>NC_048224.1:76418431-76529191 GCF_002007445.2 Ailuropoda melanoleuca | reverse complement strand
AACATCGGAAGCCAGGGATGTACTGTATGGTGACTAACATAATATAATAAAAAATCATTAAAAAAAAAAAAGGATAGAGACATCAGAATGGGGATCTCCAAATTCTTAATGTCTAACCGTGCAATCTCCTTCCCATACTCTTTTTTTTTTTATCATACACTTGTTTACACAGGCCTGCCTCCTTCTCTAGCTTGTACAGTTCTTATCACGTTGCTCTGCAGCAAGTTCCCACCAAGATAATCTTAGAAAGCAGATCTCACTGAACATCTCTTTCTGTGACAGAGCTAATAATCCCAACCACGTGGAGTTATCATGAAATTATTCATATACTCATATATCATGAAATTCATATATCAATATCAAATCAAATATCAAAAATTCATATATCATGAAATTATATTTAACATTTTATATAGTACCTGACCCATAGCAGATACTCAGCATGTTTGTTTCTTCTTTTTCTTCTTTTTTCTCCTCCTCCTCCTCTCCCCATCAGACTGTGAGCAACCTGAGGATAGGGTCTGCACCTGTGTAATTATTTAGTGAATCATAGAGCCTATATAACAGGACCTAAAAAATAGACCCTCTAAATCTGTGTTTAAAAATCTCTGAGGCTGGAGCACCTGGGTGGCTCAGTCAGTTAAGCATCTGCCTTCAGCTCAGGTCATGATCCCATGATCAAGTCCCACATCAGGCTCCCTGCTCAGTGGGAAGCCTGCATCTCCCTCTGCCCTTCCCCCCTCCACTTATGCTTGCTTTCCCTCTCTCTCTCACACACAAAAATAAATAAATAAAATATTAAAAAAAATAAAAATCTTTGAGGCTCCCAATCATTTAGCCTTTTGTGTTCCTACTGTCAGAAGTACAAAGAAGTACAAATTTAGGATAAATTGTATACAATCATTGCAGTAAATATTCATTAAGGTTTTTATGTAGGGTGTGTTTTCACATGTATTGGGAACAGACCACCTGTATAACCTCTATTAGTGCATTCAGAACACATGCACAGCCCACATTTCTAACATTAACCAGAGTTCTCAAATCTGCCCATTTTGTGAACCAAAGGATTTCTTATCCTTAATTTTAATGGAGTCTTATATTTCTATCAATTTGCATTACTTCAGATGCCAAGGTATAAATTATTTTTGGTAAAATATCATTTTCCTGTGGGGACAAAAATCAGAGCCCTGAGCACTAAGAGCATACTTCCCTCATGAGGAATTATTTGTTGTATATTAGCATTCACTATGACAATGTGGACAAGTGTAGCTGAATTGTGACCTCATGCTGAGAAAAAAATAATGATTCTAGGTACCTGCAGCTTATAGGCAGGAATTTTCTGATTCTGCAGAGCTCTGTCTATTCAGTGTTTTCCTAATTTAATTGTTGTGTGGTGTGTAGTGGTTAATTATGTTCATCTGCTTTGAACAAACAGGTCTACTCATTTAAGAAGGCAGGTTGTAAGCTGGTGATTCACAGAGCTTCCTTTGACAAAGAGAAAGTAGGTCCAAAAGAGAATTAGTGTCACTTGGGGGCACACACAGTCAATAGCAAGGGCATGGAGTGAAGTGTATAATAGTTTTCTAGCCTCAAAAGAAGCTAAAAGGAATAGGTCCAAAGCCTTGGGTAGCTAACAGGTCAGAAGTGCAAACACTAAAAAAGGCTACCCCGAGCTTTATGCAGTTAAATGATTTGGAAAAGCCATTTAAACTTAGATTTTTTTATTGTTTTCACTTGTTTTATGTGGTATTGTGTAGCTTATAAAAAAACATGTAAAGGTAAATTGTATTTGGTTTGTTACTCTAAATTCAGTATGTAAATATTAATGTGCATGAGGAAAATTTAATTCTGTTTTTCTTAGATTATCAATTAAATTATTTGTGGACCCTTGATTGAAGGTATCTTATATGCTGGGTCCAGGACAATGAAGATAACCTGCAGCTTTGCCTGCAAGGATGTCCATGTATATCGTGTGTGAGGGGAGACACATGAACCAAGACAGTGATGAGTGCTGTGTATACAACAAGGGGAGGTATAAAACCTATAGGAGATGCCTGACCCTTCCTGGAAGGGTCACAGAAGACCCCTGGAGGAACTGATATCTAAGTGAAAAGACAAAGGAGATACACACACACACACACACACACACACACACACACACACACACACGGTCAGACATCAGGGATAGGGAGAGGAATTGGTGTTTCCAGACAAAAGGAGCAGCAAGTGCAATGATCTGGGGAAGAGAGAGAAGAGAAAGAGAGAGACAGAGAGATTGATCGATTGAGAGTTTGCAAGTCCTTCCTTCCTTCCATATTGAGGTGGGTGGCACTCGTGGGCAGGACTGACTGGGAGGACCCAGAGAGAAGTCTGGGATAGTAAGAGATAAGGAATGGAAGGGCCATGCCTGAAAGCCTTATAACCAGCAGAGAAAATTTATCTTTATTCTGAGTTTAATGGAAAGTCATTTAAGAATGGTAAATGATGGATTAGATTTGCATTTTCTTACGAGTACTTGGCTGCAGATTGTAGAATGGATTGGAGGGGAATGAGAGTGGAAGTTGAAAGACCCAGTGGAGAAAAGTAGCCTGAAAGAAAACAGTGGGATTAAGGGAGAAGTGGCTGAATTCTGGATCTCATAGGTCTGATGGTCAGAATTTTGTGACTGAGTGCCAGTGAAGAAGTAGGAAGAGTCAGCATGGTAAGGATAAGAGATGGGACAGGCTGGAAGTCATTGGCAGGAAGATGAGGAATTTAGTTTTAGATTGCTGAGTTTAGGTCAGGAGGTAGTTGGGTTATAGATTGGCTGAGAGACAACAGCAAGAAAATGGAAATGAATTCCATGTGAGTGGGTATAATTATGTAGAATGAAAAGAAAAAAAGACCAATGGCAAATATTTGGAGGACACTAATATTTAAAAGAAGAGTCAAGAAAAAAGATGCAAAGAAAGGTATTAGAAAACAGTGGCCAGAGGAATACCTGGGGGAAATGGGGTTATAAAAGCAAGAGGAAGAGAGAGTTTTGAGGTGGGGATGTTTAACAGTGTGTCACATGCTGCGGGGAGTTCAGACAATGGAGCAATTGAGACATGTCTGCTGAATTTAACAACAAAAAAGTTGGTGACTGTCAAAGAGCACAACGATTTCAGTCAAAGGTATGCAAAAACCAGACTTCGGTAGATTGAGGAGTAAATGAAGCCGAGAAAGTGGAGGCAGCTCTTTCATAAAGTCTAGATGACAAAAGGAGGAGAGAGAGTGAGAGCTGAGATCACCATTGCTGCCTTGGACAATTTGCATTAATTCACGCAAGTGCCTTCCTAAGGACCAAGCCTTTATCAACTGGATAATTTCCTTCCACAACTGCTCTGCCTGTTCACGGCAACCTTGGTCTCTCCCTACGTCCTGAGTTATGCTCCCAAGGTCTTGTCATTTTCCCTGCTTGCTCTCTCCCTCCCAAGTAAAATTAGGACGAGGGAGGCCCATCCAGAGAATAACAGTTTATTATAAGGAAATGAGCACTTTTAAAAACGCTACTCTTCATATATGATGACATTCTTTGGCTAAGCTATTGTGTCAAATCTGAGATACTGAATGTGGCATTAAGGTAGGAAGAAAGTGTTATTAAGATCATATTTTAGTTATATTTTAGAACAGAAGTAGTACAAAGGGTAAGAAAAAGCCATTCCATCACCAAAGCAAATCTGATCATTCAAATGTTTTCTATCTTGAGATAGTGAGCTCTGTCACAAATGATTGGAGTGTGCATACTGATTTCATAAATCAATTTATTCCATCAATGCTTTCTCATGGCAGTGGAATTGTAAATCAAATCCTATGGAGAAGCTTTTTGTAGATTGGGGCATAAATGTCCCCTTGGATTTTGGTTTTGCTGGTATTACAAGTCAGGACAGTTGTAAGTAGCCCAGGGGGCAGAAGAACAAGCTAGCAGATGTTGCTGATTCTGAGCACAAGGCAGACAAGTCCCTAAGTGAGAGAGCTGTTCGTCCCTGGGAAAAGTTGAAGAAGCCAGTGGAATCCATGCAGTGGAGGAAACTTTGCAGTTAATGAAGGATAGCATCAGAAGGAAGGGGGAGAGAGGACGTGGAAGAACACATTATTCTCGCAAGTTGGAGGGAACCCAAACCAGGAGGCAGCAAAATCTCTAAAGGGGAAAAGGAATTCAAGCAGAACTGTGGATTTCATTCAGCCTTGTAAGCAGTGTAGGATAAATTGTCTGCATGGTCACTGAAGCAGAGAGTACAAATAAGCTTGAAATACTTTGATATTTATAGGGAACGACTAAGAGCCACAATAGTACAGACAGAAAAGTTTAAAGTCCCCAAAATGCCAGGTTTATTGAACTGAATAGGATCCTTTTTCCTGTTCCACAATTTATTGGGCTCTTTGGCTTATTCCTACTTTTCTCATGTCCTCATGAACATTTTCATGGCATATGGTATGCCCTGCTTTATCAAACTGCTTCTCCATTCAAAAACTCAGTGATCCAAGCTGTGGTTCCATATCTTCTAGTCTGACTTCTTTCCACTCACTTTTCTAAGCAAGAGAATATTTGCTAGTTTCCATGATGAAACAGAACATTAGAAGGATCCTGAGAAGCCCTCCAATTCAAGTAGTTTCCATTGGGTTTTTAGATGGTGCCCGTGAAATCACTGTGGATCAGTTTTCTTCACAGGTTTAAGGGCTCTAAAGCTGTTCTTCTTCTGGGAGTAGAGGGAATTTGTTTCTGTGTGGTTGGTCTGTCTTTCGCTCCCTCATTCATTCTACAAATGTTACTAAGCCAGCCTATGTGCCAAGAACTAGGGAAAAAAAAATAAAACTCTAAGGTTTGCAAATCACTTTCAAATGTATTATTATTCCAACTTTAAAATAAATGTGTGAAGCATATGATCATGTCATTCCCCTGCTTATGAGCCCTCAGCAGCAATCTCCAGCTATAGGATAATGCCTGAACCTAATGTGGCATTAGGTTTAAGCCCTGGCTGTCTGGGACTGTCTCCCACCAGGCCCGGAAAGAGCCGTAACTAGCAGTTTCGTTGTCCCGGGGTCATCAGCAGGAGGCTTACCCTCAGATCCTCAGAGATGAAGATGTATAGGGTAAGATGGAAATGAGGAGTGGTCTTCTTGCACAAACTCTTTGTCCTTGATCTTAGATTTTAGGTTCCCTCTCTACACCCTGTAAAAGTATCCCAGAGGGTTATCTAGCTACAGGCTCTGAGGTGCTGTTCACCAGGACACCAAGAATTAAGATGTCACACCACGAGTGGAAGGCTGAGACATTTTGAAAGGCGGTCCTTTGGTGGCCTGCCTTCCTACCTGTGTGTTATGTGCTAATAACATGGAACACTATACAGTTCCCCAAACTTGCTAAGCTGTCTCAGACCTCCATGCCTTTGGACTTGGTGTTGCTACTGGAATGCTTTCTTCAGCACCCATACATATAGCAAACAGCTGGCTCAAGCATCCTTCAATTGGAAACATACTTCCTTCTGACTTCCATTAGAGCTAGTTTTACAGCTAGTAAGTTCTAATAGCAGTTTGTTCCCACTTCTAGCCTTTCAGCTGAGGCTGGGTGGCCATGACACCAAAGTGTGCATTCATTTCTATCAAGTGAAAATAATCACCAAATCATTTGGAATTGGATAGCAAAAGCAAATGGTTAATATTTTTAACTTGCCAACCAGTTGTTAGATACATATGTGTGAGTAAGCAGGGCACGTAGACCACATCAGTAGATGGAAGACAGAGCAAGAAGTCAATTCAATATGTAAGGAATCTTTTTTTTTTCCTGTTCTCCCCCCCACACACATAAATCTGTGAAAGCTTTGTTTGTTTTATAGATTTATGTTGGCTGACTCTGAGTGATTGAAATAATAGAGGCTCAATAACCATTTTTACTCTGTAATCTTGAGATGAACATCCTTTGGGTTATAATTTAATTTGGGGGAAGAAGGGCACAAAAAAGATGTTCTTTGCAACTCAAATAGCGTCTTCTCAGAAAAGTCTCTTTCTACCCGTCTAAACTTTCAGTCACATTTAATTCTTTCTATCCCTTTTTCCTACTTTATGTTTTCTCCTATTCACTTAAATTATCAAACCCACTATCTGTTTTACTTATTTATCTTGTTATTGTCTATCCTCCACTAAAATGTAAACTTCTTGAAGGAGTTTTGTGCTTTGTTTACTCATGGATCCCAAGAGCAAAAACAATGCCTGGTATATGTGATAGGTGGTCAACAAATAATTTGCTTAATGAATGAACCCCTTGTCTTTTCATCAGAACTGAATTTGCTGCAAGAAGGGGTTCCCTGTGCATCTTAAATGTATATCCCCATGCTCCCAGGCTGTCCATGGGGCTGAGATGTCTTTGTGTCCGCACTCCAGAAGCAGGCCCTTGCTCAGTATGCACAGATTCAGCCTCAGACATGTCAGTGACAAAGGGGGCCATATGGAACCTGGGTCCATAGTTAGGTAAGGGAGCAATACCTTATGCTCTTTTCCCCATTTTCAGTAAGTACATGTTTACACTGGTCTGGGGCATACTATAAGGTTTAAACCCTTGGTTATTTATGTATTCCTCAACCTGCCCTTGTGAGTAAACATTTTCCCAAATATTTCTATTAAAAATGACTATTTCTGGGGGCGCCTGGGTGGCACAGTGGTTAAGCGTCTGCCTTCGGCTCAGGGCGTGATCCCGGTGTTCTGGGATCGAGCCCCACATCAGGCTCTTCTGCTGTGAGCCTGCTCCTTCCTCTCCCACTCCCCCTGCTTGTGTTCCCTCTCTCGCTGGCTGTCTCTCTGTCAAATAAATAAATAAAATCTTTAAAAAAAATGACTATTTCTGAAATGAAAGGAAGAGAGGAGTAAACCATAATAATGAGGTTGTAGAACTTGAAGCCTGATTTCTTTTTAGTTGAAGCCCTGAGTCTGCCACTCACTAACTTTGTGACCTTCCTCAGTTTCCTTATCTGTAAAATAGGAATAATAATTGTACCTACCTCATGGAATGTTATGAATGAATACATAAAGCACATAAAAGATCGTCTGACCCACAATGACTCTATATAAGTGTTGGCAATTAATACTATTTGTTATTATTCCTGCTTGAATAATGGTTTTGAGATAAACCAGTTTACTTTTATTACTAGTGGTAAATACGTTTAGATACTTTTAATGTTATTGCAACTGATATTATAGTAAATGAATCTGGCATTTTATTAACCAGTATTCCCTCTGGACTGGCGTTTACGCATGTAAACCACAAAAATGATGTTTATAATGATATGTCTGGGTCACTGGGAGATCTTGAATTATCTTCTGAATTATCAGGGTTACTACAGCTCTGGGGTTAAGTGGATTTTAATATAAAAAGAAACTAGAAGATACTTTTGTGAAATGTAGTAATCCAGAAGTAGCAATGTGCAAAAATGCTTCAATAAGTTTACATTCTTGAATGCAAGGGACAAGTAGTACAAAGACTACTCCAAATATAAGGAAATAAAGACAGTTTGAAAACCAACAATATGTTGTGCAGCCAAGTAGCTCATCCTGGAAGTCAGAGGTGCTGGTTAATTGGGCCAGCCCTTATTGATTTGGGCAAATATACAGTGGCCTCAGTGTTGCTTAACACACCCCAATCTGACTTTCCTAAATCATTTGTTTGATTGTAACCCCAAATCCCTTCAGCATATTTATGATGCTTCATAAATCAGACAGACAGTGCTCACCAGCAGTCTTGGTTCTTGATCTGTCTCTCTCCATCATTACTTTCATTATGACACGGTACTCTGTCCCTAACATGCACAGTCTTTGGGAAGGGGATAGGCTGAAATAAGTAAATACTGCTGTTGAGGGAAACAGCTGTGTGAGTTCTTCCCTTCATGGGTCTTCACTGAGGTCATGGGAGACTCAGATAGGGGGTAGGTGAAAGCACAACAGTAGAGGTTGAATAAAGAAGAATGGAAGACGGATTAAATTCATGAAGGCAAGGAAAGTAGATGGTAACCAGAAAAAAATGGGAAGATTTGAACCTTCAGGGGCCAGAAGTTTTAAATGACGTTCGCTTCATGTTTGCATATACGATATTAGTTACCACGTCATAAGCAGTGTAGTGTTAAACGCTACATACAATTTCTACTTAGTCCTCCACAACCTATAAGGAAATAACTATTCTCTTTAGGTTACTAAGATCTGGAAGTTCAGAGAGGTTGCCTGTGGTCACAGAGGTAATATTTAGGGCTTAGGGATTTGAATAAAGCTCTGTCTGAATCCACACCCTGAGTTCTATGTCATGTAGACTTAGTTAAATAGGGCAGGCAGATAACTGAGGAGAAACTATTCAAAAATGTCAACCATTCACAAGAGGCTAGAATCATAAGGGATAAACCATATATTGCATAAAGAATGATAGCTTTTTTGGGAATGCAGTTTTTAAAGGAGCAAAATTTTAAATGCTTTAACTTTACTCCAGTATTAGAGTTTTATTAGAATATTAGTCACACATCATGTTGAAAATACTAGAATAAGAGTTACCACAGATTGAAAAAGATTTGAAAAAGTGTAGCAAGGGCCAAATGGGAACAAGTAAGGAGAGGAGAGGAGGGGAATGGGAGAGGGGTGTGTGTGTGTGTGTGTGTGTGTGTGTGTGTTTGTGTGTGTAAGAGAGATAGAGGGAGGGAGGGAGGAAGGAAGGGAGGTGAGTGTGTGGTGGAGAGGAAGAGAGTTGCATGCTAACACTAATTCTAAGCTAAGACCGTTTCCATGGCTAGAAGATGAACAGATATGATATTTGTAGCAGGGAGAACAATTCTCCACCCACGCCCATACCCCACCCAGGTTGGATCTGAATAGGGCTTTTTGTCCATCTCTAGCCTGTTTTCCACAAAACAGCTAGAGTAATATTTCTTAAACATAAATTCAGTTATTTAATGGCTCTGCTAAAAATCCTTCTGTGAATTCCCACTGCACTCAGAATAAAACCCAAACTCTTACTATAACCTACCAAACCCCACATAATCCACCCCTACACACCTCTAACTCCCTTCTCTGCACCACAACAGTCTAACTTCTCTACTCCCATAAGCTGAGACCTTTCCTGCCACAGGGCCTTTGTACATGCTGCTTCTTTTGAGAGAATACTCTAGCCGACACTTCAATACTTACATAAAATCTCGTCAAAAAGGCACTCCCCAACCACCCTATATTAAGTGACTTTCCCTTGTTGTCTATCATTTCCCCGTTTTATTCTTTTCATAGTGCTAATCGTAATTGTAATTATGCATCCTGTTTGTTCATTTGTTTCTTTTTCACTAGATTGTAAGCTTCATGAGGGCAGGAACCATATCTACTCACTATGTCTAGTAACAAGGGACTTAGGTCTCCTTACAGTGTTCAGGGTGGCAAAGACCCTACTTCAGAATGGATCTTATCTGATAAAGAAAAGCAGTCAGTGTTTGCAATGGTTTAATAAGATCTTCATATAGTCAGATATGACTAGAGGGGTCAGTGAGCTCTGTTGCAATAAAAAGGAGTATTACTAGTAATTCTCTCTTTAAAAAGGTGGATGTGTAGGCACAGTTTTGAAGTAGAAAATGGGCTTGGGAGACCTACTGTACTTTGTTTTCCGTCGAAGGCAGGGTGAAATTGAGGTAAATGGACTTTGAAAATTGAGGTGTGGTCTCTAAACATTGAACACTGTTGTTTATTCACGGGAGGGCTGTCTGAGTGTGGCAGAAAGTGTATGCATGTGAGTTTCTGCGTGTGTGAGTCTGTGTACACACACACAGACACACGTGGGATTTAAGAGCTGCCCACTGGATAACCAGAAGAAAGAAGCACAATTGTTCTCTCACAGATGGAGAGATTCTGAAGAGAGCTGGTCCTGGGAGACTTTGAGCTTCCCCCACAGCGTTCCCTCCAATACCCACCTACACTCACCCCCTCCACAAACACCCTTTGAGCATTCTATCCTGAGTAACTCAGGCTCTGGGAAATGTGGTACTGAAGGCTTGGGTCTCTATGTTGTACCAACTGGGATGGATCCTAGGGGACTTTCTAAAGCACAGTGAGACCTGGCATTGACTGGAAGTGGAAGCCTCACCAACAGGGAAAGGCAGACTTCAGGCAGAGCCAACTCTAGAAACTGGCATTTCTCCCTAAAAATGTTCTTTTTTTAAAAAAAAAAAAAAAGACTTTATTTATTTAGTTATTAGAGAGAGGGAGCAAGCAGGGGGAGAACAGATGGGGGAGGGAGAGAGAAGAAGGGAAAGACTCTCAAGCAGTCTCCATGCTGAGCACAGAGCCCAACATTGGGCTGGATCTCAAGACCTTGAGATTGTGACCTGAGCTGAAGCCAAGAGTCGGAGGCTTAACCAACTGAGCCACCCAGGCACCCCAAGAATGATTAATTTTTTAGTCATGCTACTGGATTGTGAGAATAGTCTGGTATACTAATACAGTGTAAAATATTTTCTCTCATTTTATAAATCCCTCAGCCCCCAGTCCTCTAACTTCATCTGTTACATGCACATGGTCTTATGAAAGTGGTGTTGTGGGGAAGAAGGGATGTGACCTTCCTCACGTCCCGATTATACTGAGCCCAGTATGATGGTAGCAGTTTTCCACTGAGGAGGATGCCTGGAGATCAGGCCCTTGCAGGAAAGTGAGTAGGTTTGGGGTGGGGGGTGGGTGCTGTGAGCTGCGCATGGAAGGGAAACTTAGCTTGGAGAAACAGCAGTTGCTTGGGCAGTGGACGAGAGGTAAGACCTCTTGTCTCCGCAAATACGCTAGAGCAATATCATTGCCACCACGTGTCCCACTGATCATGAGCATCACGCAGGGTCCTTGTTAGAAATACCAGTTCTCTGGCTCCACTTCTCAGGTCTGGGCTGTGGCCTGGGAACCAGGATTTTTTCCTAGCATCCAAGTGAATCTTCTGATCAGGGAAGTATGGAACTCAGTGCCCCAAGTCTTGGGGACTCTTGCAGGGGTGGACGGAGGCTGACATTGAGGTCACTTATTGACCCTGCTTCAGAGAGGATGTGCAGAAAAAGAGTAATAGAAAAGCCTCCCTAGGAGAGAAGACTGTGTACCACCTCACTGAAAACAGTAAGAGAAGAACCAGGCTTTCAATGGGCTCTACTTCTTTATTTATAAACCAGTATTCCAACCTTTCTGAACTTCTTAGACAACACAGATTCATCTCAAATTGTACAATCTGTTATCCTGGCAAAACTGACAAGTCTTAATTTTCATTCGTGAATGTTGTTTCTAATTACTTTACTTAACCCAGAGAGCAAGAACCATTGCGGCAGTGGGGGGTGGGCAGGGGTAGGCCTGCAGATTTTTCTAAAAGCAGTTTTATTCTCAGAAAGAAAGCGTATAAATCTACCCCTTAGCACAGATCATACTCAGATTGTCCTATTGTTCGGCAAACTTGTTTCTTTATTATTATTTTTTAAATCGCTGTATCCATATCCTTTCTCCCTCAATAACCAAAGTAGCACAAAATTAATCAACAAGCAAAAGTGGTAACACAGATTTCTCTGTAATCCTGTAGCTTCCACGTAACTTTTAATTGGGAGTGTGTGAAAAAATATATATGTACATTAGTACACACACACATATTGATAGGCTGCTGATAATGATCTAAAATAGTGGAGTTCATCTAGTCCAACATTTATACCACATAATAACACTGCAACACACCGCCATGCTTTAATGGCAGCGGAGGCATATTTTTCACTAATTACACATTTTAGGACAGCAACTCTGTGCAGGTCTTACAGTGTCTGGGGACATTTTTGATATAAATAGGTCAATGTGGTCTGATTTAAGTGAAGCTTATGGATTAAAAAAAAAAAAGAAGAAGAAACTTCAGATCCTCATTACCAGTCCTCATCTCTCTTAGCATTTTAGAATGACAAAGATATACCTTGTAAAAATGGTGGATTCTTTACCCTGTTTGAGTTACTAGAGGGTATCACCTGCACAATCATTCCAAAGCGTGTATTGAAACTCCACTATTTAAGATTAGAAAATGTTTTGAATAAGAAATGATCCAGTTGCCATGGGAAGACGGCCTGTTGATGCAGTGGGCTCCGTAGGCTGATGACGTTCAATGTTTATGCTGTGGGCCATTTGTTTTTAAAATTAAATTAAAATTCTTACTCTGAAGAAGCTGTAGTTTATTTGCTTTGTTTTGTTTTTAGAGGGAGCTTGATTTCTTCCATATTCGAAGTCTGTGCTCACATGTATGCCTCATTTCATGGACAAAGCCCCTAAGTTCAGTGCTTGGGTGACCACAGTATCATGGCACCCATGATCACTAAGCTCCCAGCAGTGACATAACTTGAATGTCTACAATTTTTAATAAAAACCCACATCCTGGAATTCTAATGCAAAGCATTACGTTAACGTAGAACAACTAATTATCAGAGACCTGTAACATTCATGGAGTATATAATAACATGTATATTAGCAATTTAGTCTCTTAAGTTTTGCAACCTAATGTGAGTGAGCAAACATCTGACATCTGGGAGCCTTAACAGAATTCTGCGCTAAAATGATAAGACTATGAAACTGAATAAAGGAACATGCTTACATGACTGCTAGGAGTTATTACTGCAGAAAACAGAACTAAGTGAATATTTTCCATATGCTTAATTTCCACTAATGGAAAGTATAGATATAAAATAAAAACTTCTTGCTGTCTCTTAGGGTGTTTCTCTTAGTAACAGCAATTATCACAAAGAATTCTACAACAGTAGGGGTATTATGACTATAATGTAAATAGAAAAAAAAACCCAAGAGGCAAAAATACTTACAGACTGCATCATAACACATACTTGTCTTGCTATTCAAAGTTAAGCTCTTCTAGAACTTCTCCATGATGACTTAATTCATCAATAAATGTGATTTTCATGTGTTAAAGTGAAAATAAAACATTTAGCATATTTTGCCTCAGGTCTTAGAAATGTTATACATTAAATCTAAATTGACTCTTTTTTTCTAATTTGGTGTTTCCATTTTATCTTTTAAATATGGAGAATATCTTCTAAGTAGCTCAGTTTCTGCAAGCTCAGTTGGTTTCACGGTTTTGTAAGAGAAATGAAGTACAGGAGTCCATATCCAGCACCCACTGTGAGGCCGCCTCAGATGAGTTCTGCCTCAGGTGTCCAGCAGAGTGAAATGAACTGATTCACCTTGAAGAGGTCTGCTCCGATTTGTCAGGTGGTTTGTGTGAAATTCTGCCCCTCGAGGTTTGCACACATTTCTCTGAGTCAGCATCAACTCCTACATTCACAAATGAAAAGCATCATGAATGGAACAAGAAATGAGGGGTGAAGGAGGAGAAACAGGTCTAATTGGTTGGAAAAGAATGGGGTTATTTCTTTCATGAAGCAACTGGTTCATGTGACACTTCCTGCAAGGGAAAACCTAGGCTGCTGCAGCATTCAGGAATTCTTCCATCTTCTTCATGAGGAAAGGTTTGAGAAAGTGGACCTTTGAGAGGAAATACTACATACTTCCAAATTGGTGAAAGAACTTCCAGCATCACTTGGATACTCCGGGTAGGAGGAACTGGAGGAGATGATATTTTTGAGCCTCTGGAGGGCAATGATTAAAAGCAGAAGCAGAAATGCTAAAAGGCTGAGGAATATGGACACATAGATGTAGACATTCGACAGGTGGCCTGAGGAAGGGTCCACTGATGTGGACAGGGATGTGGGAAATAGCTCAAGGAAAGTTCCATTCTCCACGTTACCCGAAAATACAGATGAAGAGTCAGGTTCAGACATCTTTATGCAGGGTCAAAGAATGCACAAGTATGTTAGAAGTCAGTTTCACACAGGGGTTAAAAAGGGCAGAATCAGCATTTTTTAAACGATAGCATCAGCAAAGATTGTAGGCAGTTAAATCAGCACAACAAAACTTCTTTGTTTTCAAACAAAGGCAGCAGGGGATCAGGTGTCCATTGGCACTGCAAAAACAAACAAACAACAAAAAATAGCTGAGTGCATTATTCACAAAATATCACATTTAAATCTCATTTCTAGTTTTCACTTCAAGAAGGGAAGGGAACGAAATTACTTCTCCAGAAATAGATAATGTTTATGTCATTACATTACAAATGATGATATAAAAATGAACTTTTATTTTACCTCCACAGTACCTAGGTGCCAGGATTCTCCAAGGAACTAAAATAAATAAAAAGGAAAATACATTTCTGATGTGTTCCATCTGCTGTGATTTCAACAGATGCTCCAAGTGGATGCTCTGAGAATAGGACCCAAAAAGTCAGTGCCAAACCTCCCTTCTCCAGAAAATTAACTCCGTACACCTCCAGCCCGTTAGCACCTTCCAAGCCGGTATTTATCTCTACCACACTTTGAAGAATGATGCCACACATGTAAGTTTGCTTTTTGTTGAACATTTATAATTTGATTTGTTTATAAAAATTCATTTCCTTGAAATGAGGGGCCATTTCTTCATGTTTCTTCTTTTTGATCTACCTGTGTACCTTGTTCTGCATATTTTAGTACCGAATAAAAAAACTTCAGATTAATTTAGAAGAAAAAAGGTTGGATTCCCTTTGAATGGTAGAAAGTATAAGGTTTGCCAACAGATGTAGGTTTGAGGGAGGCCTGAATCCCCCTTTACCTTTGGGATGTTGGGCAAATGGCCTATATTATTCTGAGTTTCACTTTTCTCATCTGTGAAATGTATAGCACTTGCCCCATCCCCTCTCTGTGTTATTCAGGGATCAAGAAAATAGGCATGGAAACACTTTGTGAATTGTAAAGGGTTGGACCAAAATAAGGTTATGGTGTGTGTAAGTGTGTTAATGGCTGTGGAGAAGGAATAATTTTCTCTCAGCCAGGAGGTAAAGAACGCTCTTCACCATGTTCTCCCTCCTAATGTAGTCCCTGTGAGGAACACCAGAAGCAAAGCAGACTGACAGGCAGGTAGCAAGCGGGATACCACATGATTCCCCAGGCTGCAAGTGTGGGTGCAGTGTGTCTCAGACACCCTCTCCTTCATCACTGGAAAAGTCACAGCCAGTTTCTGCCTGGGCCTCCAGCCCACTAAGTCCACGTGGGGGCGAGGAATGCAGTCTGAGGGAGGATGATCCCTCCGGGCAGATGACTCTTCAAGTCCAGAAAAGATGCTCTTCCTAGCTCTTTATGGCATTCAATCCATTTGTTGTAAATTTTTAAATCTCCTTGTGTCAGATGTAGTGAAAGACTAATGTGAAAAGATCCATTCTGCCCCTGGCTTTCCCTTTTCCTAAACTCTGCCCTGCATTTTATCTTGAAAACTTGCCTTTCCCTTCTGTTCTCCAGATCTAATTAAGTGGCTGATTCTTTGAGGGGCTGACATTGGCTGCTGTGGTCAGAGCTGAGCAGCATTAATGATCCCTGGCAAGGAGGGGACACTTCTGAGATGGCTGTCCCTGCTGGGTGTCATACAGGCTAATGATCTTAGTGAGTTTCTCTGAGTAGGCCACATACAGTGTCTTAGTAGTTCCTAAAATAATTTGACTCCTACTCCTCATTATGCTTTGCTTGGTGATTTTAATTCCATTAGGCTGCTACAGGCTCCTAACAATCCTTAAAAAAAAAAAAAAAAGAGAGAGAATCACTGTGGGACTCAAATGTGTCACACTGATTTGGCAATCCCTTGCCTTTTTATAGCATGTAAATGTCTTAGCCATTCATCTTTAGGGAAAATAGAGTTTCAGAGGCAGCATGATGTATAGGAAAGAAAACTAGGATAGAAACCTTATGGGCTGAATAGGAAGAAATATTCTTTGTTCTGGAAAGACCTCCTAAGTCTAGCTGAAGAAACTGAGAGACAAAGAAGCTAACTGATTTGACAAAAGAAATATCTCATTAGAAGATAAGCCAGGAGGACTTGGGCTTCTCATCCTAACTTGTTGTATCATCTGGTCTCAATTTTCCTATCATTCAAGTAGTAAGGATTTTACATCCTCTTTTCCTAGCATGGGTGAAGAAGGGACTATGCATATTGTGTGTTCCTTACAGCTCCTTGGTAGAGCAGGAATTACCATTCTCACTTGAGGAAACTGAGCCACAAAGACATGATTGACTCAGGGTACACAGCTAGACAGTGACAGAGGAAGGACTAGACTCCACACCTGAACTATGTTCTTAGTTTTCTCAACTGTGATGGGAAGAGGAAAATTATGAAGATTTGCATCATTATTAGTTCCTATCTGCTACTTACTCTGGGCTAGCTCACAGTTTAGTCTTGATTTTTCAGTTTTCCCATTTGTGCAATAACATTTACCTTTCCTACCTCTCTAAGAGGTCCTGAGTTAGGCTGTAAGAACATTTCCATAAGCATCCTTAGAAAATTATAAAAGGCTATCCCAAGTAAAGTCCCAGTAGGCAGTTCCTTCTGAAAGCCTAGAAAGGCTAGAGGAACTTTTGAAGTCTCTGCTAGTCCTACAGTTCTGGCATGTGCAGTTCACAGATTCAGCTGGAATTGGATTCACTACCCAAATCTGTCACTTTTTGGGGATGGGGCTGGAGGCACAGACAGTGTCCCTAGAATACCAGCAGTTTAGCAGCTGAGCTCACAACTGGCTACCAGATGACTTCTTAAAACAAAGGCGTTTCTTTACATGTAAATATTCCAGGAATACTTTTCACATCCTGAAGATCTTCTTTCAGATACAAGGCCCACTGTTGAGCCTCAATGGTCTATGGAGTAGTTTACAGGAAATGATCTTCCAAGTGGTCTTGGAAGAATGGTGGAAATGAACAAACAAAACCTCATGTCATTATTTGACATTTCTCAATTAAATATTTTCTTCTTTAAATATTCTCCTCCCAACCCTTCAGATTTAATATCATTTCCAGAATACATTGTAATTTTAAATGAGAGATACGTGAATTTCATTTCACTGTTCTACTTTGAAACAACAGAATATATGCACTGTTAGAGATCATTTTAACTTGATGGCATTGATTCTCACTTTCTTACTGAATTTTTAAAAATTGATAAATCCTCTTTCTCCCTGGTGAACATTTTGACAGTCTGTGTATAATGTTCAGGATAAGGCCAGTTGTACGTGTTCAGGACTTGTGACCATGTGAATGTTCAAACAAGCATGTTTCAAGATGATGCTTCTTGGGCCGTTTCTCCAAACAGATTAGATTTAAAGAAAAGAAGAGATAGACTTCATCTGAAATGCATAGCCTTGACCTGTCTCAGGGCAGCACCAGTGTACTGCCATTTCGGTGACACCTAAAGACCTAAAGCCAGGTGGGCATGATGATGCTTTTTTCTGAGCCATCCTCAGAAAGTGATTTTTGAGAAAGGAAAATGAGACAGCTGGATCACAACTTTATAAATGAAGATCTGTGTAAATGTTTCGGTTCACGGTCAGCCGCTTTCCCTTTGTCTCTCAGAATAAAAACCTGTGCTTGGAAGAAGTCTACAAAAGGCAGTCACCACTGAGGTGAGGAAGAGTAGACCTGTGAGGCCACCATGAGCCCAGTGAGGTGGGGATTGGAGAGACAGGATAGATCAGGCAAACCTGGGAGTCTCTGGTTCCACGATACTCAGCACCATGCCTCTGTGACTCCTCTGGAAGAATGGAAGCTTTCCTTCCCATGGGGTGATTATGAGAATTGTAAAGTTTTAGATGAACAAAAGCATACTCTCTGACATGTACCTTCATGCCTGGTAAAAGGAAAAAGAGCTGGCAGACTCCCATCTCTGAGTCTGCTCACACAAGCACTGCAAGACTTCTGGTGGCTTTGACTTCTATACAATAATGGTGTATAAAACTCAGCCTACAGTCAGCCTCAAATCTGGCACAGCAATTTCTGAGTTTTTGGCCTTTATTCAAATACGTGTCTATGTGAATAACAACTATTTGAAAGGTTTTCTGTTGCGGAAAACTGGGATAAGCTGCTTTGCTGCCTTGCCGACATAAAGAGCACCCTGGCTGTTAGGATGTCCAGTCAACATTTTATCATTATCAAGTCTTGCTATGTCATTCTCCAAAAGGCTGTCCTCCCAAACCATTAGTAATGATTTGACAGATTTGATAAAGTATTAACATGACATGGTAAAATGCTTCTTTCTGTCTACAAATATAAAATTTGATATTATAATGTAATGATATGTTGGATCTCTTTCTCTGTAGAATACATAGAAACTACCATTTCCAAAATCTAGTAGGGACCTTAACACATTTAAGCAAAGCTGTTTTTAGTTCTACTTGGAAAACAGTATGCTTTATATGAGATCTCAAGCCACTCCTTTACCATTTGCACAATTATCTTCTCTCATAATGCTTTTTCTTTGGCTGGTGGTCTTCTGGATGATGAAGGAAAGTTGGTGCTGACATACATACTCTCCAAAATTTCTAAATGTAAATTGTCACTTGCAGTCAGTGGCAAACACTTACCCGCTGGGCTTGCAATAGTGAAAATAAAATTTATTATCTTATGTGCTATCCTTATTCAAAGATGATTCAGCCATCCATATATTTGAAAACTGCTCTTACTTATCAGTATAATGTTTTAGGAGAGTAGAATTGTATGTGAATTCTGTTTCTAATTCCCTGTAACTGTCCAATAAAAAATAAAATCAAGTAAGGAAATAAACTGAATCTATCTGTTATCAAATATTGAGCTAGAGTACCATCTTATGAGAAGAAATGCAGAAGATGAAGAGTCTGAATAATACACTGGAATTATGGATCTAAACTGGATAAGGTAAGATAAAAAATTAAAATTAACAGTTCTCTTTACCTACTGTTCAAATGAATAATCAGAAAATAGAGTTTTTTCATAGTACTTTGGTGAAAATTTTAAAAATGGCAAAGTAATAGCTGAGTATCAGCTAAAAATTTATCTTAAAATATTTTAAAAATCAATTTCTAGGATAGGTCATTACGGTGCTTTGGATTCAGACCAGTCTCCTATCTCTGTCTACCCTGATGATGACTTTTGTCTATCTGGATTACCCTCAGGCCCAGTAAAAGACTTCCTTAGCAAAATAATTAAATTATACTCAGAATGCTTTTATGCTAGATCAATTATTTTGTCTTAATTCTTTAAAAATTAGTTATCCACATAAAGTATAATTCACAAAATACTCAGAATATACCTTTCTTAATATACAAAGTGGTGTATTGAGTGAAGTTAAAAATAAAAAGCCACATACACAAGAAAGTATTTCAAAAGGGGATATAAACATGACTGTTTAACCATCCTTCTTGTACAACCTCAAATGTAACTGTAGATATGACCTCCTTGCATTTATATGTCACTACTTCTCTGGAAATATCAAAGTATTATTCTTAATAAATCTGTGTTATATTTATATTCCATGTGAAGATTTTATGTCCAAAACACTGCTTTAGTAAAAATAATTATTTAAGAATGACACTCTTTTAAAATAAGATAATTTAAATGGATAATTTTCTGGTTTAAAAACAGGTCAAATACAAAGCCATATGTAGGCATAGCATTTTCATGATTCTTTTATGATGTTTAAAAAAGACCAGGAAGGGCTCTGTCCTACCTTTTGGGGATATTGGACCCCTCCTGGCTAACACTATTAGTCTAAATCAAAATGAGAAAAGTAGCAGCCTGAAGGTTGAAGGAAGCACAAGAAGGAGAACAATGAAAGTCCCTTTTAGGGAGCGGGAGAAAAGGTCATACAGGTTTAAACATTTCATTTAAAGAAAAAGCAAATAGCCAGAGAAATAATGACTTAAAGATCATAGGCAAGGTCTAAATGAATCAGTGGGAAGAAAGAAGGTAAGAAGACCAGCCTTTCAAGATGTTATAGTATTATTAGTAAGGGCTTTCAGTTCATTTCTCTCCCTGCACTCAGATCTAATCATTTCCAGTATTGTAGAAGTGCAATAAGAAAAACATTTGTTATTCTTAGAGCAGCTAGAATTGGTTAAATCATAGCATTAGTATATAAAAAATCTTACTTATTTTTAATAAGGCTAGACACATTTTAAAACAATTCTCATTAAAACCTGCTCTGATAGAACAACTGAATGTATTTTCTCCTTTTTGACTGTCTCTCATTCTCCCTCTGCAGTTACAATAATTTATATCCAATATATTTTTTGTCTAATCAGACATTGCTCATAACAGTCCCCTTACAGAGTATAGACACTGGGAAAGATTTTGTTTTTATAAACTTAATTTTGTGATTGCTACAATTTTCTTTAAACCTTTACATGTAGACCACTAGATATCTCTGTCTACTCTCTCAGGCTTCAGGGAACTTTGGGTTCCTCTAAAACTGCTGTAAGAGAACAGGGTAGAGCCCCGAAATTTGGTTTCTCAACAGCCATTTGATGAAGTCCACTCTAAATCTAAGCAGATTCCTCAGAAGTGGGCAGCCATGGGCCACGATGCCACTCACTATAATCAGAGGAAAACATGATACCGTATTACTCCCTAACAATACTTTTGTTTCCACTGCTACCTTCCTCTTTAAATACATAGCTTATTGTCATCATTGATTCCTCTTTACCTTGATTCCTTATTCCACTTTCTTCCGTCTACTATGTGCATCCAAGCTAATGTGTTTAATGAGGACCTTTCTGTCTACATGTTTTTATGAATACCTGTTACTGTTTTGTATATATTTTCTTATAAATTCTCCTCATCTCAAACTTTCAATTTATAAGAATGGATTTACAGCAAATATTTCATTCACTCCATCTCTACTTAAAATATCTTGATACTTGAGGCAGAGGGGAGAGGAATATAAATTATATAATGTATCCAAATCTGTATTTTTGCACACAGGAATACGCCAAAGACTAATAGCTGTCCTCTATCCATAAAATCACATGTACAGGTAGAGTTTGGGAAAAAAAAATAGTGATGACAAAGGTTGTCTGAAAAGAACTTCAGTATTAGCAAATTAATTAAGCAAGCCACTATTCATATCTATGTTTATTGACAACTACAGTCATGTATTTGTTTCAACTAAGGTGCTTTATAGTCTGTTCTTAAGAATAGATTGAAATATCACAAATGTTGTAAATGTTTTAGGTCTTGAATTTTAAGTCTCCAGCTCACAGAGTCTTTTATGTGCTGACATTTTTAATCAAGGCACAGCATTTACTTGAATTAATGAACCATTGTCCCTCATAATATAACTACAAATAGAACCTCAGCTGATTACATAGTGTGTGAATTGCCCATCCTTTCTGGATATTAGCCCAGTGTTTAGCATAATATATACATACGAATTTTGCTAAATAAGTTCTCTTGTTTTTCCAGTCCTCAATGGCTGACAGTCAAAGTATGATGATGCTTTCCACAGTAAAATGGATATTTAAAAAGAATGATTAGTTATTGGCAGCTTAGGCAGGCTGTTTTGGATACATTCAGTTTTGGCCACATTACATGATTTAGGAGTCAGATGAATAGTAAGAAAAAGAAATAGAAGGCAGATTTCAAGATCTATCCCCTAATGCAATGCAAGATCCTTGGGCCAATTAAAAGAAAAAACAGCTTTGTTATAAAGACATTATTAAGACAACTGGGGAATTTAAATATAGACTGCACATTAAATAACTATATTATGTAGGGGCGCCTGGGTGGCACAGTGGTTAAGCATCTGCCTTTGGCTCAGGGCGTGATCCCAGCGTTATGGGATCGAGCCCCACATCAGGCTCCTCTGCTATGAGCCTGCTTCCTCCTCTCCCACTCCCCCTGCTTGTGTTCCCTCTCTCGCTGGCTGTCTCTATCTCTGTCGAATAAATAAATAAAATCTTTAAAAAAAAAATAAATAAATAACTATATTATGTAAATATTAAATTCCCTAAGTCTGATATAGGAGAATGTTATTTTTAGGAAATGCATGTTGAACTTTGTAGCCATGAAGTGTCACGTCAGCAACTAACAATCAAATGTTTCGGCCAAAAAAAAAATACTACACACATTTACGTACACATACAGAAAGATGAGAAAGCAAATATGTCACGATGTTAACAATTGGTTACTCTAGTTAAAGAATACATGGTGTCTGTTGTTATTACTCTTGCAACTTTCCAGTAGATTTGGAATTTCTCAACATATAAGTTGGGGAAAAGTGACATCCCCAAGGATGTTAAGAAAATATGCCTGGGCGGTGCAGTCAGTTAAATGTCTGACTCTTGGTTTTGGCTCAGGTCGTGATCTGGTGTCGTGAGATTGAGCCCCGCATTGGGCTCTGCACTCAGCATGGAGTCTGCTTAAGACTCTTTCTTCCTCTCTCTCTGCCCCCACGCACACACTCTCTCTCAAATACAAAAATAAATAAATCTAAAAAAAAGAAAAGAAAATATGCTTGGCATAATATGCAGTAAATCAGCTAAAATGTTAGAAGCTTCCAAAGAAACACAATGATAGAAGCCTGATTTTTCAAAGGAATCTTTCCAACAACATTGGAAAAGCTCAACTATTTGCTGCTATCATCAGCTCATTATGCCCACTAAGCCATGGGTACCAGAGGTGAAGCATGAGAGGATGAGTTAGAGGAAGCTTAATATGCCCAGGAAGCTGGATCCATGGTGGTGGGAGATGCTACCTAAAGACCAGGAATGGTGACTGGCCAGCCAGCCTTACTCATGACTTCACTGCTGCTATCACTCACTCGTCTGAATCTCGATATGGACCTCCAGAATAATGGAATCCAGTTATGTTCATCTTACATCATCAGTCATCTTCAGAAGTGGCCATGGGCATCTTTCCTACAGTGTAAATACCCAAAGATAAGGCCTTTGGAGGCATCTTGGTCAAGAGAGAATAGTTTTCTTTTTTCTTTTTTTTTTGTTTTTAATTGAGATATAATTGACATATTATATTAGTTTCAGGTTAAATAGATTCTGATACCAATTCTAATTTGTGAGGCAGGACTAGGAGCCATTCTCCACACCAACAAGCAATTCTAGGAACACTAGCTGAGTGTCCTACAATTCAACTCAAATCTAACACTACCTATTGGGAGATAGCATCAGATGCCACATGTTGAGGGTTCAATCCCGCAAGACCCTCCCTCTCAACATACACATTCAGACACCAATCCTAAGCCCCATGTTGTTACCTGTGTTTCTGACTGGTGATAAATCAAAGGTTTCCAAGCCCTTCTCCTCCAGTTCAATGAATTTGCTAGAGTAGCTCAAAGAACTCAGAGAAACATCTTACTTATTAGGTTACCAGTATATCATAAAAGGATATAACTCACAAATAACCAGACAGAGTAGATGCATAGAGCAAGCTGGGGGGAAAGGGCACAGAACTTCCATGCTGAGTATGCTCTCTCCCAGCATGTCCATGTGTTGGCCTACCTGGAAGCTCTCTGAACTCTGTCTTTTTGGGTTTTTATTAAGGCTTCATTACATAGACATAATTGATTAAATCATCAATCACTGGAGATTGATTCAACCTCTTGCCCTTCTCTCCTTCCCTTCCTGTTGAACTGAAAGTTCCAAGGCTCTAATCACTGGTGGGTTCCTCTAGCAACCAGCCCCCACCATGAGGTGTGGTTCAAAAGTCACCCCATTAACATAACAAAAGGCACATTTGTGACATTCATCAGGAAATTTCTGGGGTGCCAGAAACAGGGAGTTAGGCTGAATATGTATTTATTGTAAGTCACAATATCCCACAGGTGCACAACATAATGATTTGATATTTGTGTATATTGCAAAATGATCACCACAATAAGTCTGGTTAATATCTATCACCTCACATAGTTACACTTTTTTTCTTGTGATGAGAACTTTTAAGATCTACTCTCTTAGCAACTTTCAAATAAATAATACAGTATTATTGACTACAGTCACCATGCTGTACACTACAACCCCATGGCTTATTTAATATGTAACTGGAAGTTTGTACCTTTTGAACACCTTCACCTATTTCACCCAGTCCCCCATCACTGGCCTCCAGCAACCACTAGTCTGTTCCCTATATCTGACTTCAGGTTTGTTTTGTTTTGTTTAGATTCCACATATAAGTGAGATCCTGTGGTATCTGTATTTCTCTGACTTATTTTATTTAGCGTAATGTCCTCAGGCACAAGAGTAGTTTTCTAACAAGGACAAATGAGTTGGACTCCTGGGAAGCCCAGTGAGAGCCCACAGTAGTCAGGCCCAGATTCTACACAGAAACTGCAGGAAACAATAGCAGCAAATAAACTAAGTACAAGTGGGAGACTATTTAGGCAGCAAGTGTCAAAAACAGGCTTCAAACAGTAAGTTCCACAGATCAAAGAACTCACAGTCCTTTACAACTCTTAAACCAGCAGCCACCTCCTTGATCACCCTGATTTGGGTGAGTCCTTTAGTGTGGCATGATGCTAAGCCTGACCACAAGAACTTTCTTAGAGTCGGGGTCTGTAGTTTATGAAACAGGGGCCAATGAACAATTCAGAAATTGAATCGTCGTGCAAAATGCAGCTACAAATGAAAAAATAGAGGACACTGATATTAATAGTGCTTTTGCCAGTCATCACAGTTATATGACTGCAAGTATAGGTAGGTACCCTAAAATGATGAGTACCAGATGAGTGAGATTTTAGACAGAGGTTACATAAAACACCAATCCTATAAGGAGACAAAGTACTCACTCATGGCTCTAAAATTACTCATCTACCAGGATTTCCAGGTACACCAGGGAGGCAGGGCACAGAACAGGACATTATGTCCTCCATCAGGAAAGCATGTGGGATTTCCCGTGGTCCTGCTAATTCCTTGTGTGAATCAAATAGCAGAGCTTGTCTTAATGCTCTCTATCTCTCTCTTTTTCTGTTTTTCTCTCTCTCAGGCGGTACAGTAAACTAAAAAGTCTGGCTAACAAAGAGAATGTCTACATGTTCCTTGTAACATGGAACAAAATTATATGGCAGGCTATCAAGTGTGGGAGGAAATCAAGTCCTCAGCAGCTTGTTGTCATTTTAGATAACAACTCAAGACGAGAATCTGTCAAAGACAATAGGGAAGCAATAAACAAGTGTAGGCTCAAATTCTCCCAGAATGTGTTAAACTTAAAAATATAAGGAGGTGGGGGCACCTGGGTAGCTCAGTGGGTTAAGTGTCTGACTCTTGGTTTCAGGTCAGGTCATGATCTTGGGGTTGTGAGATAGAGCCCCATGAGCCCCACATCCATCAGTCTGGCTCTGTGCTCAGCGGGGAGTCTGCTTGAGATTCTTGCTTTCCCTCTCCCTCTACCCCTGCCCCCCCCACATCCCCCCTCCCTCCCTCCTCTCCCTCAAATAAAATAAATAGAATATTTTAAAAAATATAAAGAGGTGGAATTGAGAAATAATTAGGAATTATAGAAAACAGATCACTGAAATAGTTATATATTATTTTTTTTAAAGATTTTATTTATTTGCTTGGCAGAGATAGAGACAGCCAGCGAGAGAGGGAACACAAACAGGGGGAGTGGGAGAGGAAGAAGCAGGCTCATAGCGGAGGAGCCTGATGTGGGGCTCGATCCCACAACGCCGGGATCACGCCCTGAGCCGAAGGC
This sequence comes from Ailuropoda melanoleuca, assembly GCF_002007445.2. Taxonomy (NCBI): domain Eukaryota; kingdom Metazoa; phylum Chordata; class Mammalia; order Carnivora; family Ursidae; genus Ailuropoda; species Ailuropoda melanoleuca. Next base: position 76,503,635 of record NC_048224.1, on the reverse strand, counting down.
AGACGCCTAACCGCTGTGCCACCCAGGCGCCCCTATATATTATTTTAAAAATATAAATAAATATAGTTTTATTCAAGGAAACCATGTGTATCTCTTATATGAGATTAAACTGACTTTGTCCTTTGTAAGAGTGAAGCTCTCTGTACCTTAACCTTAAGGTTGTAGGCTCTGTGTTTTTTATTCACTTGTCGGAACAGCTCTGATCAGAAACACATGTTCACAGGTCACCCACTACTCTTATTTCTAGTCTTTAGTTCTCTTTTATTTTAGTGGTGTGGGCTGGGATGTAGGGGGCATATCATGCCAGAAAAGTTGTGGGAAGTAGGAGGGAAAGAAAGAAGGTGACAGGAGCATCCCCACATCATTGTGGAATGGGATTGTCTTCAGAACGTGATAGGCAGAAGAAGGTACCCCCAGGATGTTATGTAGGAGAAAGAATGTCTAGCACAACATTGTGGGGAAACAGTAATAATAACATGGACGACAGTAGCCAGTATTTATTAAATAAAAGCATATACTAGTTTTGTATGTGTGCTCATGTGTACACATGGTGCATGTGTATTTTCTGAAATCTTTGCAGCTCTTTAAGGTAGTTATTATTATCCCTCAACTTTCTTTAACAGATGAGAAAATTAAGGATTAGAGAATTTAAAAGCTTACCCCAAGGTCATCCAACCACTTAGAGGAGGACTGGAATTGAAATCTATATCCCTATGTCTCCAAATGCTCTATGTTCATTACATTCCTTCTCTCCAGGAAGCCTGAGAGTAAAAGAGGGATCATTTCAAGACCTGTGGTCATTCATGCTGTTCGTATGTTTCTGCTGTTCCTTCTTCCTTCCCGGCATGTTGTAGGATTACATGTTCCCATCCCCTCTGAATTTAGGGTGGCCAGATGACTTGTTTTGGCCATTGAAATTTGGGAAAAGTGACAACGTCACTTCTGGGTAGAATATGTAAGACCCAGTGTGAGATTTGCCACGTCCCTTCCCTCTGCTGCAGTAATTGTGTAAGTATGGGGCAGCTTCTGTCCCAGCTGAACTGGGAGAACACCTTCACCCCTTGCTGGCCTTATTAATACTTTGTGGAAACAATGAATGCACTTGTTGTTTTAAGCCGTAATCTACCTTCTACTGACTGACCGAAGATCTTACATGACAGCAGAGGTTATGCTGGGTATTCAAGAAATTGACTATAAAGAAGTCAAATTCTGAAGATAACTAAGAGTTGCCTGAATTGGCTATGCAATATATTAAAACCCCCTTATGGCACTGTGAGAAAGAAGGTTGTGGAGGGTGTTTTGGTTAGCTTTAATTTCATGCAAGAGTGAGGTTTAAAGGGATGAGAATTAGCTACTGGTACAGCCAAAAACATATTCCCTAACAAGCTGGGGCATGAGGAGGTGCAACTTGTAAGGACAGTCTTGACCAGCTGTCACTTAAACATACACAAATGGCTTCAAGTGGCAATAGGTGAGAGATAGTAAAGATATATTAAGACTAAGGTGTTACTCCTAATGGGAAAAAATAAGTAACACCGCCCCATTATACAAATAATGGGGCAGTGGTATTGCCTTTGGTTAAGAAAAACTGTATCTTTTTGTGCATTCATTTATTCATGTAACAAATACTTGTCAACTATGTATTGGAAGGTGATAAAATATCACCATTACATGCAAGAGTCTATTACACATACAATTTTTATAATGCCCACCTTGAGTAAGAAATCTAAAAGACCTTTCCTTATATTATCTGTGCTATATTATATGTTCCTTTTAATCTGGCCACATGCTGCTTTTCCAGTCTCATTCTTTCCCATTGTTCCTAAGATTGATGGTCCAAACATATCAAACTGTTCTTGATTTCCTAAAGTTTTTTTTAAAAAATGTACGCTTAATCCTTATATTTGCACATGTCTTCTCCCTAATTCCACCCAAAACTCAATTTGTTCATTCTTCAAGACTCTACTCAAACGTTCCCTCCTCTGTGTCATCTAGTTATTCACTAATAATACAAATCCCCACAGACTTTCTCCATGCAAATTTGTGGCTCCTTCCTCTGCATTCTCATGATAATTTCTGTACCTTTTTACACTAGCATTTCTCACATTTTATTATACTTACTATATTTGTTTACCTGTTGGCCTAAAGCTTCGATAGACTATGAACTCCTAGAACAGAGGACTACCATTTCACTCATCTTTATAACCATGAACCCGCATGGTGTCTTATATAAAGATGTTCAGTAAGCATTTGTTGGATGGCTGCATGAATTAAAGAGTAAAGGAATGAAGAAATTTGAAGTTTCTTGGAGAGGTATACCATATTTATTCTATTTGGGGATGTACAATAATATTTATTGAATGAATGAATAAATGATCTCATAAAAATCATATCAGTTACAGGGTAAGTATTCAATATTAAAGAATAATGATGAACACACCCTAAATAAATATTTTAGTTATGGCAATAAAATTTATAGTTTCAGGTTCCAGTGCAAACTCTGAGCATACTTTTTATCAGGTAAATATGTCTTTCAACAAAAATTTTATTTAGTCAAGTATCCACTGGGATAACCAAGGAAAGGATGGAGGAATCCACTATAAATATTGAAATTCATTACTGTGAACATAGCTGAGGAGTTGCAGCAAATATTTTGAAGAGCACAACAAAATTGTAAGAGTTTACCATAGTCAATGAAGACCTGACTGGATGTGAAACAGAATACATTGTTTTGGTTTTGGGGGTTTTTTAAAAAGATTTTATTTATTTGAGAGAGAGAGAGGGAGAGAGAGACTGCAAGCAGGGGGAGGGAGAGGGACAAGCAGACATGGGGCTCCATCTCAGGACCCTGAGATCATGACCTGAGCCTAAATCAAGAGTTGGATGCTCAACCGACTGAGCCACCCAGATGCCCCAGAATGTGTTGTTTTTAATTTAAGTTAAACTTCATGATAATCCCATCCTTTGAAAATTACTAAGTCCCTTATAATCACAACCCTTGGCACTGTGCTCATCTGTGGAGATAAGAAGGGCAAAGGACAATACTGCTTTCCAGTCACCACAGAGGAAGGCTATTATAATTTACGACATTCAGGAACAGTACATGCCATGGTACTCTGTTAGTCCCTCTATCTCAAGGATTAACTCACCCTCCCCTCCAAAACAGAACAAAACAAAATTCAATAGAAAATGAGCACAGAAAAGGAAAATGTCTACATTTTTATAAATTTCCCAATTTAACTACAAAGCCCCACACTGGAGATCATTGCTACTCCAAGTAGCCACTTGCCTCCCTCAGGAATATGTGGGTTATGAGTCCTTGTGAGATGAGGAACTTATAAAGTACTGCTTCCTGTATCCAGAATATCTTGCTTAAAAAAAAAAAAGTCAGCTAAACTACAGAGTGTGCTTAGTGCCTTATTTGATTTATATTCTGGCTCAGTTCCATATCTCATGGTGAGTGAGTAACTAACAATTCAAGGGCTGGCATTAGTGCATGGACCGTACTTTGAGTAGCACTCATCTAGATCATGGCCATGGTGATGTGAGCGGCAATATCCTAAGCAGTATTGTCTAGGAACCTAATCCAGACCTCAGCTTCTTAGAAAAATAATAAAAGGAATGAAAACACATGAGCACAAAAGCAGCAAATTTTTTTTTCTTTTCATTCATTCTGGAACTGACTTAAAACATTTATCATGTATCTAAGTTATTCCTTCTCTCCCTATGGTCTCTCTCAATATTAACTTTCCTCTATTAAAAAAGAAATCAATACCAAAACAAAAATTAAATAAGCGACCACAAAAGGAAAACATTTTTCATAGAATTGGGTAGCTAGAAGTCCTTAAAACCCAGGAAACTGAAGTCTCTAAAACTTAAGTAAATTAAATTTTGAAGGTCATTGTTATACGCCTTCTGGAAAAGGATGGCAGAAAGAGCTGGTGACTGAAATCAAATTAGGAGCCCAGGATGCTTTTCTGGCTCCAAATCCACTCTATACTCAAAGCTGAGCTGGGTGGCCAACAAGAAGAAATTAGATGAGAAACGTTTTATTCAGTTTCTTTTGTTATCCAGAGGTTAATTCATCATATGAATCAAAATATGTGCCACACAGGGTCCAGATCTGAGACCCAAACTGGTAGGGATAATAGAGAGAAAGGGGACAGAAGGAAAGATCTCAGAAACTGATTCAGTCAACAAACTTTGTTGGCAGGTAGTCCTTTTGAAGGTCTGAGAATCCATCAATATTCCTCTGTCACTCTAAAAGTCACAGTGCCCTTAATCTTGCATTTGAAGGAAATGGAGATTAATAAGCTCATGATGAATAGTTAGAATGACAGGTTGCCAAGGCATATGAAGGCCATCGAGGAGAGTATTAGTAAATATATATTTTGACCTGGGTTCCATTTACAGGGGTGTTTTCAAATTGAACACATGAATCATGAATTATATACTTATGACTCATGTACTTCTCTATATGAATGTTAAACATCAATAAAAAAAATTTTTTAAGGGCAGAAAATATGTGCCAGGCATATAGAAGATACTCTGGGTCTACTACTTGTTGGATGAATTATTTGATTGCTTCCCTTTTCATCCAAACATGTATCATATTGTAGGCTATTATTTGTATTCTGATAATTAACCCCATGGGAGAAAATCAGACAAGTTCAAAAGGCGCACGCACAAAGACGTAGTCTGTAGCTAAACACTGGAGTTACCAAGATGTCCGTGAGTCAAGGATTGGCTAAATAAATGGTAGAAGAGTCATGCAATGGAGGATTCCGATATGATAAAAAAGACTACATTTTCTAACATGGAAAGATGCTGGACATATATGGCTAAGTCAAAAAGTAAGCTTCACAATAGTGCATAGTATGATGCCGTTTTTGTAAAACAACTACTGGCACTGCTACTACTACTGGGCACATATACACAATTTTAGAGGCATGCAAAAGAAAACTAAACTAAACAAGGTTACGCACCAAGTTAATAGTTTTTGTTAGCAGGTGATGTGGGTATGTTTGTTTACATCCTATTTTGTGCATATATCTGAATTTTGATACAAAGAAAATATAGTTTTATAATAAGAAAAATAAAGGTGTTTTCATTAGAAAAAATAGAAATAAAATTTAATGAGAGTATATGCAGTGAAAATGCAACTAGTTTTTAAGCCTGGAACTCTTTCCCCTCTCCCTCCTCTTTCCCTTCCCCCATCCCCACTCCTCCCCCCCTTTTTTGTACTGCATATACTTAACAAAACCTTTCAAATGGTTCATATGTACCTTTTCTTTCAAAGTTTAAGACTCTCTGGCTGAGACAAGCAAGTCAATCTGCCCATTGGGCTTAACTGCTCTTTGTATTATAGTTGCATTTTATGGGATATTGTGAATGTTTTAAGAAAAGAGTAGATCCAGCTGCTATAATCCTGGTCACAGGGAAACTGAAAGTGAGTAAGAACCAAGCCGGTTTAACTGGCAATAGTTAATAGGTTACCAGGCAGTTCTAATCAGTACCAGACTAATGTGGCAAATTAATCAGGAAAGCTGCTATTTTGGCTTTCCCTGAGGAGTGAATCTATGTGTTGAATGAATTGTCTTAGTGTTTTCACTGCGGTGTAAGTTGTCTTCCTGTCTTTCTGAATTTGAAACAGGTTCTTATAGCCACCTTATCCTTTTGTTTCCCATCAAAAATTGTATTCAGGTCTGTTACCGTAAGTTACCCTGTTTAACAAGTATTAGAGGCTTACAACTTCCAGACCCTCTCATTGTTGTCTATAATAATATCAAACAATCAACAATACCAACAATATCAGTGGCATCAACAATCAAGCCCATAATGCAAATTACAAATCTGGACTGACTGATTTCCCATATAACTTAATAGATGAGAAGTTAAAAGCTAGAAACTCAAGAAATATTAATGACAGTCTATCCTATTCCTGATATGAATTCAGAGCTCTGAAACATTGGCAGCGTTCTGGCTGGGTTGTGCCATTTCATGTTTAGAGATACTGTAACTTGTACAGGGCTACTTGACTATTCAGAATCTCCATTTTTTGTTATTTTGTTATTGTTGTTGCCAAAAAAACTTGGACTAAAGTGATTATTTCCTGGTTCCAAATGTGAACAGGAGCATGGATCCTATATATTAGGAGGCATCCTGTGTCTTGAGACTGAGCGACTCAGAACACTATCCCATGGATGCATCTGCCACAAATCAGAATCAGAACTGAAGGCATCCCAGAACTTGGCTCATTTGAGCCTGCTACTGTGCATCTGAAATGGTCAGTGAATGCACAGATAGACTTCCCAAGTTCTTAATCAAAGGCTGGTCCACATGTGCATGTATCATGGACTTCTGCACCTCAGCCCGCAGCTTAATTTCTCTAGGTACATCCGTTAGCTAAAAGGAGTCCCGCCAACTCATGCACTTAGTTTGAGCTTGTTTATTAGGTTCCCTATTCCATTAACTAACTTAAAGGCTTTTTATTTTTTAGCTGTCATTAAGAATAATAATATATAATAATAAAAGTTAAGCCTGTAATGCTTTTTATTAACATAGTAATATAATAATACAATATACTCCTCACATGTCTACTTGAAGAAAATGGAATTCTTCTGCAACACTACTTTTTGGCTTCTAGTTTCATTTAACAGATGTTTACTGAATGGCTCATGGGTGCCAAGAGCCAGGCAAGCAGGACCTACACAGTACCTGACATCAGGGCCTTTTAGGAATGTATTTTTCCAGGTTCTTAAATTACTATTTAAAAAATCCAAATGAGCAAAACACAAAAATTCAGTCATAATTTTATATTTTGCTTCTCCCTAATAACAAATTAAATATAAAATTATTTAAATAAAGTCTACAACTTAAAAAAAAAGGATATTAAAATACAAATACAGGGAGAACAGCAAGCCTAGAGAAGAAGGGATATCATCAAATGGGCTGAGACTAGATCTCATTAGAGGCCAAAGCAGAGAGTTTTGCTTGTGATGGGTTAATCTTTCATTCTTAGAATAAATGTATGACTCCACATTATTTAATGATTAGTATGATTAATCATTCTTACCAATCAGCTGTCATCCTTCATCTGCCCTGATTAAAAAAAAAAAAAAAAAGCTCTTAGGAAACCTGCAAATAAATCCTCTGATGGATTTGATGCCACATGTCATCACACCATTATTTATCTCTTAATTCCTGACAGGCTTGTGCTGCACATCATACATATCCAATAAAATCTGTTGAACTGATAAAACAGCAGGGAAAATGGAATGGATCTTACCTTACATGAAGCGTCTTTAATGAGAACCGTGAACGTGTGTCAGGCTCTTCAGAGCACTCTGCCCTATGTAAAGGAATCAAAAATAATAAATACATAAGCCAAATAAATAATAAGCCTCAAAATCAGAACACAGAAATGTAATACCCCACCCATTTTCTGGAACTCAGTATTCCCAGAATACTTCGGAGGTTGGCAGATGGTTCTCCATCCCCACAGTGCCCAGCATTTGAAGGACATGTCCTGTGGGAGTGGTGTCAGTGCAACTCGGTTACAAGGCAGATTCACTAATATACACTTCAAAAAGCAATGTGCATTAACGGATCAACTAGGTGCTGATTATAAAGTGTGTTACATGTGAGACAGTGAGGGGCAAGACACCTCTATACTTAGCGAAATGAAGCATTTTAGTCACAAAGTAGATTTAAGAATCTGTAGGAGCTAGATTACAAATAAGCTAAAACACTCAGATTAGTTGCATGCCATAAGCTAAGTAAATACCTTTTTTTTTTTTTAAGGAGTGTCCATGGGGCAGCAAGGCTGCATTAAGAGGCAGACCTTTTAAGAAAAGAGTATCACTTATCTTGCCTTTTTTCCTGTTGACCAGCTGCTGTCTGACAATGAATCTAGAAAAATCTAAAGCAAAAATCTCCCGAGGAGAAACATCTTGAGCAGTGGTCCCTGGGGTTGGCCCTGGGATGTAATCACTGCCCATTTCACGCCCTTTGCACCTGTGGACCCAACCAAATGCGATGGCTTTGAGAATGTCGAGAGCCATCGGATCCTACGATCCACCACAAAGAACCACCTAAATACTTCAAGATTTTCGCAAAAAATTTTCCAAAGGAAATTTAACAGGCAGGGATAATGAAGGTTAAAAAAGAAACCCTGACACCAAACCAAGCCTGGGCGGCCCCAGGCATCCGGCGGCAGAAAGCGCGTTAAGTAGAGCCCGCCAACCTGGTCCTTAACCAGATTTGTCTGCGAATGAAGGGATCCTTCTGCTACCCGGAGTGGGCCACATCACACACCTCTCTCCTCAACCAGAACTCAACTGCCCATCATCCACGCACCTCCACAAGGAAATACACATTCCAGGAGCGGGTGCGGTTTTCTACCAGGCTTTTCGGGAACTCGGAAACCACCGCTGGGGAACGCAAGTGTTCAGCGCCAGGTAAACTTCCCCGGATTTGAACCCACTAAGATGGGTGGAAAGACTCCTCCGAGCCCCGTTAATGTGCAAAGCGGGCAATGTGCGCGTGGCGAGTGCACAGATAGGCGAAAACAGAAATGACCACACATATCACAAAGGCAAAAGCAAATAGAATACACCTAGAAACACATTCTGCAAAGTGCAGAACTGCCTACGGAAGAATCAATCTTTGCAAGAGGACGCGAGAGCAGATCCTCCCGGCTTTGCGTCCGGGACTGAAACGGGTCATCCCGGGGCCACGGGCACTGCGTAGCCCAGCGAAGTCACCCCGAGAACCCGGAAAGCCGACCTGCGGAGGTTGCTGGGGGCCATAAAGGACGCGCCCGGCCGCAAACGAAATAGATTCAGGGGAGTCCAGAGAAGGAGCCAAACCTCTGGGAGCCGGGGAGACTCTGGGGGGCGGCTCCGGAGGGAGTGGAAGCTCCGGAACTCGAGGCAGCCCCAGAAGAGGAGTCAGGGCGCTCCTCGCAGAGGGCGAGCCCTCCTCCAGCGCTCAGCACCTCGCGCGTCCCCAGCTCCCCACTCCTCTGTCTCCGCTGGAGGGAGGTTCGGGAGCCTCTCACTGACCTGAGAGTCCGGACGCGCCGACCTCCTCGGCCGCACTTCGGCACCCCGGGGGGATTGGGGCCGCGCTGAGCTCCTTGTAGGCGCCCCTATCTCAGCGATCCGCGCCCGCGAAGCCCTCCGCGGGAATGTTGGGCTCAGCATGCGATGCGGGACCAGGGCACACTGGCGGGCAGCGGGCGCAGCTGGAGTGAGCCCGGGGCCGCTGAGTCGCTGGGACCGCGGGTCTTCCCCCCGCCCCTCCGGTCCGCACAACCAATGGCGGCGAGGCGGGCCCACTCCCCGCCGCCCCCCAGTTGCTGCACTGGCTGGCGCTTGGCTCTAGGACAGCAGCCCTGCTCGGGCGAGGGAGGAGCTTGAGTCGGCGTTGGAAAATCCTGGAGGACGAGGAGGCGTTCTCACAGGGAGCCCCATCTGGGGAAGGCAGGTGTGGTGCCGTTAACTTTTGTGTGTGGGGGTATGAGGGTGCTGTTTCTTTGGGAACTCAGACCTCTCAGCAGGCGAAAGCATCTACTTTTTTGCCAAGTTTCTTCCCCTCTTAAACATCTATTATGAGTCCCTAGCAGCCCCCATTCCAAACCGCGAGCCCTGGTCCATCACATCGAGTTCAGCTCTGAGCTGCATGAGGGCATCACCCCATCCTGTGTTGAGCTTGGCCTCACACGTCTCTCATTACATGCTTTTCTCTTCTTTCCCCGCTGAATCCTCTGCCAGATCATCAGATGAAATGAATAGGATTGCAGTTCCATCACTGCCAGGGAAACAGGCAACTCTAAAAGTCGTTACTGGGTAACTGGCTTAGAGGGAGTCATAGACCATAAAAGAACTCTGGGAAGGGAGCCTTTAACTGACAAGACTAACTTTGGTTACCAATTAGACCCATGATCTTCACTTAAAGACTCTGGATTCCTGTTTTTCAACTGAAAAACTGTTACTTCAACTTATCATTTGATGTCTGCAGTCTCTTCTACCCTGGCATTCAACAATCCAATTGGCTCTCTGGACTGTTTGCCTGGTGAAGGGCTGAGTCCCTGTGAAGTGTTGCTATGGCTCCTTTTTCTCTATCCCTTGCTCCCTCCTGTCCTGCTGCATTCACCCTGAGCCCAGTCCACCTGTGGCTAGGAAAATGAATCATGCAAATCAATATAGAAGAATGATGCCCAAGTCTTAGTGACCATTTAAACTTGTACAAATACTCCTACTTACCTGTGCCCATCTCCTGGGGTTATGCTAGTTGTGCCCATGTTCAGTGGTTCTCCAGGTAGAGACAGACTCTGAGGCCCCCTTGGTAAGTGAGCAAAGGCTCTCTTGCTCCCTCTTTCTCCTCCGGAGGAGTTGTGGGTTTGTGTTCATCTTTTCTATGTGAATCTTTTTGTATCATCTAAAATGCAGGGTGTTGGGGCGCCTGGGTGGCACAGCAGTTAAGCGCCTGCCTTCACGCTCAGGGCGTGATCCCAGCGTCCTGGGATTGAGCCCCACATCAGGCTCCTCTGCTATGAGCCTGCTTCTTCCTCTCCCACTACCCCTGCTTGTGTTCCCTCTCTCGCTGGCTGTCTCTATCTCTATCGAATAAATAAATAAAATCTTAAAAAAAATAAATAAAATAAAATGCAGGGTGGTGGAATGAGCTGCATGGAAAAGAGGGCAGATTCAGAGACCTGCTTCTGCCCAACACATTTCTGTTTGCATTCTAAATTTGACTTGTTCACATGTCACTTTCATTAGTTTTGTTACATCTGTCTATCCCTCTACTCAATGTTTTACCTTAGACTTTTACTTAGCCTCATTGTAAGTAGTAATATCCATGAAATCATTGGTTTGTTATATACCAATTTTATTTCAATATAAAATAAGGTAGTAATAAACAAGTAATCTCTGAGTCTTTTCTTGACGTTTCCTGAGCCTAATTGCCTAGAACTGGCGTAACAAATGACCACAAACTGTTAAAAAAACAAATAGGAGAGGCAAAGCTTCTCTTGTCTTCATTTTTAAAAAAATTTCATGTTTAAGTAATCTAGAAAACGTTGTCAAATTTACTTACATAGAAAGTCTTCAAAAGTAGGTCAGGCACCACTCAAGTCCCTGGGAGTTCGCAGGCGGTTTGGAGACATAGTCCTAGCTTCTACTGAGCGTGATTATTCCCACCTTAACCTCCATTCCTTTTCTGTCTTACTCAGAGATGGATGGATTGGTTTTTTTTTTTTTTTCCTGTTGTTGTTTTTTTAAGTGTGGAGTCAGATGGAGAATCATTAAGTTCTGATGTCACTTATTATCTTTGTGATTAAGCCAATCACTTAATCTCTCTGAGTCTCATTTTCCTTATCTATAAAATGGCAATAATAGTACCCACCTTAATAGGTTGTTGTGAAGTTTAAATACACACACACACACACACACACACACACACACACACACACACACTCACACAGAGTTCCTAGCTATTATCTTGCATGTAATAAGTGCATAAAAATATTAGCTCCATCTTTCCTTCTTTGCTGTTGTCAAAGCAATATTCAGAATTACTTTGTCCATTCTCTAATTTCCTTCTAGGTTATCAGGAAGCTTGTGTTCTGTTTCTAATACTCCCTAGACTAATTCTCTGTTCCCTTTCCTTGATTCTTCATCTCTGCCCTCCTTTTGATGTTCCCTCCCCAAATTTTGTCCTCTCTCTCATACCTTAATTTCTCTTCTTTCAAGCAGTTCTCAGATTCCATCTGTCGCAATCTCAGGGCTCTGTGCCCTATGAAGGAACTGAGATAACTCTGAGAAGAGGGTAGGTCATAAAAATTCTTACTTCTTTTGTGTTTTTGTGATGTGTCAATGAGTCCTTTTTGTTTGTTTAAATCATGGTCTTCCCAAAAACATGGAGAAATTTATGTTATCTAATGCTATGGAATAATTCCTGGACCACAAGGACTATTAAATTCAACAGACATTTTTGGCGCATCTGCTATATGCCAAGCAGTGCCCCAGGCACTAGGGAGATAAAAATAAAGTCTCTGCCCTAAAATGCTTATATCCAATCAGACAGATATATAAATACCTAAATTGAATATAAGTGTGCCTTGTGGGGCATCAAGCCAATAATGCACATGAAAGAATCTCCTTTACTCTTTCAGTTATGAGGTTGTGTTGGACCAGCCAATCAAAATGGCCATCCTGACCACATCCCTCTGCTGAGTGAGCAGCCATGTTCTGTCTCCTGAGCAGAGCTCACTGACTCAGGATGGGCTTAAATGATGAGGCCAAAAAGGCCATATACACATCTCTACACATTCTCATTTTTCCCATGTCCACCCCAACCCCCACTGCCGCTAGGGTGAGAGCATGTGCATGTGACCTCGATCTGGCCAATCAAATGTACCTTTCTTAGACCTAGAATTGGGACTTGATCATTCAAGGGAGCTGAGATGAAAAGAGCTCTCTGTGGCAGTGACTGCAACAATGTCCAGTTTCCAGGGCCAGCAGGGGGACAAGCAGTGAAATTGGGTCTCCTGTGCCCAGGTGTCAGTTGCAAGTTATGGTTCCTGCTGCTCATTGATGGCAATAGTGTTCTCATTTGTCTAATTTGGAGGTATGACTGGCTGGGATTCTTCATGCTCCCTGTTTCCGTTCATTCTCTGAGCATCTCTCTGATCCAATATCTTTTCATTAAATTCCTTTTTTGCTTAAACCAGCCAAATTGATTTTTAGCTACTAAGAATACTTTGGCTGAGGCTTGGTATAAAGGCTGCACCTCAACAAGAAGAATGCTAATTAACTAATGTCCTGCAAGCACATTCAAATTGGAAATATTAGAGTTGGTCAACTGGAATCCAGAGCAGAAGCTAAAAACACAACCCATGGACTATGAGACAGCAAGGACTGTATGTAGGCTAAAATTATGAGTAAGCAGAAGTTATGAATAAGCAAAAGTTATGAGTTAGCAGAAATCTACATACATGCAGAAGAGAAGAAGAGGTGGTTGGCTGAAAGCAGCAAGGAAACAGAAGAGGAACTGAGACCCCATGATGGTGAGGGAATAGGTGAACCCCTTCTCTCAAGGGGACTCCAGGCTAACCCAGTCCCTGGACTTGCCTTGAATCCTGAACTATTTCCCAATTTTCAAACTACATTTCCATTTCTGTGAGGCTGATTAACCTGGGTTGTTTCTGGGTTCCTTTGAAATTCCAGTTGCTCTTATTGTGATGTATACCCTTATTTCTTATAGTAACTCCCTATTCCTTGAGGTAGCCAGGATAAGACTGTATTTTATATGACCAGAGTGTTCCAAAGATTATAGCATGTATGGCCAGGACCCAGGAAACAACAGTCAAATAGTATATCTCAGAAGTCACTGATCTTCTTCTCTAAAAATGTACTTTCTTTTTTTCCTATCTTGCTTGAAATCTCCAGCAGAAGAACCTTCCTCTGGGCTGAAAAATTAATGGTTTATTAGAAGCCCCCGTTTAAAATGTATTCTAGTTTCTTGTGGAAGTGAAAAGCCAGAAGTATTTCTCTCTACATTAACCATTAGCATCTGAGCAGATCATATGAGTTCGTTCTTAAATTTGAACTCTTAGGGGGCTGATACTTAGGGGTTCAGCTAGGTATAGAGCAGAAAAATTGGGCACAGGGAGGGAAGAGTGTAGTGTAGATAACAGAAAATGGCAGTGAGAGTCCTTGGAACGTTCTAAAGGACTGTCCTATGGACTGTTCCCATAAGGGAAGGTCCTGGTGGCAGCCAGTGTAAAGAGCGCCAGGGAACACTGGAGCCAAAATGGCAACCTTGCAACAAGGTGGCCACTAACACCAAACACGCTCACTTTACAATCTGCCTTCTGCCAGTTCCAGAATTTTTACATAATTTTTGTTATCCTTCAGCTTTTATAGGAGATGGAGCTAGGCTGAAGTGGCAGAGGAAGATGGCTATCGTATATGCCCACTGTGAGATAATGCTCGGAAATTATACCAACATTAATTATGCCTTGGTGTTACCTGCCTGAGTCTGTGGCCTTTGCTTTATCTCCCACAACACACAGTGCCCTCTCATGACTTGTGAAAAAGGAAAAATCTTTATGTCTCACCTAATCAATGAATGGCACACAGTCTAGAAAGCAAAAAAAGTGATTCTGTTAATAGGACATGACACAGGTAGGAAGGAATTCACACATGCTGCTGTGTTTGAAAAGAGAGAAAAAGCATCGAAGCTCTTTTAATGAAAGCAGAATTCCGAAGATATCCCTGAAGAGCTTTATTTTCTTGAAGTCTAAAATGCACCTCAGAGTTTGTTTGTGGGTTTTTCTGAGAATAGTGGGTTGAACTGTACTTAGAATGGCAGTGAGTCGGGGCACCTGGGTGGCACAGCGGTTGAGCGTCTGTCTTCAGCTCAGGGCGTGATCCCGGCGTTCTGAGATCGAGCCCCACATCAGGCTCCTCTGCTATGAGCCTGCTTCTTCCTCTCCCACTCCCCCTGCTTGTGTTCCCTCTCTTGCTGGCTGTCTCTATCTCTGTCGAATAAATAAATAAAATCTTAAAAAAAAAAAAAGAATGGCAGTGAGTCACATCAGGGTGCAGGGAGGAGAAAAATATTAATGCCACGGACACGTCTTCGTCTTTTCATAGGGTACGCACCTCAGCTGCTGGGTGCTGCACTTGCCCGTCAGCTCTGTTGGTGTGGCCAAATGACTTACTGTGGGTTATAAATCAATGATGAGCAATGTGAAGAGCAGATGGGGAGTTTAATGCATCCTCCACATCTCTGTCTTGTGACTGGCTGAAGTCCATGTGCAATTTTGAAAAGGATATTTGAAAAGGATATTCATCATTTTAAATTGCTCTGTGGGAGCTTTGCAGTTCATAATGTGCCATTTAGGTACTTCTCAGAGATAGGTTTTCCTTGACACAGATTAGAATTTCATAACAGCAAAATGGCAACTGGAGGTATTAGGCTAGAAAAGCTAACTTTGAAGGAATTAGCAAACTGGGGGTGGGGATGTTGAGTTGGGGAGGAGTTAAAATGGTGTGAAATATTTAGGCTGAATTCTACTCCATAATATCTGGCACTGGGAATTCCCAGTGCCTGGCAAGATCATTTTTCTATCCATTCCTCATGGTAGCCCTCAAATACTATGGGGAAAATCCACTTAGGAACCTTCAGCATGACTAAAATATATTTGCTCTTGAGGAAAAGCTGTTAAAAACCCAGCAGTGTGGGGGTGCCTGGCTGGCTCAGTCAGTGGAACATGTGACTCTCGATTTTGGGGTCAGGCGTTCAAGCCCCACATTGGGTGTGGAGCCTACTTAAAAAGCAAAAACAAAAATACAGCAGTATAGTTTAACAATTCTAGATTTGATAATCTCTAAGAAAATAGAAGATTGTTACTGAAATGTTTCCAAGCTGAACACATCTGCTATATCCTTTGCCTTATTTTGTGGCTTTACTCAAAGGGATTCTTATCAGGAGTGTTGTGTGTGAATGGCATTGACTGTCAGGTGGAGAGCTGGTGTGCGGGCACCTCCTCCCCAGACATTCAGGTAAAAATGAATCAACAATCAGTAGCCTGGGAAAATATGCATCATGAGCAAATGTGCTCTAAAGTCAAGAAAAGAAAACAGAATTGGACCTTGATCCTTTCAGGACAATAAGTATGAGCAGAGTATTACGTGTGCAGAAATAGGAAGCATGAGACTTCCACAAACCCCTCAGGGAAAAGGGATGAAGAGAAGCAGACCCAATAGGGTTACTATTGCAGAGTGAACCATTTTTCTCACATGTTAAAGATGCCTTTTAGAGAAGTTCAAGGAGGGGCGCCTAGGTGGTTCAGTTGGTTGAGCCTGCAACTATTGCTTTCAGCTCAGGCTGTGATCTCACGGTCATGGGATCAAGCCCAGAAGGGCTCTCCACTCAGCAGGTGTCTACTTAAGATTCTTTCTCCTTCTCCCTCTCCCTTTGCCCCTCCCCTTCCCCTTCATGGCAGGCAGGCGCATGCACATGCCTGCTGTCTCTCTCTCTCTAAAATAAATCTTTAAAAAAAGAAAAGCTCAAGGAGGTACTTCTATACAGTGTACATGTAATTAAAATGTATTGGGAAATGGTGCTATAAAACTATAAATATGATAATCTTATTTTCACTTCTAGCATTGATATGCAAGGCAGATAGGTAGAGAAAATTATCCCTGAATAGTGCCTTGCAGTCTAAACTTCCTAAATACATTCAATTAATTGTCAAATAATTACTCAGCATTTCTCATGTGCCAGGAAATTGTACACAGTCATGAACAAGAGAGACTTGAGCAGGAGTGGACTTGATCATCATGGGGATGTCTAGGAAAACAGGCCTTCCAGGAAATGCTGCTGGTCCTGGTACTTTCCCCCACCCAAATAGCATGCAGACACTCCTGGCTTGTTTTTTCTTGTATTCTCTCTGTCTCTCTTTTTTAAAAACAAAATTGGTTCCCATCATCTTGCTCTTGTTTTGTTTTTCTTCTCCTACCTTGCCAGGAATTCCACTTGGATTCCATTAAACATTCCAAACCACTGACGCTACTGGTTTTCACAATTGATCATCCCCCTCTTGTCCTCATTTCCCTCCTTACCCATCTTAGATCCCTCAGTTCATCATTCCAGTAGTCTTCAAACTAGGTGGCCATAAGGTACAGGAAGACTTTCCATGGGAGTGCTTATGCAGAGATAGTTTTAAGGAAACCCTCAACCTTCATATCGATTATTTTTCTTAAATTGATCTACCTGAGAACTCATAAGCATTTATAATATTTCTTCTCCTGCTACACATGAGAAAGGCATATACCTCACTAATCCCAAATCTTACTAGGGTGTGTTCAATTGGACTGTAAAACTTCAGGGTGCCAGATAAAATAATAAATCAAAATATTAATTTTGGGAAAGCTAAAAAAATAATTAAAACACTTAAGATTTTCCTGGTTTCCCTGTCTTCTGTGTATTTTAGTTAAGGGGAAACATGATCTTACAAACAGTGTAAGTATAAACAGTGTGCCATGTTGGAATGTTCGGAATTCAGATATTGGATTGAAATGGAATGGTGGCATTAACAATTTTTGTTTAATGATTCTTCCTCTTTTACCTCAGGTCTGTTATCAGTTTGGACGGAGAATTGTATGAGAGCAAAGCAAGGAGGGAAAATGCTGAAAATTAAAAACATTTTTATATACTTAAATTTTTTTACCTTAGGTATTCAAGAACTAAGGTTTTTAAATTTTAGAACAATTTTAGATTTACAGAAAAATTGCAAAGACAGTACAGGATTCTCATATACTCCACACCTAGTTTTCCCTGTTATTAACATCTTACATTATTATGGTATATTTTTATAATTAGTGAACCAATATTGTTGCAGTATTATTAACTAAAACCCACACTTTATTCATATTTTCTTAGTTTTACCTAATATTCTTTTTCTGTTCCTGGATCCCACATTACATTTAATCATCATGTCTCCTTAGTCTCCTCTTGGCTATGACAGCTTTTCCAACTTTTTTGGTTTTAATGTCTTGACAGTTTTCAGAAGACTGGTCAGCTATTTTGTAGAATGTGTCTCAGTTGGATTTGTCTGGTGTTTTTCTCATAATTAGACTGGAATTATAGGGTTTGGGGAGGAAGGCTGTAGGGATAAAGAAAGTGTCATTTTCAAACACAATCACCATGATTTACCACTGTTGTTGTCGACCTGATCCTGGCTCAGATAGTGTTTGTTGGGTCTCTCCCCTGTAACGTTACTCTATTCCCCCATTTCTGGGACTTTTTATTAGCTGAAACAAAAAGAACCTTTGAACTACCCAAGGAGAATAGTTTCATGATGTTATTCTTATAAATATCAGTGTAATGCTTTTCAAGACTACTGATTCTTCAAGATACTTAAGGTAAACAAAATTGTGATATAAACCCATGTGCACTTTTCAATAAGATAGTTAAGAATAATTTTTTTTACTAAATCATGAAATATGTGTTCCAATTACTGTTAATATTCACCTTATTTCATCTTATAAAATATTCAGTGATTTCCACCTCCTATTAACAAAAAATAATACTATTTGTTGACTGCTGGACTGGTGAGGTTTTAGTATATGTATCTTTTTTTTCTTTGATAAATTCAGAAGGTCTGAATTTATATTTAAGATTACAGTGTCTAAGAAGATTAACAGTTATTTCTGATTTGATATTCATTTTCCTTTAAACACTCCAAAAGGATAAAAAACAAAGCTTGACACACATATACAATTTACTTACCAAAGTAGGCCTACATGTTTTTATCACATTCCTCATGTCATAAAAAACTTACCATTTAAGCTAGGATTATTACAAAATAAGTGTCAAGAAACAGTGATATTATTGTCTTGTCTTTTTATAGCTGATTAGAAAATGATTATGAAATAATTATATTAATTCTACATCATTTAAACTTTATCTGCAGAAGTAAGTAATGTAATTGACAAAACATATTCTGCAATTTTTTTCTCAATATTTTAATATCCTAAAACCATTTATGGCATGATTTTAAAATGAGGTCAACCTCTTTCTGAAAGCAACTAATTCTGAAATTGCTGCTTGATTTGACATTGACTACTGGCTTTGTCAGTTGGATTGTGTCAAAGACTTTGTCCATATACTGAATACGCTAGATCTGCAGCTTGGATGAACTGATGAAGATATATTAAAACGTGTGATTAGAGGGGGAAACCAAATGAAGAAAATAGGGGAACTCCTTGTATTATTTTTTACAACTGCATGCGAAACTACAGTTACATCAAAATAAGAAGTTTAATGAGAAAAGCATAATTAAATAGCATTTCATCAAACGTACTGCATTGACAAAGGTGTAATGAAATTAATAATATCCACTTTTCTGAATTTCTTTCTGAGTATTTTGGATTAAACAAAGTGCCTCTAAGTGAAAAAGTACCAAGTATAATTTATATTCAGATAAGCTTTAGTAAAGCTTTTTTGGTATACTTCCAGAAATTGAGGGGGAAAAATGCTTCTAATAACAGATAACAAACCCCTTTGCAAGTTTGGGGATTTCCAATTCTTTGCTTTCAGTAAGTTGAGTGGTCAGATGATAGATATTTATGTTTCCTATGGTAGATCTTTACATCTTTGTATTACAGACTTTTTTTTTTTTGCTGTTCAACTCAGAAGGATTTCAAAGAAATGAGTAGCATTGCTATAAACTCTTCCCTTTCTGTATACTTAGTTATGAGAAGAAAGTTTCTCGGTACATATGAATAACAATGAAAAATAAAAATATAATAAATGACCTATATTTTCTACAATGTAATCTAAAAATATGTAAAATTTATGGGTGAAATAATTAATTGGCAAAAAGTGTTCTCATTTACCTTAAGAGAAGAACTTACAATAAAATATTAGTTTTTATGTTTAATAGTTATTTATCAAATTTTAAAATATATTTATGTTTTCGTAAAAAGTTTTAATATATGAAAATTATTTTAGTTCATTGTATATTAATAATAATTATAATGGTAATTAATCTGAAAGAAAATTTTCAATGCTTAGAGCCTTATGCTCAAAGAAGATTAAAAAATTACATTAAGCTTCAGTTTATATACATGTTTGTTGCAGAGAAATGTGTGAAGGTGATAAATAAAAAACTTGTGAGTACAAAAATATGTTATAAAATTCAGCTGTCAGGGAGAGTAAGTATACTGGAAGTATAAGTTCAAGTAGAAGGAAAATGATGTAAAATTTCAATTTAGGAAGCACTTTTAAATGTATTTTTAATGATGGTGAGCACCAAATTTATATGGTATTAAAATTCACTGGTTACTGCTGTAAACTGAATGTTTTCATCCTCTTAAAATTCATAAGCTGAAGCTCACTAGAAGGTGGGGCCTTTGAGATACATAGTTTTTCAAAATTCTTCTTAGGGAGTATGCAAGCAAAAGAGTTTGAAGGCCATGCAATGCTGTAGTTAGTCATTCTCTTCCAAACACCTTTAAGTCATTTGTCCTTCTCTCCTGTTATTGTACTCATCAGGCGTAAGTCTAACCCTGGTTCAACCCAACTATTTACCAATTCCATACCTATACTCAAGCAACTCACTGTTGCTGAAAAGAAACATGAGACCATGCTGACTGGTTTCACATTCAGTCCGTGATTACAACACTCTAAAGAATGCACTACGCTGCCTAGCGGTCCTACTAGTCTGGCATGTTCAAATTCCCACTTTCAAACAACTATTTCACAGCTTCTTTTCTTTCCTCAAAATTCCTATATCACTGCCTCCACATCTCAACTAGCAATTTATAACTTTACCTTATAGTTCCTTGAGAAAATGGTTGAAATAAAATAAGAACTTCCTCATCTTCTCTCCAGCAACATGCATTCCTACCCATGCTTTGCCTCCCCACTTATTGCTATGGTAACATTGCTCCCATGGAAGTCTGCATTCCTCTTAAGCTCTGGGCTCCCCCTCCCCATCCTCTCTCAGTTCCTTGAAGACATTGTCCCTGCAGTGACCAACTGTTACCTGTATCATCACCAATACCTCTATATATCACATCATTCTCATAAACTTAGGAGTGCGCTTTCATATATCCTAACTTAAAAAACGCCTTCAGGCACCTGGGTGGCTCAGTTGGTTAAGCATCTGCCATCCGCTCAGATCATGATCCTAGGGTCCTGGGATCGAGCCCTGAGTCAGGCTCCTTGCTCAGCGGTGAGCATGTTTCTCCCTCCCGTGCTCCCCCTGCTTGTGCTTTCTCTCTCTCTGTAGAATAAATAAATAAAATCTTAAAAAAAAAAAACCTCCCTTCACTTTATATCCCTGTCTTACCGCCCCCCCCCCATCTCTCTACTTTCCTTCATAGATAAACTTCTGAAAAGAGTTTCTCGTATGTTGCCATTTCACTTCCTTACCTTACATTCTCCACCCAGTCCATTCCAAACAGACTTCCTTCATACCACTCCATGGAGTTATTTCATTAAGGACAATGATGGTTTCCATACTGCCAAATCTAATGACTACTTCTCTCTTACCTAATTGATGCCATTTATTTACTTCTTCCTTCTGGAGAGCTTATCTTGGTGTTTGTGACACCACACTCTACTGGTTTTCCTTGCGCTTCACTGGCCACTCCCTCTTAATCTCTTTTGCCTTTCTTCTGCTTATCTTGACCTCTTAAATTTGGAGTACTCCCTCGTGTAGTCTTAGTTCCTCTTTCCTATCAACAGACACCTCCTTTAGGTAGTTTATCTGGTGGTTAAAATACCATTTTATGCTAATGATTTTCTTTTTCTTTTTTTTTTTTTTTAAGATTTTATTTATTTATTTGACAGAGATAGAGACAGCCAGCGAGAGAGGGAACACAAGCAGGGGGAGTGGGAGAGGAAGAAGCAGGCTCATAACAGAGGAGCCTGATGTGGGGCTCGATCCCATAATGCCGGGATCACGCCCTGAGCCGAAGGCAGACGCTTAACCGCTATGCCAACCCAGGCGCCCCTATGCTAATGATTTTCTAATCTACATATCAAATTTGATTTTTTCTAGAAGAGCCTACTTGGCATTTTCATTTTTATATCCAACTGGTAAGTTCAGTCTAACTTGGTCAACATGGAACTCTGGATTTCTAATATCCCTACCCCCACTCCCAACCCCATACCCGTATGCTGTCCCACATTCACAGTCTCAGTTAATGGCGTAATCATTTGCTCAGTTCTCTCTGTTTTTCTTACTTATATCTAATCCATCCAGAAAAGAAAATCTGTCTTCCAAAGCTTCAAAATATATCCATACTGATTCTTTTAATGTATTGAGAGTTGCTTTGTGGCCTAATAATTGGCTAGTTTTTAAAAATGTTTCACAGATGCTTATGAAGAATATGTGTTCTCATTGGTAGGATGTTCACAAGATCAAGCTTATTAATTGTATTTTCAAGTATTCTATATTCGTACTAATTTTTTGTCTTAATCAGTTTTGAAGATGAGTTTTAAAATGCTCTAATGGTAGATTGTCTTAAGATTAGTCCAGTAGTTTTAGCTTTTGTATATTTGAGACCACATTGTTAGGTAAATATAATTTAGAATTGGCTATCACTTGGTGAATTTAATGTTTATCATTTTATAGTATCTCTTCTTATTTCTAAATAATGATTTTGCCTTAAAGTATTTTCTCCAATACTAATGTATCTGCATCAAGACTGCCTTAATAAAATTTCTTCTCTCCTTTTACTTTGGATGTTCCTATATCCTTGCATTTTAGGTATTTCTCTTGTAATACCTCTTGTCTAGTTGACAGTCTTTGCCTTTCAACTGGAGAGTTTAGTGCATTTACACTTAACATGATAACTGGTATATTTGGAATTACTGCTATCACTTAATCATTTGTGTGCGTGTATTTAATGTTACTTGTTTTTTTCTCATTTCTTGACTTTTTTTGGAATAATTTTTTTTTCAATGACGCTTTTTCTTAATCGCTGTTTGGATTATATACTCCCAATTTCTATTCTCTCAGAGGTTACTCTTAAAATCTAAACTAGATATTTGACTGAAAGTCTAAACTATTTGATATCCTTATTCTTCTGCTAAATACCTTAGATAACTTGAGCTTTGATAGCTACCCTATCTTATATTTAATTTTTTTCCTATTTTAGTTTTATTTTAAACACTCAATTTAGCTATTTCTTCATGGTTCTATGTAGTCAATTTTTTTTGCTTTTTTTGGTTTTTTTGTTGTTTTTTTTTAGTTTTATTCACATGTTTACAGACTGCTCTGTTCATACTTCTTTTTTCCATTTCAGTTTTTCTTTTTAGAGCTAATGTTTAAATTTATGAATGTATGGGTTCAGTTGCATCTTTCAAAAAGATATGTTGAGGTCCTAACCCCTAGTACCTGAGAATGTGACTTTATTTGGAAATAGGCTTATTGCAGTTGTAATCAAGATTTAAGATGCGGTCATACTAAAATAAGGTAGGCCCTTAATCCAGTACGTCTGGCGTCCTTGTAAGAGGGTAGAAGGTTAATTTAATACAGGGGTAAGCAAACTTATTCTGTAAATGGCCATATAGTACCTATTTTAAATTTGGGGGGTCATATGCCATACAGTTTCTGTGACAACTTTAACTTGTGCTATGTAGCCTAAAGCAGCCTCAGACAATGTCTAACAGATAGGCCTGACTGTGTTCCAATAATACTTTATTTATAAAAGTAGGCAGTGGGGCAGATTTAGCCAAATTCTGATGTAATACTTGATCTGTGATCCACAAGAAGCCTGATGCTATATTGGGAATTAGTTGAACCTTGAAAATATATTAAAATTTATTGTTTATCTTACACTTTGAATGGATGTTTTACCCATGTATGATTTTGTAACATGATACATTGGTCATTTGTAATATTGAGTTGTATAAATCTTTCAAATGCTGGCATATTTCACCATACAATATAAAATATTATATTTGCTAATATCACTACTATGTCATCAGTAAAGTCTTTGAGCATTGGAAAGCTGTCAAGCTCACATTGGCAGATACAGTTTGCCTGAAATTCTAATTTTTACTTTGAAGCTTGAATTTTATCATTGACAACAAAACTGTCAGTTGTTTTCCTTGAAGTGATAGTCTTACTTGGCTCATTGTTAAGAAAATGTCTACCAAATACACAAATCTAAATAAACATGTTTTTCAAGTAAAATGATATTCTATCAAAAAAGTGGCTGGTTCAGCACGCAACTCACTTACAAGTGCTTTTCCTTGAGAGTTATCATAGTTCAGTATGCAGTAGAATGTGTTTGCATACTTCCCATTTCATCAAACAGAATATCAAAAAGATATATACAAAAGGGCTGATACTTATACAAATTAATAATTTGTATTGCTTTATAACAGACAATTAAAGTGAAACTCTTTTCTGTTTTGTTTTTTTTTTCCTGCCAGTGAGTGGCAGTGAAGTACAATGTAGATTATACTAGTACAATAATTTAACATTAAACTGGTACATTTTACTAGTTACAGTTTGGGGCCACTGCCTTGCTTTGCTCTAAGTCACCAAGAGTTCTACCCACTATTGCCTTTGCACCACTGATGCAAAACAACACAATGAAAAAGGCAACTAATGCCTTAATATTATTACAAAAACAGTTCTGTGTTTTTAAATACTCTGAAAGTGTCTCAGAGACCCTCAGAGTTCCATGGCCTTTATGTGGAGTACTGCTGCCCTAAGGCATTGGCTAGAAGGCAATTACTCCTGAAAAAGTCTTCTCACAAGATTTTTTTTTTAAAGATTTTATTTATTTATTTATTTATTTATTTGACATGGAAAAAGACAGCCAGTGAGAGAGGGAACACAAGCAGGGGGAGTGGGAGAGGAAGAAGCAGGCTCCCAGGGGAGGAGCCTGATGCGGGGCTGGATCCCAGGGATCCAGGGTCACGCCCTGAGCCAAAGGCAGATGCTTAACAACTGAGCCACCCAGGCGCCCCACAAGATTTAACCCTATCTTTATCTCCCATCTCCATACCCTCCCCTCCCTTTTCCCTTCTTGCTCCCCAATCCCCACCCTCAACATCTCCCACCACTAATGCTTTTTAAGGATTAGACTGAGCAATTGTAATTTTTTTTCTTTGGAGAGATTATCTTCCGACTTTGGTTTTGTGGAAAATTTTAGAAAACTGATTTATTTTAAATATTGAAAGTTTATTTCATGCAGATGATATAAATTACTTTAAAATAATTTATTTTTAAAAGTAACATGCTCCATCTTAACTACAGTATAAGACATGCTAGTAAGTCATGAAATTAAAAGTAAGAGGTTTTTTTTCCCTTATTGGGTGCGGTTTATGTGTTCTTAGCCCACGTCTTACAGGATTATTGACAAGTATCAGTACATCGGAAGTGGATCCATGTTCAAGTTGTAATGCTTTAGCTCAGCAGAATAGAGTCAGAAGGATGGATGGTGTTCAGAGGCCTCTGCAATTCTTTGATATCTTTTTTCCCATACTGTTTGAATCTCTGTGTCACATTATTAGTTATGGTGTGCACTGTGATAAATTTTCTGTATCACTGAATTCAGTTTTTGCTGACAGATTTCAGGGTAGATCATGCTTTTTACCTTATTTATTTATTTATTTATTTATTTATTTATTTATTTATTTATAAACTCAATTAGCCAACATTTAGTACATCATTAGTTTCAGATGTAGAGTTCATTAATTCATCATTTGCGTATAACACCCAGTGCTCATCACATCACGTGCCCTCCTTAATGCCCATCCCCCAATTACCCCATCCCCCCATCCCTTCTCCCCTCCAGCAACCCTCAGTTTGTTTCCTATAGTTAAGAGTCTCTTATGGTTTGTCTCCCTCTGATTTCTTTCCATTCCATTTTCCCTCCCTTCCCTATGATCCTCTAGGCTGTTTCTTATATTCCACATATGAGTGAAACCTTGTGATAATTGTCTTTCTCTGATTGACTTATTTTGCTTAGCATAATACCCTCCGGTTCCATCCATGTAAATGTAAATGGTTAAGTATTCATCCTTTCTGATGGCTGCATAGTATTCCATTGTATATATATATGTATAGATATAGATATAGATATAGATATAGATATAGATATAGATATAGATATAGATATACCACATATTCTTTATCCATTCATCTATCGATGGACATCTTGGCTCATACCATAGTTTGGCTTTTGTGGACATTGCTGTTATAAACATTGGGGTGCCCCTTGAGTTTTACTTGATGCTTCAGAACTTCATGCAGACCCTGTAAGAGTCCTCTACCTAGTAGTGAGGTTGGAATTAGCATCCTGCTGGGTCACTTTTGTTGCACTGATCCACCTGTTGTTGTAAGGGTCTGTGCTGCTACATCTAAAGTAGGGCTTTCATTTGCCTCTGCAAATTAGTTGCCTTTGGCAATTAAGGTTTTTTTTTTTAAAGATTTTATTTATGTGAAAAGAAAGAGAGCATGAGCAGGGGGGAGGGGCAGAGAAAGAAGCAGACTCCGTGCTGAGCAGGGAGCCTGATGCAGGACTTGATCCCAGGACTTTGGGATCATGACCTGAGCTGAACACAGACGCTTAACTGACTGAGCCACCCAGGCACCCTGGCAATTGGGGTTTAGCTGCTGATATCCAAGTGATGATATATGCAGACTATTTGCTTGCCTACATTCACAGAAAATATCGTGGGGGCTTTGGTGAAGCTAATGAAACTCAGAAAATGTCATCTGAAAAGATTGTTTAAATTTTCTTTGCAAAGAAATCCTGCTTGCTATTTTATAGGGCCTGAGACTGACACAATTTGAGGATCCCTCTAGGAAAAAATATATGAAGTTACACAAGTGATCTTAGTTAAAATGAGAAAATAAATCACAACAAATTATGGAAGGCTTGAAGATTCAGAGATCTCTTTAGGCAACTTACCAGAAATGAGCACATAGATTAGAGGCTGGCTTGCACTCCCTTCTAGGGACTCTAACCCAGCAACTGTGGCATTCCCATCACTGTGCAAAGGGGTCCCTGAAGGGTCAGCTTCATTAGCTTCACTGTAGATATATCTCTATGTTCAGAGAACTTTCTGTTCCAAACATGGCCACCTCTCAAATCCTGGTATAGAGCATGGTTATTTTTCAAGTGACCTTAAGTCATGCAAAGTAGAAGCCTGAAATATGTTGAAGTGACAAAGACAATTTGGTTGTTTCCTTTCATTAAGCTGTGTCATACTTCAAATGACATTTAAAAGCTCTACTTATTCCAAAATTATATTATATTTAATATTATTAGACATGGAAACAACCCAGAGGGCACAAAATGCCATCTTTGTCTATAGGAAAGTTGTAGCTATTACTAAAAGGAAATGCTACAAATTTCACAAACTCAATTCATGACTCCCATTAATTTTTTAAAGAGGTCTGCCTCTCAGGAAGGCAATTTTACAGGCAACATTTTAGTGAGCTCTACTGGAGAGCAGCTAATTCATTACCCCAAATATCGTGTTTATTATATTAATAGATTTACATCCTAATAAAAGGGAAGCCCTAGGCATATGTTTTATAGTGAAAGTAAAACCTTGGAAGCATGAAAGTAGAGTGGTTTTAGTTAAAACACTAGTAAAGATCCTTAAGAATAATCATTTAAAATATGCAGTAATGCAGTGTCTTATAAGTGATTTTTTCTTTCCATCTGCCAAAGTTATTCAGTGATAGCCCGTCTTCTCCAGTGTATCACCGAATTCAGTAAATGCATGAGTAGAAATAAGAAAATGTAAAAAAAAAAAAAAGCCTACAGAAAAATTTGTGAAAAATTACATTTTATAAATATTAGAGGTAATAAATAGATTAGCCATTCATAAACAGTGAGCACATCTGTAGTTCATTATCTTTTGTAACGTTAGAGCAAAACAGGTGGCTTCCACATGTGGTTCTCATTACCGGGATAGATCTAGAATGGTCTGATCATATGGTCATTGAATCAATCATTCAGGTGACTTATTTGCTTTATTTATATGTTATAGAAAATTATTACAAACATCTCATCAATTGAGTGATTCATCAGTTTAATTTTGCAATGGTTTGAATCAGCCTTACAGAGAGCTGAAACTTCTGCATTCATCTCTTGATGAAGTATATTTGAGATAAACATACTTTGTTTTTTTGGGTTTTGTTTTTGTTTTTGTTTTTTAAGATTTTATTTATTTGACAGAGAGACAGCCAGAGAGAGAGGGAACACAAGCAGGGGGAGTGGGAGAGGAAGAAGCAGGCTCATAGCAGAGGAGCCTGATGTGGGGGTCCATCCCAGAACACCGAGATCACGCCCTGAGCTGAAGGCAGATGCTTAACGACTGAGCCACCCAGGTGCTCCAAGATAAACATACTTTGTAATGCAGTGTAGATAATGACAGAATCATAAGGTTCAAACTTGAAAAAGGATTGCAGTTCATCTGTGCAACTTTGTGCTTCTGATCCTTAAATTTCCTAGATAGATAATACATCTTTTTTTTTTAAGTGGTGGGCAGAGTGTTTTTGTCCTACTTAATAATAATATTTACCATTAGAAGACTATATTTTATATTTCATATAAATTACAACACCATGGTCTAATTAAATTCTACAAATATTTATTATCTACCATAAGTTCAGTGTTCTATTAGGCCATGACAGAAGTCAGGAGGGTTACAGATTGAAGGATTGGGATAGATTTCTCAGAAGGAGAAAGACACATGCTTGTAACAGGCATAATGTCAATGCATGTGTCAGTCTTTGTGGTCCCATCCCGGCCATCATTGCTAAAGGAGGAGACTTGAGAAGATAAAATTCATCTGGGGAAGGCTCAGAAAGAGTGGGACTCATCTAATGACATTGGGCAGCATGGGGGCGGGGGAGGATGGTTGTATTTGGGTAGGTGGGAAGTAAAGGAAAGCTATATATACATATATATTTAAGGAAAGCATTATTTTAAATGGAAAGAACAGCATGGGCAGAGTGTGGAGAAAACCTTATTATCCAATTTCACTAGGAGAGATAAAAAAGATTGTTCCTTTTGTACTGGGAAATTATTAAGCATTTCTTCAGTCTCTTCTTTTCCAATATAAATAATCCCAAATTCTCCAGCCTTTCATTCTACACCTGTTTTCTAGTCCTCAGCCCTTCCTGAGGCTCTCTAAATTCTCTGCATCACTCATGAGCCCTTTGGCCTAACCTGTAAAGTCTGTCAGAGGCTCAAGAGTCTGACTTCTCTCTTTTTTTTTTCTTTTTTCTTCCTTTCTTTTTTTTTTTTTAAACTTCTCATTTCCAACTGTGTGGTCTTGGCCAGGTCCTTCCTGGGCTCAGTTTCCATTCATAATTTAAGGCACTGTATTATGGTCTCTTTATTTCCCTCCATCTCAAAATTCTGAATCTTAAATTGTGAAGCTAGCATTCAATTCAATGTTCTAGCCTTGTGGAATAAGTTGTAGGGTTAATTTCCAATTTCCTTCTTGATGTATTTCTCTTTAGATATTAAAATAGCGTAATTACCTTTAAAAATCCTGAGTCTAGGAAAAAGTTTGATACCTACATAGAAACTGGGTTTCCTTGTCCTAGACTTTATCAACAAAATACCATTTGTATAAAATGACCTTAAGTATCAACCTACCCTTGGTATGGAGAAAATTTATTTTTCTTTAGGGGATAATGATGCTTTTGTTTAAACAATTTATGCTCATTATAAAAAATTCAAGCTAAGAAAAAAGTGAAAGAAAATGATACCATCCAGAATAGCCGTGATAATGTTGGGTGATCATCATTCCAGACTTAAGGAAATATTTTTAGAATACATAACACAGAAACATAGCTACCAAAGACAGATGGAAGGCAAAAGAACTTTATTAACATCTTAGTAGTTCATTTTGTGATGTAGAGCTATTTTTTTAAAACATATTTTTTCTCCCTGTCCCATCTCTTTTCTCCATGGCTATGCTTCTTGAAGGAGTCCATATCACAGACTCTCAGTCCTCACAACATGGAAACCTAACTTTGCTTCTGTCACTGACACTTAACCTGCCAACGTAAACAATGACATCACGTTGATAAAGCTAATGAAAATTTTTTAGTTCTTTTCTTTGTTTGACTGTTGGTTAGCACTTTTTTTCCAGCTTTACTGAGATAAAACTGACATAACATTGCGTAAGTTTAAGGTGTACAATGTACGGATTTGATATGTGTATATATTGCAAAATGATTTCCATGATAAAGTTAGTCAGCCATTTTCCACCTCACATAATTACCACCTTTTTGTTATTGCTGTTGTTATGGTGAGAAGTTTTAAGATCTACCTAGTAAATTTCAAGTATACAATATAGTGTTGTTAACTGTAGTCACCATGCTGTACATTACATCCCCAGGACTGCACCTCTTGACAAACACCTCCTCGTTTCTCTCACCCTATAGTCCCTGGCAATCACCAATCTACTGTTTCTTTGAGTTTGCTTTTTTATTCCACATTAAGCGAGATCATTCAGTGTTTGTCTCTCTCTGTCTGATTTATTTCACTTAGCATAATAACCTCAAGTTTTACCAATTTATATTCCCATCAGAAGTGCACAAGGAGTCCCTTTTCTCCACTTCCTCACCAGCATTTGTTATCTCTTGTCTTTGTGATACTAGCCATTCTAACAGGTGGGAGGTGATATGTCAATGTGTTTTGATTTTCATTTCCCTCATGATTATTGTTGTTGAGCACCTTTTTGTGTATCCACTGGCCATTTGTATGTCTTCTTTGGAAAAATGTCTATTTAGGTCCTTCACCCATTTTTAAATTAGATTATTTATTTTTTTGCTATTGATGTTGTTTATTGGTAATTCTTCAGTTCCACTATCTTCTATACTTTGCCTTCTATTTGAGGAGCCAGAAACCTGGGAATTGCATGTATGGGTCTAGATGCAGTTGATCTTCTGTCAAACAAATGCATTTGCATGTATTTTGGAGGTGAAAGGGAGGGAGAGCCATTCTCCCTCCAGATGCAGCGGTGATTGACACATGGCTCTTGGCAGATGGACGCAGTGACTGGGCTTCACACTTCACTGCCAATTATTAGTTTGGTGGTGACACAGCATCTGTAACATTGACAACTGACTCCTGACTTCTGGGTGGCAGCAACACCAGTTTTCTGATTTCCAGATTATAGGTGCAGTGGTGTACCTGAAAGCCTTTTGGCTGTGTCAGTCATTCCTCCAGTCTTTGTGATTATTTTGCAGACATCTTGTTTTCTTTACTAAATACCTTTATGCTTGATATACCTTGTGTGGTTTCTCTTTCCTGAACTGAATCTTGACTGACATGGGTCCTATTTTGTTCCAGGGCCTATTTTGTTTGTTCTTTTCTTACATTATCTTATTTAATTCTCATTTTTAAATCTTAAGGAAAAATGATTCTCATTTTACAGATGAGTAAACAGAGGTTTAAGCTGCTGCTAAAAGAGGCAAGGAAAAAATTCTCTGCAGCCACAGTTTGTAGGTTCTGTATCTCCTACCTCAGCTACCTGTGAAATATCAAAATCAATCCAGCAAGCCACGCATCTGAAAATCTTCATAGATTCCTTCCTCTCCCTCTCCAGTCCCCTCTCCCATATCTTCAAACGCTAAGCCTGTTGATTTTCTCTATGAGATCTCTCTGCATTCATTCCCCTTCTTACCCTATTTCACTTGCCTTGGTTTGGGCCCTAATCATCTTTTTCTTGGATCATTGTAGTTTTGCTTACTACCTGGAATGTCTGCCTCCATTCTAGTCTTGTTTAATCCACCTTTTATGCTCCTGTATGGAATAAGAGTTTTTAAAACAAAACTGTTGTTAATTCTCTGCCTACAATCCTTCGGTGGCTCTCCATGACATTGGATGGTGTCCAGACCTCTCAGCCAGCCAGAATAGTCCATTGTGTTCCAGCCCCTGCAGGTCATACCCTTTCTTGGCCCCCAGCCCATGCTGTTTTCCTTGTCTGTCTCCCTAAACAGAGTAGAGCAGTGGCAATGGCTTCTTTATTATCATACTCATCTTTGAGCCCGGTACAATGCCTGGCACTTTATAGGGGACCAATAAATATTTAGTAATAATGAATGAAGGGAAAACATGCCATTGGTGAAAACCAGAAAATCTTTCAAACTTGTCAAAAATCCAGAAAGAGGCTGAAAGAAATTTATCCCAGACTAGCCACTGTAATGAATTCATTACAATAATGGAGAAAAAAAAGATACTGTGGTCTAGTCTACCAAAGCTTATTCTGGTTAACTTTTTTTTGTCAAAGACACTTCTCTTTCTGCATTTTGGGCTTACTTTTTCTTTCTTTCTCTAGCTTCTGACCTATAAAGTACTTTAAACATTACGTTGTGGAGGATTGCATTGGAACATTACTGGCTGCAGATTGTTCTCTGACCATATCCCTCCTTACTGAATCACTCTTCAAGATGTTTTCTCTATCTTCTAGTTATTTTTCCCCATTGTACATCAGTAAGGAAAATTAAATTGTCTTTTGCTGCAGAGCACAAGCCAATTATATATATGCTTTATCAGAATAAATGCCATCCCTCCTTTCCTTAACCTTAGATAACATACAGTATTGTAACCTATTAAAATATTTGCTTAATAGGTAGGGCGTTTGGAAAGAGGAAAGGATCAAAAACTGAAACAAAATAGTGCTTGAAATGATACAGCTGAACTACATAGAGGGGCCATGACTCAAAGTCACAAAGGTATTTCCCACCATGGTTAGCGTTTTAAGCATGGGTGCTGGAGTCAGGTGCCTGAGCTTCAGTCCCCTTTCCACTACTTACTGGTTGCATCACCTTGTAAGTTAGTTAATTAACTTCCTTAAATTCTCATTTTCTCCTTTGTAAAATAATAGTACCTGCCTCGTAGGAGTGTTAGTCAGGCTAAAGATGACAGTGCAAATAAAGTGCTTAGCACAGTATCTGACAAAATGCGTGTTATTACTTGAGCTATTATCTGTTAGCAATGTGTTTGTGAATACTAAAGACCCACAACAGGAATGGCTTAAACAAGATTGAAGCTTATTTCTCTTTCACATAGAGATCTTCAAGTAGAAAACCCAGAGCTCAAGGTCTTCAGGGACCCAGACTCCTTCCAGGTCACTAGTCCACCATTCCTAAGGTGTGACCTTCCTCCTCATGATCCAAGATGATGCCAAAAGCCCCAGCCATGTTCTTGGCAGCAGAATAGTGGAAATAATAAAGAAAAAAAGGGCAAAACAGTGGTATGACTTACCTGTCTTTTAAGGAAACATCTCAGGAGATGCCTGAGGTAATTTTGTCCATAATAAATGCAGGACTGACCTTCATTATCGTACAACCCCATTTTAAACTTTGAATTTTTCAAGCGTCACAAGAGTTATAGTGTATAGTCTACCATGGCTTACTATGATTATGAAATCGCTTTTTCTGTTATAGTTCAACAGTACTGATTAACTAAAACACAGAACAACATTACTAAATTGAGTATCACTGAGTGTTTTGCATGAGGCTACCCTCAAAACATTGTTGTGTCAGTATTGTGGGTGTATCAGAATTGTTCAGATTTTAGTCTTCACTCCAAAATATGATTTTCCTTCCCCTTTGCAAGTCAGTGCTGACTTAAGCCCATAGGGTGAGGTTTACATTGTAGTCAGATTGTATAACAAATGCTTCCATCAAGAGTGCTCTGGGGCAGAAGTGGCTGGGAAGAAAGTGTGACAGAAAACAAGGTGATATGGCAGGAAGGTTAGCTTTGTTCCAAGATTCACATGAATAATAGATGCAATGTAATACAGAATAAAACAATGGTAAAAAAAAATTTTAAAACCCACTGAAATAACACCTCAAGGTCACACATCACACTGGGGATGTACAAGTAGGATAAATTACTGCCATAGGGAAGTCTGAAATGTGGTTTCTGTGTCCCCCTGCTCTGTTAAATGACTGTTACTTGGCAGCTATTCCTTATCACAAGCAGTAGGATCACTGGATATAAGACAATAATTGGAAGATAATATCTCTTGGTCTATGACATGTTATCCTTTGTAACTGATCAAAATGCTATATCAAGGGACACCTTGTGCCATATTTTTAATTATAATAAAGCCTCTGCCAATTCAGATTTGTAAATTTCGGGCTGCTGCCTTTTCATGGCAATCAGCAGACCACAGTCTTATAGAATTGATGCAAGATTGGGTGTACTTGGGAACTAAATAAGATTTTATAACAGCATAATTGGGCTAATTTTGAGAAGCAAATATATTAGTACTATCGGTACTAAATAGAAGCCCTAGCCATGACTAGAATATAGGGACAAAATAACCTAAAAACAACAGAATCGTGGTTCTTTAGTTGAGCTATTTCTTTTTAAACCTGTTCTCTCCTATCTGCTTTAAGAAATGGGTTGATGGTGGTGGACAGCATAACAACTTTCAAACGACAGACTCACTACCCCTTTGATTCATTCATTACAGAAGCAAAAAAGTAAGTGGACATTGCTTTTTCTTATCTAATGTTTAATGAGCATTTAATGGGCTTCTTTTGAGTTATCAGTATTAATGGGCTTCTTTTGCATATCTAATATAACAAAGTATAAAATACATAAATGATACTTAACTGTGGCAGACACTTTTAGTTACCTATTAAATATCTCCCCAACTTCCTCCTTGGTGCCAGAATCCAGATTTTATGAAGGGTAGGAACATTCACCTGACTCTGTGCTTACAAAGCCTCTTTTGCAGTTAGAACTGTGTTGAAGTTGTGGTCAATGAAACAAAGGTGGAATTTGGCTGAGTTTTCTAGGAAAGCATGTGTTCTCCTGATAAAAATAGACAGATGCAGCTGACATTGCTTTCTGTTCCACTTGGGTTTTCCCCTTCCTTGAAGGCTTGATGTCTGAAGCTGCAGCAGCTATCTTGCAACTTTGAGGTGAAATGCACAAGGTTAAAGCTCAGAGAATAGCTGAGTCTGGCTCTGACATCTTTGAGTGCTGACAATGCCAGCAGTCTACTGCCTTCAAGCTTCTCATGGGTGAATCCCACTTATTTAAGTCACTGGAATTGGGTTTTCTGTTACTTAGTCATGTACCAATCCCTAATCAAAGTGCACGCCTAATCAAAACCCAGGCTCATATAAAATTTGTTGCTAACTGCCAAGAATAATGTAGAGTAGAATATTTCAATGGCTTATGAATAAGTTAAAAGGAAGACACAAACCTTATTTTTTTAAAAGTCTTTTTATTTTATTTAAATTCAAGTTAGTTAACATATAGTGTAGTGTTGGTTTCAGGAGTAGAATATAGTAATTCATCACTTACATATAACACCCAGTGCTCATCACAAGTGCCCTCCTTAATACCCATCACCCACTTAGCCCAACCCCCCACCCATCTCCCCTCCAGCAGCCCTCAGTTTGTTCTCTATAGTTAAAAATCTTTTATGGTTTGCCTCCCTTTCTGCTTTTATCTTATTTTATTTTTCCTTGTCTTCCCCTTTGTTCATCTGTTTTGTTTCTTAAATGCCACATGTGAGTGAAATCATATGGTATTTATCTTTCTCTGACTGACTTATTTAACCTAGCATAATACCTTCTAGTTCCATCCACATCATTGCAAATGGCAATATTTCATTCTTTTTGATGGCTGAGCAATATTTCATTGTATATATATACCATATCTTCTTTATCCATCCGTCAGTTGATGGACATTTGGGCTATTTCTGGAATTTGGCCATTGTTGATAATGGTACTATAAACACTGGGTGCATGTACCCCTTCAAATCAGCATTTTTGTATGCTTTGGATAAATACCTAGTAGTGCAATTGCTGGGTTGTAGGGTAGTAGTTCTCTTTTCAACTTTCTGAGGAACCTCCAAACTGTTTTCCAGAGTGGCTGCACCAGAACACAAACTTTATTTTTAAAGCTGGGCTGATAGGGCTTATTCATAATTCTGGGAGTTGAATTTATTTATGCTGGTTATTCTCCATTAATGACCTTCAGATACATTCTCTGTCCCCTCAGGCCTCCTCTGTGCCCTAAGAGGCTAACCTATGAATTCTATCCCCTGACCCTCTGGCTTCTGTTTGGGTTCAACCAGTGGGAAGCACCCGTAAGAGAATGGAGGTTGGAAAGTACAGCAAGTAATATCTTAACTCAAGAATTAGATTTTCCTTTTTAGAGTAACTATTTTGTG
This sequence comes from Ailuropoda melanoleuca, assembly GCF_002007445.2. Classification (NCBI taxonomy): domain Eukaryota; kingdom Metazoa; phylum Chordata; class Mammalia; order Carnivora; family Ursidae; genus Ailuropoda; species Ailuropoda melanoleuca. Next base: position 76,467,905 of record NC_048224.1, on the reverse strand, counting down.
TTTCTGAATCTAATGACTAGGGTTAGTACTAATATTTAATACTAATATATTTGCTTCTCAAAGTTAGCCCGATTATACTGTTAGTTTCAATGTGTGTTTAATTTCCAAACATACCTAATTGTGCATCAACTCTGTAAGACCTGATCTACTGATTGTCTTGCAAAGGCAGCAGGACTAGGATTTTGTGATCTGAACAGCAAAGATTTTAGAACCCAATAGAAATACTGAATGAAATGTGATAAGTGGTGGGAGAGTGAAGTTGGGCCGTGTCTTCTCTTCTGTCTTCCACTTTGAGCAGAGTATCTGAAAAAGTCTGGAATCTTCACCTGTGCTCCTTCCCACAAGCTCTCCCATAGCTCCGTTCTCCCTGAGTTCCTACATGGCTTACCTACTTTTGCCCCTGAGGTGTAAGGGTGCTAACCCTGCCTCTGTGGCTAGTTTCCAGAGGCATCAACACCTTAGGTCAGTTCCTTATCTTGGCCCACATTTTAATGAATGTTCCTTAAACCACCCGGGTTGGATCCTGTGTTTTCTCCAAGAACTCTGTCTGCTACACTATTCTTAGATCTGAATTTCTAAAATTAATGTTAATTTATTTGACAAAAACCATCAACTATCTTTTAAAAAATTATCTGAATTTGGCCAGTGACCTGGTACACTCAACTAAAATTTTGTTGATTTGTGTAGCTGCCATGAACAATGTAATCCATACAAATGAACTCACTAGGGGCAACTTTAATATTTGCTAATTTGTTTGTATTCTATTCTCTTTTATGGCCATGATGGACAGTCAAAGATATTTCACCTTTACTTCAACTGTGCAGCTATGGTGCCCGGGGTTAGGTATTCTGATCTAATAAAATATTTGCAAAGCCATTTTATAATTATTTCTAAGTTAATCCTAATAACCTTCCTATGAACAGGGTCAATATTATTATGATCCTTATTTTAGAACTCTGGTTTCTTAGCAAGAAGGTTGATTTGCCCCAGGTTATACCACATGCTAGTTAAATTAGGTCTAGAACACAGAGTTTCTCACTGATGTTCTTGAGGTTTCTGCCTTAGCTTCTCATCCAAAAAGTAATGTACCATCTAACTTTAAAACAGAGCATGTTGCATATCTTTGCCTTTTTGACAGTAATCTATCATATTTAGTATGTATTGATTGTTTCTGATTGTTCTGATAATGCCAAGGAATAATTTTGTGCACCACTGAACACACCTCTGCAAAGACAAAGAGACAGAGATGTCTAAGGTTAAGAGTGGAATTTCCTAAAATTTCTGTCTGTCTAACCATACTCAGTAAGAGAGAAGTGCCCTGTCTCCCCCACCCTTTCCATCTCCTTCTCCACCCTAGCAGGCAATCACTTTAATGCCTTGGCTGTTTGTTTTTTGCAGTTACTTTATGCTTACATTTCTATGTCTTGATTTTTACATTTAGATTTTCTCTATTGACTCTCCTTTCTGGGAGATAAGGGTTTAGTTCTTTCAGTTCCCCTCTAACCTCTTCTCCTGCCCCCATCTCCCCAAAATAGCCATATCATATTTTCTGGGTCCATTTTCTGAAGACATGGTTTCTGTTGTCTTATTCCAGCCTGGACTGGTCTCTTGCTTGGCCTGTCCTAGGCTTGGCCCTGCTTCTCTAGCATTCTGGAGATTCCCTTTGCCCTTCTAGGATGCCCCATTTCCTGGAGTCCATGTTCTTTTCCACTCACTCATCCTTTTTTTTTTGGTCTGTTGTTCCATTTTGTAGTACCACATCCTTTGATTGTTTCCTGAGTAAGGACACATGGTAATAAAATATTTTAGACCATCACTTGATTGAAGTTGTTCAGGGTATAGAACTCTGGAAGGAAATATTTCCCCCTTAGTTTCTAAAGGCAAGCACCACTATCTTCCAACTCCCAGGGTTGCTGTTGAGAAGTCTGACGTCAGTATGATTCCCACTGCTTTCTATATTTCCTGTTCTTTTTTCTTTTTCTGAAAAGCATTAGAATTTTCTCTTTGAGCCCAATATTCAGAAATTTAATAATGCTGTGTCTTGGTTTGGGTCTACTTCAATCCACTGTGAGTAGCAAATAAACTGCAAATTCATATTCCTCTTGTGGGAAAATTTTTGCGTTTGTCTTCATTCTGTTTATCTTTTTGGAACTTTTATTATTTGGATGGGCTCTAGTTCTTGTTATCCTTCCTTTTCTATTTTCCTTCTTTTGATTTTGTTCTATTCCTTAGAGAGTTTTAGAATTTTATTTTGCATCCTTACTAGTCAAGTTTTCATTCCTATTATCCTTTTTTAAAATTTTTAAAAAGCACTCTCCTGAATTTATTTTTTATTATAATTTTGTTTTTAGTTCTCAGTATTTCCTTCTGTTCTTACTTCATCAGTGAAATCTCTTATGTCTCTGAGATATTAATGACAGACTTTCTTTTTAAATTACCTTCTCTTTGCGTTGTCCCTATTTCTTCTGAGTGCCTTCTTGCCCCTATTTATTTGCTTTGTATTTCAAACATACAAATCATAAAGATTTGGCTATCTGGTGATATTTAAGAATGAGGCTATTCAGTTGTCAGTTGAAAGTTCTAAATGTGAGGTCAGGGTTTGTGGCCTATTGGGCTTGACCCTAGGGTTTGAATGATCTTGCTGGTCCCTTTTCCCTGGGAACCCCAATCCTTCTCACTTGGGCTGGTCACATTCTTCCCCCAGAACTGTCTTCTACTCTCCTACCTGGGGCTTGGCTTCCAGTGGCCTAGGAGGTCTGTGGAGGATATGAGCTGAGAGGGGGTCTTGCCATTTAGTAATTCACCTAATTCCTATTCTCACTGTCATAACCCCACCCACTGTCAGCTGTACTGTGTTCCCAGTCCTGAATACTGCCCTTTCTCAGAGTAAAACTCTAATCTTTGGTTAAGCTGCCTCTTAAATACTCTTAACCGGTTTTGCCATTTTCAGCCTTACTTTTACCCCTCTTTTTAAAGGTAGCTGGTACTGTCAATTCCTGATTTGTAGTACAAATCGCATGGCTTCCTAGTTTCCACTTCTGCTAGCATAGATTTCAACTGCCTAAGGTCTAAAGTATCAGGTGCTTCTCCATTTGCTTTTTAGCCTCCATGTCTTCATGACTGTCCCTCAGCTCCAAGGCTCTTTGCTCTGTGGTTTATGTCATTAGCTGTCATTAGTGGGAATTAAAAAGGAAACAGATGTGAAGGCCTGTGTTAAATCCCACTTCTTTAGCCAGTAGAGCCCTTGGTTTTATTCCCCAGCCCCTGGCCTCTAGCAGATACCCAGAAAAGTTTATTGGATGAATAAGTGAGAACTGCTTGTAAAGAGGAAGCTACAAGTTATGTTCACATTCCCTGCTTAGCTGTGTATCTTAGTTCCCAGAGAAACTGCCAGAGGTGAAAGTGAAACTATGTCTATCAAGAAGATACATCATTCCTGGGTTCAATGATTAATCTTTGTGTCTCAGGCCTATCCTGAAAAATCCGGCAATATCTCCAAGTGGGTGACTCTGGCTGTTTAGGAGTCCACTCCCTTTATGTCGGGATTTAATCTTGGAACTGGAATTTAGATGTGCTCTGATGGTTATGGGCTTCAACTGTTGAGAGTAGGTCAGTCTTTGAAATACCAGTATAGCTATGTGAATTTTGCTCTACAATTTTGAATGTAAAATTTCACATTTTTAAAAAACTCTAAGTCAAGATTAATCTGCAGGCCCCTATACCACCAGGATACCAGCAAATTCCATCCCAGTTATAATGGAGTCCTCTTCCTTTATGTCTAGGTGGACAGAGCATTTCAGCATCCAGGAAAGAGACTCTCTCATTTCTTAATGTACTGTGTCCCACATGGTCCCAGAGGGTGGGCAACTCTGCTGCTCTGGGCCAAGGCCAAGCACTGGGTCTTTAGTCACACCTCCATGGCCACAGCAGAAACCATCCACAGCATTCCTGATCTACCCCATTAGAAGTTCTGGCACCTGCTAGCATCTCTACAAGAGAGTGGAGGGACTTTCCACCTCTTCCCTGTCCAATTTCCTTTTCCAGTATGGGAGCAGAAGGAACTCATGGGATCTCCTTCAGGGCTCCCTGCTTCCAGTGACATTACCTCCATGTCCTGTTCTCCTCCAGGATTCTCCTGTATGACCTCCCACATGATGCTGGTTTTCTTCAGGAGGATGTGGAAGAATGAGACAGTAAAACTAGTCTAGATTTTTGTTTGTTTCTCATTGACTGGCCTGGAAAAACAAGTATTTTAGGAATGATCAAAACTGATTGATGACTAGAATGAAGACTTTGAACCCATATGAGAGTGCATGTCTATAGGAAACCCTTCCAGCTACATCGAAGTCCTCTCAGTTTTCTTCTTAAGGTGTAATTGATCAGTGCCCCTCCTCCTATGCTAGGAGATGAATCTTATGGAAAGATTTCTGTAATTTTTCTTTTTTTCTGTTTTTTTCTGGATTAGATTCTAGCCAGCTGCCAGGGAATAAAACAGTAAGGACTATACTAGTTAAAGAAGTTGGATTTGACAGAGTCATTAATCTGGTGAGGGCTGAAAATGATATAATTACTACTATTTCTTTGTATTTTCTATAGGGTGAATTTTTCTAATTTTTTCTTTGTTCATTAAATTCCTGTCTTGTTTCTTTTTTGTAATTGTTGTGAGAGAGATGAAGAAAAATAAATATTGCTTTTAAGCAATGGTTCTAGACTTTGGCTGTGTACTGGAATCACTTAGAAAGTTTACAAAATACCAGTCCCTGAAGCTCACCCCAGAAACTGATCTGATTAGCCTGGATTACAGCCTGGGCATCAGATTATTAAAAACTCCTCACTTATTTAAATGTGCAGTAAAGGTTGATAACCACTGCCTTAAAGTATATTAAAACTGACATATGTAAAAATAGATGATTTATTCTACCTTAAGTCAATCAGCAAGTCAGTGGCAGAAATTTAGGGGATGAGAATTTAATCTCTGTGAAAATTCTGGGCATAGAAGTGCATTTTACAGTTTGTTTTGTTTTGTTTTATGAATGTAGCCAGCACAACCCCTGGCATGCCAGAAAGGCGTCATATGGGAAGAACTTGGAAGCAGTTAGGAAATGGTTTTACTGTTTCGCACTGCCCCCAAATTTTCTTACCCTTGCCAGTTTTCAAGACAACGTTTGGCTTCCCCAAATGTTTATTTCCCCAGGGTTTGAATTCAGTTCTCGCGTATCATAGACTTCCTGGAGCAGGCTGATGGAGGTGGAGATTTTCTCAGAAGAAAACAAAAGCCAAATGATGCTCCCAGTAGAGAAGGACCAGATTTAAATGCATCTTCTTAAAGTGCTAACAGTCTTCAAGTGTCCTGTCTCTCTCTTCTTTCTCAAAATTCACCCCATAGTTCTAATACTACCTTTGTTGTGCTAAATTTACATTCACTGATTTCTTCCATAGCGTTCTGAGGATGTAATCAAATTTCTCTGCATCCAATTCTCAGCTATAAACATGAAGTCCTAAATTAATTTTAATGACTTGTGCTCTATTTATTAATTACTATTTTGATCATGAAGTCATGGCTAGATAAAAATTTTCATTTGAAAAAAGATAATAATTTGATTGATAATTGATGTATAAGTAGGGCTTGGCCACACTCAAAACTGTCAAAAGAGCTGCCCTAGGGAGACCACTAATTGTGATTTGTAGAACTGGATATATCAGAGGAGATTGGTAGGAAGCATTGACTGTCTTAGCACTAAATCAGAAGACCTGAGTCCTACTGCTGCCTCTATGGTACAATAATGTATGGCCTTGGGTAACTCAGTTATGGAACTGTACCTGTGTTTCTTCATACATAAAACAGATTTCATGGTATCATCTCTTCCATGGTTGTTGTGAAGATTTTTTTTCAGTACCTTTTCCTACCACATCACATAGAACCAATTTCATTGCACCCATGCTTTTGAATAGGTATTTTACTCTAGATTAGTAGTATTCAAGCTTTCGTCTGTAACAGAATCACCTAGGTTTGTTGAAACAAGTTGTTGGACCCCACCCCGAGTTTGTGATTCATTAGATGTGGGGCAGGTCCCAAAATTTGTATTTCTAACAAGTTCCCAGGTGATGCTGATGCTGTTAGACAAGAGACCACACTTTGAGAACTGCTACTCTAGAGCTTGTTTCTAGGCAAACACAGTACAGCAGTCTTTGGTGTTATGGGCTGAGTCATGTTCCTGCCCCAAACCATATGTGGAAGCCTTAACTCCCAATGTGACTGTATTTGGAGATAGGGATTTTAAGGAGGTAATTAAGATTAAATGAGGCCCTAGTGGATTGGGGGCCTAATCCAATGAGACTGGTGTCTTTACAAAATGAGAGATTGATACCAGGGATGTGCTCACTGAGAGAAAAGGCCATGTGAGGACACAGAGAGAAGGTGGCCATCTCCAAAACCAGAAAGAAAGGCCTCAGGAGAAAGCCTGAGATGTCCACTCTTCTGACATCTTGATCTTGGGCTTCCAGCCTCCGGAACTATAAGAAAGTAAATTTCTGTTGTTAAACTACCTAGTCTGTGATATTTTATTATGGAAGCCTAGGCAGACTAATAAACTTAGTTAATGAAATTTTTGGTTAATTGATGATATATTTTTCTTTTGTTTTCTACATTCTTCTCTTTCAGCTTCTCCACAGCTGACACACTGATCTCACCTCCTTGTCTCCACTGTGCTTCTCCCAGACTCTCCTGTCATGGTTTCCTTCCTCTTCTGGGCATTTATAGTCTTTTGATTGGGTTTCTACTCTTTTGGCTGCTCCTGGGTGACCCATAGCCCCATGCTATTTTTTGTTTTTGTGGAAAGCCTTTTGTCCTGTGGATGGGAACACCATGTAGCCCCCAAGGTTATTCTTGCTCCTGTGTCTCCCTTGCCCCCATCGCGATTTCTTCATTCCCTGAACACAACTGAGAACTACTAGGTGACAGAACTAAACTGGATGGTCTAATTTAAGCTACAGTGTTAATAGCTGATAATATGTTACCCCTTCCCTGGTACTTCCAGATTAGCCAATATTTTGTTGTCCACTTGTCGGGCACCAGACCCTGGGCTAATTACTATGACTGTATATTGGTGAATACATCACACATTATCTCTGCTTTCATGGAGCTTACAGTTCTGAAGAGTGAGGTAAATGAGTTTCAAGAAATGGAATGGGACCAGTAGGTGAAGAAGATGCCCTTTTGATCCCTTTAAATATTAGTAGGAAGAAGGCCAAGGTCTCCTACAAAGGGTCTTTGAATCTTCTGCCCCTTATGTCTTCCAGGGCCAGTTCTGCAACCTTTTCTAGAACTCTGCTTTAACTAGAGGCAGCTAAATTGTTGGGTGAAATTGATGGCTTCCAATACTACGGCCTTGAAAAAAATGTATTATTTTATTAAGTGCTGACCATGTGTCCAAATCTGTTCTAAGAACTTTACATGTATTAATTTAATCAACCCAGAGCAGCCTATGAGATAAGGACTACTATTATTCCATTCTTAGATGAGAAAACTTAGGCACAGATGGGTTGCCTCATTAGTTGATGGTCACACAACTATTAAAGTCGTGGGGGGTGGGGTGCAGGGAGGGTAGTTTGAATGTGAAAAGACCTTATAGTCAGTGCCAGTAAACACTGGAGACTGTGTCATTTCCCTGAAGGTGGATTGTGGAAGCTAGAGAAGGAACATATGCATGTCTTTTAGTCATTGTTTGAGGGAAAGACACTGTATTTGTGCTCTTCAAAATCTTGTTGAATCAGTTACTTATGATAAGTAAAATGGATATTTGCTATCAAATAAGTACAGGTACATAACCTCGCATCATGGCAAGAACACTCATGGTAGCCTCTCTGGTTGTCAGTGTCCTCTGACTTTTGAACCACTAGACCATAAGCAAAATCTCCCAATCAAAATGCTTCAGAACTTCTAGCATACACAAGCTTATCCTAAAGAATTATTGGTTTACATGATGTCTCAGTGACTCAAGTGAAATGTTATTTTGTAAGTAAATAGTATAATTACCCACGGGAACTAAATACAAATAAAATACTACAGTCATACCCATTAAAAAAATTTTTTTATAACCTCTGGGTGGCAGGCCCAGAGATTTATGACAGGCCCAGGTAATATAAAAAGAAAGTGTGAGTGACTTTGGAAGATATACCTAGTCTCATTTATTACTTTTACCTACAGTCTTAGTAGCTTTTGAGCAATGGATTCCTAATCCAGGCTACACACTAGAATCACCTAGAGAGCTCTTAAAAATCCTTATGCCCAGGATTATGCTCAGATTAATGATATCAGAATCTCTGTGTGGGGAAGTAGGGAGGAGGGACCCAGACATCAGTAACTTTTTTTTTTTTTTTACTCTATAGGCAATTCTGTTGTGCTTCAAGGTTGAGGACCACTTAAGAGAAAAAGAGGAACTTGGACAAAAATATCAATGCTTTTCTTCTCCTAAATGTTAAAAAAATGTTAATGAGAATTCTGACATTTGCCAGATCTCTATCATCTGGGACAATCTGCAATAATTTATACAAGTAATTTAATTAACATGAAGGAAAGCAAAGCACACCATGAACCCCTAGGTCACTAATAAACTGACTAGACAGCTCACAATGAGACGTACTTTCTGACATTTTAAGAGATACAGAATTAGCTACATGATGAGGGTTTAAAAAAACCCTAACTGAATCATGGTTATGTTACCTGATAGGTGCAATGAATACAAATGAGGTAGGTGAGATGGGATTTTTATTATTTAGGAAAACTGTACAAGTGGGGAGTGTGGAAAAACTACTTTTAATCTGTTCATTTAAGCAGGTATGTTTAGTATAGTGGCAATAATCTATTAACCACTTCACCCGGGAATTTACTTTTAAGATAAGTTGTGCTACCTTTCAGGGGACTAAAATATTTAATTAAAAAACTAGCTTTGTATTGAGAAAAGTGATTTCTTTAAAGTGTTAGTTCAGGTGCTAATGCCATGTTGTGAATCAGCAATATGGCCAGAAAAACACAGCACTCAAGATCCATTAAGAAATATATTTCTTAGACTTTCTGAACAATAACTACATCATTCTCTCACTTTTTCCTTTCTAAAGTATATTCATCTCTTTTTTCTCAATGAGTTTACTAGCTTCTTGAACACATGTGTGCAGTAGTTAGGGGAGGACTGTGGAATCAGAGAACCCAAGTGCCGTTTCATCTGCCCCTGGCTACTTTTATGACTTTATGCGGTATCATCTTTGGGCTGCAGTCCTCTCAGCTGTAAGATGGGCACAGTGAAAGAATCTGCCTCATAGAGCTGTTGTGAGAACTGAGTTATTTGTGGAGTTCCAGGGATGGAACCTGGCTCATAGTGAGTTCCATATGCACTTTAACCCTGCTATTACAGTGAGGAAGATCCAATTTATGGGACCACACGCTTTCTCTTTTCCTTTTTTCTCTCGCCTTTTGTCTGCCTTCAGGCCATTTCACTGTTAATTAGCACCTCTATCTTATCATGAGTGACAGAAATAAAGGAAGAAAATCATGATAGTCAATTTTTGGTACTAATTACCACCTAGTTAAAAAATAAAAAGGCTGAAGCCATTAGTGAAAATGAGATTTGAGGATGTCTATAGAATTCGGTTATCTATTTTCTTCCCAGACCCTGCAATTCTCTCTCTGCTTGCCCTTGACAGGGATAATTAAAGACTGGCTATCCAAACCATTGGCTCTAAAGTCTGTATATACGTTAGAAACAGTGGGATGTTTTGAAAAATGCTTTTACCTGGCCTCATCCCAGATGATTGTCATCAGAATCCATATATTGTATTTTTTAGAAGTTCCCAAGGGGATTCTGCTATATGGGTGGGGTTGGTTAAGATTGACCTTGGGGGATTTCTGGTGGCTTTAACAATTAAGGAGAGTGATTATTGTGATAAGGTTTGAGTATCATAGATGCATTGCACCTGGTTCTTGATTAAATTCCCTGTGGATAGTCACCTGAGAGCTGGTCATCAGCCCCATCTAGCTTCATTCATGTCCCTGCTCAGACCAGCCTTTTTTCTGAGGTACACCACCAGCCCCAAATCATTCCCACAATCTTCTACTCTTACCCTGAGACAATTGAACACTTCTAAAAAATAAAAACAAAAATAAATCACTGAACTTTGGAGATTGTTGCCATCATACATCTGAAGTTTCCCCCAGAGTAGCCTTGTTCTCCCACTCATTCCGCTTGACACCTGTCACAAACCTCCACAGTCCTCCAGCTCCCTCCCTAGTCCCTGACCTTCAGACATCTCATTCTCCATGTGTTATCCTACTTCCTACTTGCTGCCCCCATTCCCATCTACAAACTTACCTACTGTACCTGTATTCATCCTTGCATTCTAGTTTCAAAGGATCTATCCCTACTCCTGTACAAGGCCAGCCCCCACCGCTTGCTCTCCAAATGCCATTGTTCCATCAGTTATCCTTTGGAGCTTATATTTTCAAAACTTGTTCTCATCATTGGCCTTTTTTTTTCCAAAATCTATAAAAATGGATTTAAGTAGAGTTTCTCAAACCCCAAAAACTCTCTCTGGAGCTTGCATTGCCCCTTTACTTCCCCCTACCTCTCCTTCCCTTCAACCAAGCTTCTGGAAAAGTTAATCTACAATGGCTATGTCTACCTCTTGAGCTCTGCATTACACTGTCTATAATCTGCCTCTTGTCTGCACCTCCTGACTGAAATGTCTTTGGCAAAGACTATCAATGAATGTCATAATGTCCAATCTGAACGATAATTTTCAGTTTCGTTATTTGCTGTCTTTGATACTGTTGGCTATTCCCTACTTCCCTAGAATTTTCTACTATGATGGTTTTTGGGGAAAATCTCTAATCAATTCTTCTTGTACCTCTCTTACTCTTCTTTAATCCCTCCTTCATAGTTCCTGTTCTCCTGGCCATCCCCAATTTCTTGATCCCCCCAGAGCTCCTTCCTCAACTGCTTGACTTATCTATTCACATAGCTTTTTTGGGCCACCTCATCTATTCATGGCCTGTCTGCTCATGGCTTCCAAATGTACATCCTTAGTTTACTCATCTTGCAGGACTTGGCTTGGCTGTCATTTCCTACAAAAGTTTCACTGAACATCAGGGATCAAGGTGTCTTTTCCTGGGGCCTACCTCAATTTAATCACTTACTGAATTATATCACAATTATTCACTTATGTGCCCCCTTCCATGGCAAAGAACCTGTGCTTTATCTTATTTGTCTTTGTAACCCCACCCCATGCACCGTGCCTGACATAAAGCAGATGCTCAGTAAATATTTTTGAGCTGTTAGGGGGGTTTATAGCTGCTTGATCATTAGCACAGTTTCGTCAAAGTAATCCATGCATTGGAATGATAGGATAGATTATTTTTAAGTTTTTTTTTTTTAACATTTTATTTATTTATTTGACAGAGATAGAGACAGCCAGTGAGAGAGGAACACAAGCAGGGGGAGTGGGAGAGGAAGAAGCAGGCTCACAGCAGAGGAGCCTGACATGGGGCTCGATCCCATAACGCCGGGATCACGCCCTGAGCCGAAGGCAGACGCTTAACCGCTGTGCCACCCAGGCACCCCTATTTTTAAGTTTAAAAATAATAGTGATAGAATTTCAGATTGAACAGTAAAGAATAATAGTATATGGCTGTGCTTAAAAAGAACAAGGTGGTATAAAGTGGTCATCCAGCTCATTTTGTCAAATATTTTGAGGAGCTTAGAAGACTAACACTTGAGAATAAAAAGCAAAGAAGGATACTAAATATGAGGTTCTGTTAAGTAACAGACTTTAGAAAAATGTGCATCATTTGGATTTTTTAAAAAATTTTGTTTTTGTTTTCTTCCCACTGAGTCTGTACTGTTGCTGAGAAAGGGCATGCACTAGAAAGAGCAAAGCTTTTGAAGCCAGACAGCTCTAGGTTCCAGTTCAAGCTCCGTAATTTGTTAGCTGCGTCCATGACTTCTGCAAGCCTCAGTTTCTTCTTCTGCTACATGAAGATAATAATTCCCACTTTTTACAGTTGTAGAGGGGATTGAATGCCAGAATAAACAGAGCACTTCAGCACTACAGGTATCATAGAACAGCCAGACAATAAAGAGTAACCTAACACCTTCTCATGTCTGCTATTTTATTTTTCAACTAATAACATTTTGTTGTTGTTTTTGCTGTAAGAGACAGAGCAGTTCTTATCACATTACCTTAAATCATTTAGTTCATTCTTTTAGTTTTTTAAAGTTTTTTCCAGTTTTATTGATATATAATTGACATACATCTCTGTATAAATTTAAGGTGTACAGCATAGTGACTTGACATACATATATTGTTAAATGATTATCACAGTAAGTTAATATCCATCACCTGATATAGATACAAAAGAAAAAAGTGTAGGGTTGTTTTTGTGTGTGTGCGATGAGAACTCTTAGGATCTACACTTAACAACTTTCAAATATACTATACAGCAGTGCTAACTACTGTTAACAATGTTCTACATTATATCCCCAGTATAATCACACTCCTTTTTGAAGTATATTCTTTTTCTTAAATTGAAGTGTGGTTGATACCCATGTTACATTAGTTTCAGCTGTACAACACAGTGATTTCCAAGTCTATACGCTATGCTGTGCTCACCACAAGTATAGCTACCATCTGTCACCATACAATGTTATTACAATACCAATGACTATATTCTGTAAGCTGTACCTTTCAATAACATTACTTTTATGATTATCATGGAAATACATGCACATTTTAGACAATTTAGAAAATACAGAAAAATATAATGAAATCATTAAAACCACTTTTCTGTCCCCCAGCGAAGCCATCAGGAGATAGTTGGATGGATGAGTCTGGAGTCCAGGAGAGAGGTCTGGGCTAGCTGGATATACAAATCGGTAGTCCTCAGTGGAGACATGGGAATTGAAGCTGGGGAAGTTGGTAAATTAACCCAGGGAGAATATGTGGGTTGAAAGGAAAAGAAGGTCTAGGATGTAGCCCTAAGATAAGCCATGTGGGTGAAAAAGCTATGTACAAGGACCAGACTTCATAAAAGTCTGACCTCAATGCAGCTAGATGATGAGAATGTATCACTACAATGGAAGGAAACAGGATTAACTCTAAACAAAATACTTTCTCCATTTCTAGTCTTCCTTTAAGTACCTTTCACGTCTTTCAGTGGAAATTACCTTCCCTCAAGGGCATTACATAACCAGGGCCATGGGTCTTGGACAGGCTGGGTTCCGTGCACCCAGATGGGGTTGCCACCCAGGAAGAAGAGGTGCCTTTTTCTAACTACACAAAGGCACTAGCTGGCAGAGGCCCTACCAGTGACCCATTGTTCTTTTACCTTCTTCCCACAGTCAAAATTGTTATGGACGCACTGTGATGTTTTTATATATGGTGATGGAAATTTATTTATCCTAGAGTACTACCTTAGTCAACATACATCTTCTAAGATTTGTGTTTTGTTGTTTTCTTTACAAGTAACTCCAGGGAACCCCATTAATACTGAATTCCATGTTGTGCTCCAGGGGACAACAGCCACATAAAATGCAGTGAACATTTATGAGAAATTTAAGGCTCTGCCCTTATTTAAAAGAATATGTCTGGAGAAAACAGAAAAATTTTTCTGGTTGGGAGATTTTCTTTCTTTCTTTCTCTCTTTCTTTTTTTTTTTTTTTTTAAAGATTTTATTTATTTATTTGACAGAGAGAGACAGCCAGCGAGAGAGGGAACACAAGCGGGGGGCAGGGAGAGTGGGAGGGCAAGAAGCAGGCTCCCAGTGAGCAGGGAGCCCGATGTGGGGCTCGATCCCAGGACTCTGGGATCACTCTCTGAGCTGAAGGTGGATGCTTAATGACTGAGCCACCTAGGCGCCCCGTGGTTGGGAGATTTTCTGAATGTGTGGGACTCTTTCTTAGAGATCTCTGAAAGGTGGTGCCTACTCAATTTGCCTTGAAAGAAGCCTTAGATATTTGAAGACAACTTTGGGGTGGGAATGCCTTAAAAGGGTTGCTCCAGAGCTTTCAGCCCCATTTCTGCAATCAGGGGAAGGCAAGGCCATAGCAACCACACTGGTTGCCTATCTGAAAACCCTCTTCCTCTTCCTAACAGAATTCAGACTTTGCTCAGGTTTCTGCCCTTCTCTGAGTGGCCAATTTTTTTCTGGAAGTTGAGTCCCATCACTAGCTCCAGAGCAGTGATAATTCTTGCCAGTGATTGGCCAAAGCTTGAGAATGTGATGCACAAGGAGAGTTGCACAGGTAGCTTCTGGGAAACGTTTCCTCCTGGATCTTAAAAGAAGACCTAAAGAAGAGGAACCTGGGAGATTCAGTCAGTTAAGAATTGGACTCTTGATTTCGGCTCAGGTTCTGGTCTCAAGGTTATGAGATTGAGCCCCGAGTCAAGCTCCACACTCTGCAGGGAGTGTGAGATTCTTTCCCTCTCCCTCTGCCCCTCCCCCCACTTATGCTCTCTCACTCTCTCTCAAAATAAATAAATAAATCTTATATATATATAATATATATAAAAGGAAACCTAAGGGAGAGAAGGCTTTTCTTTCTACCTCTGGATGTTGTCATAAGGATGTGGTGGTACCTGAAGTCCATCAGAGGATAAGGCTGATAGACTAGGAATGGTTAAAAGTTTGTTTAAATCATTGCACTGCTGTATTAGTCATCCCTGGAGATGATCTACCTTTCCCCAAACACACACACACATCTTGTCCTCTGAGATTATAAATTCCACATGGTTCAAGCCAGTTGCATGGAGACTTTCTATTACTTGTAGCCAAAAACATTCTAAATGATACAGGGAATTACTGAGCCACCTGAATCTGACTATGGTTCTATCCACACCCTCTACTCCCTTAACTTCTAGGGATGGAAGATGTTGTTGTCTTATTTGACTGGCCTGCTTCATCATTTACATCTTACCCACCAGAATAGAAACCAAGTCCTGGGCACACCTCCACTCACCTCTCCCCAAATTTTATGCTCCCTTTCTTTTGTTCCAAGTACCTATCTGAGGCTTACTATTTTATTAGAAATAACTTACTATTATACTATTTTACTATTATATTAAAACTAATTTAACATGTATTAACATAACCCTCCAGCCTCCAGCACATTTCCTATGCCTCCTAAATAGCCTCTCCTACTGTAATTTGGAAGATAGCCTCATCTCCTTTATTTTATTTTTTTTTATTTTATATATTTATTTGAAAGAAAGAGAGCATGAGCAGGGTGAGGGGCCCAAGGAAAAGCAGACTTCCTGCTGAGCAGGGAGCTGGATGTGGGGCTCAATCCTGGGACTCCAGGATCATGACCTGAGCCAAAGGCAGACACTTATCCGACTGAGCCACCCAGGCACCCCGCCTCATCTCCTTTAAATCTTGGTACTTTTATAGTAATAATAACAATGCTGAGGAGTAAATTAATATTCATGGAAACACTATGGGCTCCTTTTTTTTTTTATAACATCTACTTTACAGATGAAATAACTGAGTCTCAGAGACATTAAGTACTTTGCTTAAGAGTATATAGCCAGCAAATTGTGAAACCAGAATTTGATACCAGGTCTTCTTATTGAAAATCCCAGTCTGATTTGAATTTCCCTGATGGCTAATGATTTTGAACATTTTTCATGTGTCTGTTAACCATTTGTATGTCTTCATTGGAAAAGTGTCTGTTCATATCTTCTGCCCATTTTTTTTATTTCATTATTTGTTTCTTGTGTATTGAGTTTGAGAAGTTCTTTGTAGATCTTGGATACTAGTCTTTTATCTGCAGTGTCATTTGCAAATATCTTCTCCCATTCCGTGGGCTGCCTCTTAGGTTTTTGACTGTTTCCTTGGCTGTGCAGAAGATTTTTATCTTGATGAAGTCCCACAAGTTCATTTTTTCTTTTGTTTCTCTTGCCTTTGGAGATGTGTCATGAAAAAAGGTTGCTGTGGCCAATGTCAAGGAGGTTACTGCCTATGTTCTTCTCTAGGATTTTGATGGATTCCTGTCTCACATCGAGGTCTTCCATCCATTTGGAGTTTATCTTTGTGTGTGGTGTGAGAGAGTGGTCAAGTTTCATTCTTTTGCATATAGCTGTCCAATTTTCCCAGCACCATTTATTGAAGAGACTATCTTTTTTCCACTGATGTTTTTTCCTGCTTTGTCAAAGATTAGTTGCCCAAAGAGCCGGGAGTCCATTTCTGGGTTCTCTATACTGTTCCTTTGGTCATTGTGTCTGTTTTTGTGCCAGTAACATGCTGTCTTTGTGATCACAGCTTTGTAGTATAGCTTGAAATCTGGCAACGTGATGCCCCCAGCTTTGATTTTCCTTTCCAACAATTCCTTGGTGATTCAAAACTACATTGAGATACCACCTTAACACAAGTTGGAATGGCAAAAATTGACAAGGCAGGAAACAACAAATGTTGGAGAGGATGTGGAGAAACGGGATCCCTCTTACATTGTTGGTGGGAATGCAAGTTGGTAAAGCCACTTTGGAAAACGGTGTGGAGGTCCCTTAAAAAGTTAAAAATTGTGCTACCCTATGATCCTGCAATTGTACTCTTCGGTATTTACCCCAAAGATACAGATGTAGTAAAGAGAAGGGCCATATGCACCCCAATGTTCTTAGCAGCATTGTCCACAATAGCTAAATTGTGGAAGGAGCCAAGATGCCCTTCAACAGATGACTGGATTAAGAAGATGGGGTCCATATATACAATGGAATATTACTCAGCCATCAAAAAGAACGATTACCCAACATTTGCTGCAACATGGACGGGACTGGAGGAGATAATGCTAAGTGAAATAAGTCAAGCAGAGAAAGACAATTATCATATGGTTTCACTCATTTATGGAACATAAGAACTAGGAAGATTAGTAGGAGAAGGAAGGGAAGAATGAAGGGGGGGTAAACAGAAGGGGGAATGAACCACGAGAGACTATGGACTCTGGGAAACAAACTGAGGGCTTCAGAGGGGAGGGGTGTGGGGGAATGGGATAGGCTGGTGATGGGTATTAAGGAGGGCATGTATTGCATGGTGCACTGGGTGTTATACACAAGTAATGAATCATGGAACTTTACATCAAAAACTAGGGATGTACTGTAAGGTGACTAAACATAATATAATAAAAAATTATTATTAAAAAAAAAGAAAAAGAAAATCCCAGTCTGTTCATTAATTTTAATTGTTGGGTCAATAAATTGAAATAATTTTTCCTTATTCTTTCAAACTTGAGTAGGAAGTTTCTTTCAACTTCATACCAGGAAATTAAAATACATTGTTTATTTGGTTGTTGGCTTATTAATGTATATGTTTATATAATATTTATCCCCTAAAATTTGAGGTCAGCTTATAGGAAACACCTAAATTAATTTGACATATTAAACAATATTTCTTCTCTTTGGCATCCTTGTAACCACTATGCTTCTTCCCTAAATCTAGGGTGAGTAACCATATTTCCATGCCCACTGCCTTTAGACAATAAAGCAAATGCAGCCAGAGTAAGAAAGTCATTGGTTATCTTTGAATTTCAAATTATAAATTTTTATAATCCTACAGCAAAAACAATAATCAAAATAACAAGTCTCTTTATACTGAAATTCTTGAAAGATAAAGGTTTTATTGAAGCTGAGACCTTGAGTGAGATTGGAGATAGAGTTTATACCAAGACCAAGCGTAGGATATAATGAATGATGATGTGAGAACAGCTCCCCATCCCTAAAGAGAAACATGGTCAATCAACAGATGAGACGGGAGAATTTAAAAGACAGCGCTAGAGTTTAAATGTTGATGAGCTCCTGAAACTGCACCCACTTCCCACACCTGCTTAAACAAAAGTTTGGGTTTACATCCCAGCTAACATTCTATTTATTTTGAAAATTTGTAGGAATATAAATTCCCAGTAAGCCATAGTGGCCAAAGAAAATTAGCATTAAATATTTCATGGAATATATGAGTTTAGGCAAGTATGTTTTAGAGATGTTGAAATAGTAGCTTTGGCTAAGACACTAAGTTATCGGATATTAAAAATCAAAGTGAATTGAGAGCCAGACCACCAAGTAGAACTTGTGAGAAGGATTTATAGCAAAATATTTCACACTATTAAAACACTCATCCTGGGGCACCTGGGTGGCTCAGATGATTAAACGTCTGCCTTTGGCTCAGGTTGTGATCTCCAGGTCCTGGGATCGAGCCCTGTGTCAGCTCCCAGCTCAGCAGGGGTCTGCTTCTCCTTCTCCCTCTGCCTCTCCCCCTGCTTGTGCGCGCTCTCTTTCTCTCTCTCAAATGAATAAATAAAAAATCTTAGAAAAAATAAAACCCTCATCCACGTTGAGTATATCAAAGAGTTGAGCTGCTGGAGATAAAAAACAGTTTTTAGGGGCGCCTGGGTGGCGCAGTCGTTAAGCGTCTGCCTTCAGCTCAGGGCGTGATCCCGGAGTTCTGGGATGGAGCCCTACATCGGGCTCCTCTGCTGGGAGCCTGCTTCTTCCTCTCCCACTCCCCCTACTTGTGTTCCCTCTTTCGCTGGCTGGCTCTCTCTGTCAAATAAATAAATAAAATCTTTAAAAAAAAAACCAGTTTTTAATAAATTTCTTTGGAAATAGTTCTGGCATGGTCCTATTCCCCTATCAGAGGGGGTTGTGGAAAGTATTTATCTCTTCATTGTAAATCAAGAGGAAGGGCCTCCAGAGGGATCACTTACAGAGCTTGATATGTATGTTCCCTGAAATTGGAATCCCATGGTAATGATGGGCTAGTTAACTGGTGACAACAGAGCTGAAGAAGAGATGCAACCAAAGGGATAAGCTTGGACTCCAAATCTGTGAGAGAGAAGAAAGCATGAGTATTTTTCATGCTCCATTGTGGTCTACTAGGGCAAGAAGTGACAGGACCTCAATGGAAAGTAGCTAGAGACAGACTTCTAGATGTCCAGGAGTAAGGGTGAGCTGGAACAGAGTGTATTACTGGCCTCAAGCAAAGTGAAGATGAAAAATCTCCAGTGAATGAGGAACAAGAAGTCCAAGAACCCACAAAAACATCCAGAAGAAATGCATTGCCTGCAAGCATTAGCCAAACTCAAAACATTAAAGCCAGCTAAGACAGCACCAATCAAGAAGGAACTTTTCCATTCCCCTAGTCTTCTTCCTTCCTTCCAACCTTAGGGGGGCTGAAACAGTAGCTAGTAAGAGAGAGGAAGCTGGTAACACCTCCCAGAACACGATTCAACGTGGGGAAGGGAAACTGTTGTTACTCGAATGAAGTTGGAAGTTTTGATTAATACATGAGTGTAAACTTTCTAGTTTCTGACTTGAAATTTTGTTTTGCCCCTTGGAGGTATTATAGGACTTTGTAATATTGAGAGTAACCAGAATGTTGTGAGATTGCTAGAGATTTCATAAAGAGGGAAAAAAACCATTTCAGGTGAATAAAATCGAAGCGTTAGTGAGCAGAATTAAGTTGCTTTGTGATTGTGTCTGCCAAGACAATCTTGTTTGAATCATAAGGAGCTTCCTGATGATCCAGACAGTATCTTAGTTGTAAAATGTAGTCCCAAGAAACTAAAAATATTAAGTGGGCATACGTAACAATTCCATAAACTAATTGAATGTAGGGGAATATCTGATTACATTAATGTCTATGGTTTTATAAGAGTTGAGACTAACTGATTTGTTTTTCAGACCATAGTTAGTGAGCTGACCATTTTTCTTTTGAGACTACTCCATATTGTTAATTTATTGGCTCTTTCTAGCAGAGGCACAATATTACACATAATTGTTTTCTTAGAAAATGAACATATTTAAGAAAATCTTTTATTTATTTTCTTGCAATATAATTTGGCAATTAACATTTCCTTAATTTGTTATATATATCAATTCCAGTTTATCATACCAAAACAATTCCAGTTTTCTAACTTTTAATTGTTGATCATCAGATTTCATGATACTGAGAATTCCTTTGCTCACCCTCATCATTAACCATTTTATTAAAATTAGAGTTTGAGTGGGAAGATTTTGGATTAGGGTAGAGACAGTAAGGAATGGTCCATTGTAAATATTATGCATCAAACTAGAGTACCTGGCCTGACACCAGATGTTTTTAAATAAACCAGATAAAATATGCTATAGTTTTACAATAGCCTTATTTTTTGATGTGTCATTTCTTAGGAATTCTTGAATGTTTATTTTATACATTTTATAGAGAAACTGAGGCCTTCCTCAATTTCTTTTCAGCCAGATCTCAGGATAGATATAAGTGGACCCACCACTTTATTGAAGTTTTCAGGGAGGGAGTATCTGCTTGTGGGCGTCTGACTATTTCAAGTGAAACAGAAATTTCTTCTGCTTGTCTCTTCTTTTCCATTATCTTCTCTTCCCTCCATTCATGCATATACTGTTCATAATTGGCTGTATAAGTAAATAATTTATAATGAATCTAATTCTTATTTTCTCTAAATGCAGTTTCATTAACATTAAAAATTACTGAAGCAGTCTGTCATATCAAATCATTGTACTAATTCAAAAACATACTAATTACTGCAGGATTTGTGTTTCTAACTTAAGCACTATGAGATAGGGACACAGAATCTGGAGAAAAGTGACAGAGCAAACTAGAGCATGGCGTCAGGGAATACAGAAGATGAGTTTGGAGCAACTTGTAGTGTCAGAAAGTAAGGAAGCACTCACAGGAAGAAAGGGAAGAAGGGTGGAAGGAAGAAAGGAAGAGAAAAAGAAAAAATGCAGAATGATGGAGTTTATAAAAGAGACAGGAGTCAACTGAAAGAGCTCCCAATGGGCAAAGCTAGAACAATTTGAGCAACAAATAAATGGAAGTAGTATTGGATTATCAGTCAAAGTATAAAATAAGTCCATAGTGATATAAGTGATGAATAAATAAATAGGAGAGAGGAGACATATCACCCATGCAGAAGAATTCCAAATAATTTGTGTAGATGCTTTTCTCTCAAGCATAACCCTTGCTCCTTAAGTGTGGGCTGCACATAGTGATTTCCTTTCAAAGAATATTGTATAGAAAGGGGAGAAAGGAAATGTTCTGGTGGAGAAGACTGACAAACACCTCAGCCAGATTGTCAAAGTAACATCAACAATAATGAGTCATTTTTTAGTACTATTGTCCTTTCAAATCCTTGGTATTTTATGGTGAAAATAGTACTTTTTCTTCATGATCTTCCTCTAAAAAACTCATAACTCAATTCTAATCATGAGAAAAACATCATACAAATTCCAATTGAGGGACATTTTACAAACCACCTGAACAGTACTCTTCAAAACTGTCAAGATCTTCAAACACAAAGTCACAGCCAAGAGAAGGCTGAGGAGACATGATGACTAAATGTAGTGGGGGATCCTGGGGTGGAGAAATGACATTAAGTAAAAACTGAGGAAATCTGAATAAAACAGGGATTTGTGTTAATAATAATGAATCAGGGTTGTTTCATTAATTGTGTCAAATATACCATCCTAAGGTAAGATAACAGTAGGGGAAACTAGTAGTTGTGGAGTATATGAGAACTCTGTACTATTCTCACAGCTTCTCTGTAAATCTAAAACTATTCTAAAATAAAAAGTTTATTTGGGGCACCTGGGTGGCTCAGTCGGTTAAGCATCTAACTCTTGATTTCTGCTCAGGTCATGATCTCAGGGTCGTGAGATCAAGCCCCATGTGGGGCTTTGGACTCAGTGGGACTCTGCTTGAGATTCTCTCTCTCCCTCTCCCGCGGCCCCTCCCCCCCATTCATGTGCACGCACTTTTTCTCTCGAATGAATGAATGAATAAATAAAATCTTTTAAAAAATAAAATAAGAAGTTTATTTAAAAACAAATTTGAGCATCATGAATTATAAGTGGAACTGATGTAGTTCAAATTACTGGCTTCTAAAGAGGGCGGGCTAGGGCTGCAGGAGTGAGGAGGATAGATTGCCAGAAGGAGAAGATGGCAGGTGAGCACTGTGGCCAATATGCTGTGGTAGATCAGAGTAAAAAAATGCTTATATAATTATGCTTTAGAACTATTCTGTTCTGCATGTCAGAAAAATGTCTCCAAATATACACAAAGAGAAAAGAAAAAGGAAGGCCTCTAAAGGAGTTCTGAATGAAAGCCAGATTATCAAATTCACTTTAAATTAAAGAAATCTTTCTTTAGGGTTGGAGCATTGTTAGAATCTTTATTTCTTATTTCTTATTTTGCAAAGTCCAGAAGAACAAGAGTCATGGAAGGGGATAAGTAGGGTCTGGTTTCACCAAGATGGCAATTGAGGTGCCTAAGTGACCATATATGGAGCAGAAGGCAGCATGAAAGGATATGCTGGGAAGGAAGAGAAGCTGTGCTCTTTCTCTGTCTTTTGTTAGTGATCTGGAAGAAATAAGGTTAAAGAATAGAGGTTTCAGGGGAAGATTTTGAGGAAGACCTCATCAAAAACAAAAGACAAAACATGGGTCATTGGAGCTACATGGCAGAGCCTGCCCAACTCAGCTGTCTGTTTCCCGCTGACCACCTCAACACAGATCCATTGGTCACTGAGCCACAGAGTTCTATTCCTGGAGAGGTCAACAAGACTGTCCTAAAAATGTAATTTGCTACTTATCTCCCCCTCACCCCTTACAACCAAGCAAAATATTTATCTGTATATTAAAGTCTAGGGGTGCCTGGGTGGCACAGTCAGTTAAGTGTCAGACTCTTAGTTTCACCTCAGGTCTTGATGTCAAGGTCTTGAGATTAAGCCCTGCATGAGGCTCTGCACTCGTGGGGAGTCTGCTTAAGTTTCTCTCTCCCTCTCCTGCCCCCCCAAATAAATAAATTAATCTTTTTTCTAAAAAACAAGTCTGTAAGAGAGGACAAGAGGGAAATAAGGAGATATTGTTTAAAGGGTACAAAGTTTCAGTTACATGGATGAATAAGATTTGGAGATCTAATGCACAACATGGTGATTATAGTTAATAATACTGTATTGTACGCTTGAAATTTGCTAAGAGGTTGGATCTTAAGTTTTCTCAACACACGCACACACAATGATAACTATGTAGAGGTAATGCATAAGTTATTTAGCTTGATTGTGGTGATCTTTTAAAAATGTGTATGTATATAAAAATTGTATATGTATAAAAAAAGTTGTATACCTTAAATATATACATTTTTTAAAGATTTATTTACTTATTTGAGAGAGAGAGAGTGCACATGAGTGAGGGGAGGAGCAGAGGGCGAGACTCTTCGAGGAGACTCCCTGCTGAGCACAGAGCCCAACTTGGGGCTCATTCTCACAACCCATGAGATCATGACCTGAGCCAAAACAAAGAGTCAGTTGCTCAACTGACTGAGCTATCCAGGTGCCCCAATATATACAATTATTATTATATGTCAAAGATTATCTGAAGATATTTCAGTAAAGTTGTTAAAAAATAAATCCTCTAAAAAATGGTAGAATTAAAAATTTTATTTAGTTGGGGAATGTTACTTCTGTTTTCTTGGAATTTTAGTTAAAGCCCTAAAGCAGAGAAACTAGGCAAAAATGCCTCTGCATTCTAAATTAAGTGAGCACATCTAGGCCAGAACCACTCAAAGATATTAGGTCTGGTCTGGTAAGCATCGAAACTATCCCCTACCTCCAGCCATCATCAGCCTATATAAGGAAGAATGGTCACCAAGAAAAGAGAACTCTTGGCCTTGCAGTATTAACGAAGCAGCATTTCCAGCCCTCCAAACCAAGTGATAGGGTCTGAGAGATATGCTCACCAAGAGTGGGGTACTGCAAGGAGAGACATTTAGCATCTCACTCCTGGCTCAACGCTCACTGAGTTGCAGGCACTTTCAAGCCCACCAGATGCCCTGGAGTGGAGGAAGTGGGTTGCAGTAAGAGGTTAGCATGGGTTTCCATGGACTAGGGGCATAAACTTTAATAAAGTCTATTGATTTCTGCCTGGAATACTCTGACAGTTGGAAGACAGCTGGAGAAGCGCTTTAACCCGTGGACATAGGGCAAGGAGAGAGCTAGGCCTTCCCAATTTGTTGTGGAAAGATGCAAGAGCTCCTCTAGTACAAAAGAATGTGGCAGTTGCTGACCATTACCAGGCTCAAGCTGTCTTGATGGGCCTTTCTCAAAGGGCTGACTGCTGAGCTGAGCAGCTGTGGCCCTGAGAAGAGTTGGGGTGGCCTGCCAGGGGCTGGAGCCAAGAGAGAAAGAGGTCTCTGAAGATCTGCTGAAGAGTTTATTATCTATGGCAGAGAACGTGAATGTATTGGAGGTATGGCTTGGGCCAAGGGGAGGGCTCCAAAAACTCTAAATGGTGCCATGACATAATCAACATTTGTGTGCCTGCCAGATGAGAGAGATGACAGACAACTAGGCAGGAGAGAGCACTAGGGACATTAGCCTTCTGCCTGCTTTTCTCTAACCCCCTCCCTTTCCGGGTTTGAAAGAGCCAGAAGATGAGTTGGAGAAAGAACAAAAGTTCTTGCATCAGCTCTTCTCCACAGTAACGTTTTCAGCCAAGAGTAAGCCCTGAGCTGGTGGGGGTGGAGGGGAAAAGCCTTGAAGTGGCTATGATGTTCAAGTTGGATACAAGATGGGATCAGATCTTTTAATATGCAAAAGTCAGTTAGACACTGAATAAGACATTCTTTCCCCCCTTTAAAATAGCTGGAAGTGATAGGAAAGCTGTGGGCTTTATATCAATTATCATCAAGGGATGGATGGGGATAAGAAATTTGAAAGTGCAAATGTAAAAGCATTTGTGGTTTTACCCCATTGATTAAACCCATTTGAAAAACCAATAGCTGTTATTTTAATAGGATTTTTCTCTAGAAAAGACTTTATTGACAGACCAGCCATTGAAATTTTTCTGTTGTGGCTCTCAGATATGCAGGCCCAGGAAGAGATAAATTGAAGAGTTTATGCTTCCTGAACATAGAGCCTATACAGAGTTCTTCGGGAAGACAAGCTTTGCAAACTCTACTTGATAGCAATGTGTGTGGTATGAGTTGTTGGGTTGTGAGGACAGATTTCAGGGAAAGAACCATGACATTTTCTGGAATATATATATTTTAAAGAGGAAAAGAAAAGGACATAGCATTTATGCTTACCCTATATACCCGGCAACCTAGCACTGTGATAAACACTTTATCTCATTTAATCTTGCCTACAATGATATAAAGTAATTATTCATACATCCATTTTGAAGATGAGGAAATCGAGTCTCAAGAAGATTATGGAATTTGCCCAAACTCATCTGGTTAATAAATGTATTTGATTCAATAGCCATTCTGTTTCTACCACACCGCATTACCAGAAGTTGGGAAAGAGAATGTTAACATCATCATACTTAACTTCAAGAGAAATGGGCTAATAACAGATAGTTACTAAACAGATTGTTAACAAATAACAGTAGAGTTTATTATTTTGAAGTCTGGTAAGAGAGATGAGTGTTCCCTGAAAGAAAGAAAAAACAACTAAAAGCAATATGATCTTCAGGTAACTTTGGAGGAATGCAAGCAATGTGTGAGAGCTCTCTCATGACAAAATCCAACAGAACTGAACCTGATGAAGTGGGGGTGTGGAGAGGTGCAGGCAAGGCTGGCATAAAAGAGAGCAATAGGAGCAGAAAAGACATGTGAGAACAGAGGTTGCCATTAGAAGGGGCACCGTTCTGAGGGTGAGCACCTCTAGGAAGGATGTTACAGGAGCATCAGCGACACCCACACCAGCTGGAAGACTTTGCAGTTTCTCTACCTGTCCGTAGGTGAGCCTACCTCTCCTTGCCCAGGTTGACCTAGGGGGTGCATAGTGAAGATCAAGGAAGAAAGTTTGGGAAGCTCTCAGACAGACTGCCTCAGAACTTGGGCAAGATTTCAAAGCCGTCGCCATTCCCAAATGGGTCCTTTGTGAAACCCACCCAAGTCAGGGAGGTCGCCTGAGGTCATGGTATGGAGGGACTGAAGGAGTACATTTTCTCAAATGAAATTTAAAGAATGTTTATCCTTAAACTGTCCCTGCTCATTTGGAGGAGTATCTCCAAATAAACCAAAGAGTTTTGTTCTGGGTTGTTTTTTCAGTGCCGTTGCAAACTCCCTTCCACAGCTGGATATAGAAAAGACATCCTGCCCTCCTCTCATTCCCATACCTGGAGAAAGACAATGTTGAACTCAATGTAAAGATCTCCATGCTTGGGGAGTAGTAAGGTTGAGTGTAGATCGCAGTGGTATAAAGCCAATCTCTGAAATTCTCTGAAGGAGATACTAAGGAGAGCTCCTTTGCTGGTTCTTCTCCCTCAGTGTGGCCTCCTCTCCTTAACATTCTGCCCTTTCACCACATCTCTGACAGAGAAGTCCACCACAGAACAGAATCCTAGTTCTTTCTCTGCCTATGCCCAGCCTCCCCCTCCTCGTCCTCCACTCAGTTGCATCACAGGGAAGAAAAACCAGCCACAGCATCACACAGGAAGCCCAGCACAAACTGTGGCCTCTGACAAGGGCCCAGTTTCCTTGTTGCCACTTGTCAGCCTTGGCTGCTCTGTGCTCCTTCATCTGAACCAAACTATGACTACTGAAGGCAGAAACCTCATGCTGTCGTGGAAAGAAGCACAGGCTTGACACCGGAGTTTACATTTTGCTTTGTGTAGGCTGGGACAACTTACAGAATCTCCACAAACTTCAGTTTTCTCCTCTGTAAAATGTGTCCCTGCATCATTGATTCCGCATTTGAGTGGCTTTAATGATTAAATAGGATAATGTCTGCAGGGTGCTTAAATAATTCTGGTGTGCAATAGACACTAAATAGTCTCTTCCTTCTTCCATCATCTTACATCAGTGTTTACAGAGCTGCCCAGTGCTCCCAAAACCTGCAGTTTGGGCGTTCTGGGGAATGAGCAGAAGCCAGCCACACCAGCATACCCATAGTTCAAAGCACCTCTTTCATTCCGTTTCTTTCAAGCTCTCCTGGTCTGTGCCCTGAATTTCTTTTGTCTCAGTTAATAATAGCAGGACAAAGATGGTAACAGGTGGTATGTTCCTTTGCAAGTGCTATTGTTGCCAGTTTTCATTTTTCCTGACATCAGAACAAACCTATATTTTTGACCATGTTACTTGTAATGAGCTGCCACAGAGCAGGCTGTGACTGGGGGGCTTCTTGAGAGAATGTTCCCTTGAGAAATTCCTTAAGGAGAAATGAACTGTTTGCACCATTAATGAGTTTGTGAGCTTTCCTTTCAAGCCTGAGGCTCCACCAGGAAAGCTTAGCAGGGAATGGGTGGATCCCTTCTGGTGCTAGATGATGTTACCATATCCTTTTCAAAAGGTGTGAAAGGGGGATGCCTGGGTGGCTCAGTTGGTCTGCCTTTGTCTCAGGTCATGATCCGAGGGTCCAAGGATCAAGTCCCGCATCGTCTCCTTGTTCAGTGGGGAGCCTACTTCTCCCTCTGCCTACCTTTCTCCCTGCTTATGCTCTCTCTCCCTGACAAATAAATAAAATCTTAAAAAAAACCAAAAACCCACAAAGTCAAAAGGTGTGTTAGATATGTACACAAAAAAATTTTCTATGGGATTTTGTTTTATTGTAATAATGATTATATGATCATATAACATGATGATGGTGCTATATCTTATGTGCTTATGTAACATAAGCAAAATAAACTATAGTTGGATAATATTTTAAAATACTAATTGATGGATTCTTCTTTTATTCCTTTTACTTATTATAGCTCTTAAACATGCCTAAGGCCATTTACTTATAAAAGTAAGGCTGAGGCTCCCTGCTCTACAACGATAGAAAAATATCTGTTGTTAACAAAGGGTCAATTTTTGGCTTTGAGCTCCAAATTAGGTACATGAAATTCAAAGCCCAAAGAATGAATTAAAAGCCAAAGGCTTTTGATTTGTAAGAGTTGTACTTCATTTATTTATCTATTTATTTTCCAAATTAAAAATCCTGGAGAATTAGACATTTTCCACCATGACCTCTGAGAGTGGAGAACCAGCATCTTTCTACTTAGGGCTGTGTGCCAGGCTGAGGAGAACAAGAGTGAGGTCTCATCCTTGCCAAAAGAATATATCAGAAATCTCACCCTCCAGGGTCATTGATGACAGGAGCAGCAGTATGTAGCCTGACCCCTAGAACAAGTGAGGCATGAAGACCAGAGGACACTGCCCACATCACTTGTTCATTCATTCAACAAGCATTTATATGGCAATCAACTATGTGTCAAGACTGTTCTTGGGATACAGCAGGGACCAGAGATTCATGCCCTTGGGGACCTTTTGAACTAGAATGAATTCAGTAATAGGGTACCGAAGATGGATTTTGTCACAAAGAAGTTCGTGGACTGATGTGATTGGACACTTAGAACCATGGCAGTGTTGTATGCTTCCGAAAGCTACTGTTAGGCCTTTTGAGCAGGTCCTGTTTTTCTAATTTTATAGACAAAAAAAGCTGAAGTAAAGAACTCTGATGCAGGGGTTCTCCGGGTAGGAGCCTGTACCACCAGTGGTAGCATGACCATCACCTGGAGCTTGTTAGAAGTGCAAGTTCTAGACTCCTCCCCAGATCTAGTGAACCAGGAACTCTGGGGGTGAAGACAGTGATCTGTGAACAAGCCCTCCGGCTGACTCTTTATGTACTAAAGGTTGAGAACTACTTGCTGTGATAGATAGGGATCACTAACGAGATTGATTAATTTATCCAATAAGCATTTATTGATTTTAAGTCTGGGGTTGGCACTGGGCATGCACAGGCAAACAAGACAAGTTCCCAGCACTCAGGCGATTGCTCACTAGATACACACAGTCATGCGACTTCAGGATGACAGTGGCATGCTCAGATATGAGGGTAGCCCAGAGGAGTTGGGACCGAGCTCTTCTCCACACACTTCTTTGCAGTAGAGGGCAGTGAGGGCTGGGAAAAATAAGGCTGCTCCTTCCTGAGGTTCAAGAGTGGCAGGGCACTGAGAAGAAGTTCTGTGAATCCAAGACCCAAGTTGCCCCTGGCTCCTAAGCAGTACTCCTATACCATGCTATGCTTCAGAAATACATGGAGAGCCTATAAATATAAGCGTTTGGTCTCATAGATTCACTTTCAGTGGAAATCTATATTTTTTAACAAGCTCCCTGGGTGATTCTTGTGCACACTGAAGTTTGTTCTGAGAGATGAAGAATTAATTAGCCAATGAACTCTTCTATCTCACTTTTCACTGGTCCTGCTCATTGAGCTATGAGGGAATAGAGAAAATACTTTGCTCCAGCTGCCTGGAATTGTCTTTCATTTGGAATTCATATTCCGTAAGGCAACTTCCTGGGCAGGGGAGGGGGCATGTATCTGAGAGCAATTGCTCATAGCACAGGAACCTCACCATGTATCATAGCAAAACTACCACAGTAATGATTACAACATTCATTTAGCAAATATTTATTGAACACTAGCAGTTCACAATCACTCTCCACTGGCATGCTTTGGCCAATGGGAATTACCAGTTACCAGTTACCATGACCTTTGCCATGATTGAACCGAAGATTTAAATGCCATTGTATGGTATGGCTACACCTGGCCCCCAGTACTGTGTCTTAGTCTTGGCTTCTTCAGCCAAGATTCCAGAATGAGAAGAAATGTGGCACCAAGCCTAGAAGAGCCCAGCTGACCTGCAGACAACATTTGCCATGAACAAGGAATAAATATTTGTTGTTTAAACTACTGAGATTTCAAGCTCGTTTATCCTGCAGCATAATCTAGGGAAAGCTGACTAAAACACCACCTTTCCGTCTGGCTTTTGGCTGGGAGATAAAGATGAATAATACCCAGTTTCCTCCCTCAAAACACTTGCTGGATCTTTAAGGGGGATAAGACAGTATCCTATCCTATCCTATCCTATCCTATCCTATCCTATCCTATCCTATCCTATCCTATCTTATCCTCCTCATTCGTCCATCCCCTAGCTTGTCCAGAAAGGATTTATCCTGGCCTTTCTACATAAAATGTAAGTAATACAATGCAATAAGTTACATTAGAAGCAGATGAGAAGGAAAAGGGAAAAACAAAGGTCAAGGAATATGACTTATAAAAATGCATCATTTATGCTTGTGGGGTGGACACAAATTTGATTTTAATCATCTAGAAGCCATTTCATAAGAGACCTGATTAGTTTCACAATTCGCAGAACCCATAATATTAAATGCCAAGCAATTGCTCCAGAGAGGCATGGTTATGTCTGATCATTAGACAATAGAAATTACCCTGAAAGACCATGGGATTTAAGCCATTAACATTTGTTCTTGGTGTTGTAATTTACCATTTTCTTTCCCTAATATACTATATATATATATATATATATATCTCCTCAGCTTGCTTCTGTTTTAATTTCAAAGAGGAAAATGAAGAGAAAAACAATTTTGTTTGTTTGTTTATTTTTAGCTAGAAGAGGGAGGAAGAGATATAGTGGGGTAAATCTACAAAGCAGTCTTTTTGAGTGTAGTGCTTCACTAATATCACACTGAATTTTAAGTTTTTGTTTGCTTTTCTCCACTCCCCGAGATATTTTCTAGGAGAGGGTCTGTTTTAACTTATTTTGACTTCCTGTCTCAGTACCTAGAAAAAAGAAATTCAATGAATGTTGAATGTAATGAGTGACTGAGCATTGGGTTTTTTGGTTTTTGTTGTTGTATGGTGTCCCACTGTGTGTATTATTATATGTCCTTTCTTTTCTTTTTTTATAATAATATTTTTTATTATATTATGTTAGTCACCATACAGTACATCTCTAGTTTTTGATGTAAAGTTCCATGATTCATTACTTGCGTATAACACCCAGTGCACCATGCAATACGTGCCCTCCTTACTACCCATCACCAGCCTATCCCATTCCCCCACCCCCCTCCCCTCTGAAGCCCTCAGTTTGTTTCCCAGAGTCCATAGTCTCTCATGGTTCATTCCCCCTTCTGTTTACCCCCCCCCCTTTCTTCTTCCCTTTCTTCTCCTACTGATCTTCCTACTTCTTATGTATTGTATGTCCTTTCTATTGATGGACATTTGGGTTGTTTCCTGTTTGGAGAAATTAGAAACTGCGCTGCTATGAGCATAATTATGCATGTATTGTCCTGCATATAAAATACATGTACTCGAGAATAAACCTAACATGGAATAACTGGGTTATATTATATTTATATTTTGCAGTTGACTAGACAACACCACTCTGTTTTCCAAAGTGGTGGTTCCCGTTATCTTCCCACCAGCAATAAATAAGGGTATCTGATGGTTTACATTCACACAAACACAAACATCAAATATTTTCAGTTTTTTTAATATTTACTAATTTTCTATGTTTTGGTGTCTCCTTGTGGAATTAATTTGCATTTACCTGATTACCGATGAAGTTGAGTATATTTCTTTATAAGTGGTTATTGAAATTCCTTTCTTTTTTAAAAAAAGATTTATTTATTTTTATTTAGTTTTTCATAATAATTTTTTATTATGTTATGTTAGTCACCATACAGTATATCCTTAGTGTTTGATGTAATGTTCAATGATTCATTATTTGCGTATAACACCCAGTGCACCATGCAATATGTGCCCTCCTTAATACCCATGTGAAGAACCAGTTCAAGAATTTTGGATATTTAAAAAATTGGATCATCTGTTCTTTTTTAAAATTATAATTATTNATTTGTGTATAACACCCAGTGCACCATGCAATATGTGCCCTCCTTAATACCCATGTGAAGAACCAGTTCAAGAATTTTGGATATTTAAAAAATTGGATCATCTGTTCTTTTTTAAAATTATAATTATTATTATAGGAATTCTTTATATATTCTGCATACTAATCCTTTGTCTATTAAATATGCTGCAAGTATCTTCTCCTACTCCATGGTTTATCATTTCACTCTTTTTATGGTGTCTCAATGAGGAAATGTTCTTATGTCAAATTGAGCAGCCTTTCCCTCTACAGTGAGTGATTTTACATAAGAAATTCCTCCCTATCTCAAAGTCATAAAGATATATCTTATAGTCCCCTCCAAAAAGCTTTATGATTTTTCTTTTCACATTAGGTTTTTAAAACTAGGGATAATTATCATTAGTTTTGAGGGGGCAAAAGGAGGTAATCTGGTAGGTTTCAAAACAATTCACTTTATTGAAGCAGCCCAAGAGGATGCCACCATAAAGCTGTGTCAGAGCTACACATACAGTTCTTGGGCAGAGATAGGTTATAGGTTGATGACTAAGCTATCACCTTCAGAGTGACTGTCAGGACAAAGGATGACTGCCATACCCCTGCTGCTCTCAAGTGCTATAGACCAGAGGCAGTACCTTGGTGGGAACACAAATAGGCAAGGGCTGACCCTCCAACACCAGCCCAGGCACAGGGGTGGGCAGTGGACTATAGGTAGTCCAGAGCTGTGTAAGCTTAATAACAGCCTTTCACAGATATCTACATCCTAATCCCCAGAATCTGTGAGTGTTACTTTATACAGCAAAGGGAACTTTGCAGATGTAAATAAGTTAAGGATCTTGAGATATGGAGATGATCCTGGATTATCCAAGCAGACCTGGTGTAATCACAAAAGTCCTAAAGGAAGGAGGGAGAAGATCAGAGAGGAAAGAAGCTGTAATACAGGCAGACTCTAGAAGCCAAAAAAAAAAAAAAAAAAAAAGGAAAAAAATTCTTTCCTAGAGCCTCCAAAGGAATGCAATCCTGTGAACCCAGTTTAGACTTTTGACTTACAGAACTGCAAGATAATAAATTTGTGTTGTTTTTCAGCCACAAAGCCCTAGACTTGTCCTGTATTCCATGTGAATGTCACCCCAAATCAGCATGCCAGTACCATTCTGGCAGTCCAGTCTTGCAAGATCTCTTAGAAGAACTACCATCCTGGCCAGTGGGAGGCTCTTCTCATCCCTCCTCCCCCTTCCTGGAATCTGGTCAGCATTAGCTCAGGGTAATCATATAGGCGTGTTAAAGAGTACTCCCAAAGGAAGAGAAAATGAGACCAGTGCCCACAGAGGTCTCTGGGCTAAGTCACCCCACCCTGACATCTCTGTTGGCCCTCACTGGTCTCGGGAACTTGGGCAGTTCTTAGAAACTTTCAGGGAAGACACCCTAAAGTGTAGGGGTCCTCTGAGGAACTCACTTGCCTGGTCTAAGGCATATATGGCGTATGATATATGACATATAATAAATGATCACTGCTATCCTCAGTAGGAACCCACTGCAGGTTTTAAGCCTGATATGTGCTGTTATCACCCAGGCTGTTGTGTGGAGAATGACCCTAGACCCACCAAGGGTAGAAGCAGGGAAACCATATAAAAGCACTGCTGCCTTCATCCTACAGAAAGATATAATGACTCCGATTAAGGTGGTGAAGGCAGAGATGGAAAGGGGTGGAGTAAAGAGAGATCTTCTTGGAAGTAGCATTTTGCTTTCATTTATTCAGCACTTAGTGCATCCGTTCTGCCTTGTATTACATCATCAGGAAGGCAATATGGAACAAGCAAGCATGGATGATTCAGATCAAGTTAATTTTGAATCCTCACTCCCCCTCTTATACTTTGTGACTTTGGGCAGGTGACTTCCATATCTGTAAATTCCACATAATCATAATTAGTCCCAAGACTTGCGTGAGTACTAAAGGAGATGAATATAAGAAATGCCATGGGCCTGGGTATGACAATAGGAGCTTAGTAATCTACCTTCCCTTCCTATTCATGTTTGTATCTCCACTAGGTAGCAAAGTATCCAGCAAAGAGATGACTTAGTTATTATTTGCAGAATTGAATTAAATGATATCATTATTTGTTTGGGAAGCTAATGTTCCCTCAGAGCAGTGGTTCTTTTTTTTTTTTTAAGATTTTATTTATTTGAGAGAAAGAGAGTGAGTGAGAGAGAGCAGACAAGCAGGGGGAGGGACAGAAGGAGAGGGAGAAAGCAGGGAGCTTCTGCAGGGAGCCTGATTTGGGGGTGGCGCGAGGCGGGGGAGGGGGCTCAATCCTAAAACTGGGATCATGACTGAGCTGGAGGCAGATACTTAACTGAATGAACCACCCAGGTGCCCCAGAGCAGTGGTTCTTAACTCTGTTTTAGGCCAGAGATCTCTTTGAGTTTCTGATGAAAAACTGCTCACAGTCAATATGTGTAAAATTTTGAGTACAATTTCAGTGGGTTCATGACTCCTCTGAAATACATTCATAATACATTACTTTAGAATCACAGGACAAGCCCTAAAACATATTTGTTATTGTTTTTAAATTATGACCTTGGAAAAAAGACCTTAGTTTGGAATAATCATCTATTTAGCTGTATCCATTGATATATCCCAAAACAAGTCAAGAATTTAACCTGTTTTACATTTAAATCCCAAAAGTCTGTTCAAAAAATTAGAGATGAGGGAACTCAAGATCTGTTCAAAATAATATCTGTGGAAATAGCTTTAAAGAAATAACCTTCTGGGATTGGAGTTTGCAGGGCCATTGGCCTGACCTGAGCCCTTACATCTTTGATGCTGACCTGAGGTCGGGCCATTCCCCTTTCTGTGTTCCTTCATAATCAGTGGTGATGGGTGATTTAAAAGTGATTTTCAAAAGCTAAATGCTGAGGCAGTTAAAGAGCTTACCAATAGCCTGATGACCTTAGAAGAATAAACCCAATACTGAGATTTCAGATGGAAAAGTGATTTCTGGTTGGGGCATCACAAAAGGATTTACAATGAGACAGCAAGCTGAAGTCCAGCCCTGAAATAGATAAGGCCTTCATCTTCTTAGAGAGCCCGAAATGATTTGGGGTATTAGGGTGAATTTGATTACTTTTATATATGTAATTTAAAAATGTATTTGGATTACTCTTGATTTGCTGTAAGAAGTTGTTTTTATTTTTTCAGAAAATGATATCTTTCTTCCACAGATGCAGTAAAAAATACACATGAGATCAAGATCTGTGTATAGAACAATGTAGAATTAATTTTCAGCCAACCCATTATAGCCAGTTTCATCACCTGCCTGACCAGCGGGACTGAGTCAGAACCCCAGGGGCTGTGGTGGCCAAAGACCCTTTTCCCGGAACCATCTACTTTTCTGCCCCCCAATCTGTTTCTGCTCTCAGTAATTTTAAAGGACTAAACCACTGTAATCTTCAGCCTCTTCAGAGAATTTATAGATGTGACTAAAACCTAATCCATTTTGGCATAAAGCTAGAAATTGCTTTGGTGTTGAAATATGTGCAGACATGAGTTTCCTTAAGATCAATGGAATGCTTCTCTCTACTCCTTCTTTCAGAATACCTTGCAGTGCCCAGAAGTTTATACAAGAGTTTTATACGCCTGCACATCATCGTATTAGAGATGTTAAATGGTGGGTTAACAGATCATCTGATCCTTGTATGTGCCAGAATATCATGGTTTCTTACAACATACTGTCTGGAAATCTATTCTAGCTGCAAAAGCCTCTAGCCATCCTGTTAAGTAATTCTATCATAATCTGAGGGAGCTAGGGTATCTTCCTTGACATTGAGTATATACTTTCTCCCCAAAATTTTAACCATATTTTTAAGGACCCCTTTTTTGACAGCCTTAATTTATCAATTTTCTTTCTTGTTTCTGAGCCCTTTAAGGGCTAGCTTCAAATAAAAAGAGACTTTTTTTTTTAAGTATAAGAAGCTTAAATAATGTATTTTTGAGCCATTGCGGATTTCCTCTGGGTATGAGTCTGCATTCTGTGGTAGTATCTTTGGGTACCATCTAGCTTTTACCAATTTTTTTTTCCTGTAATAAATCTCGAGACTATTTCATATATTGAATATGAGAGCAGAAATTCTAAAATGAATATTTAAAACTTGGGACCTTTACAGTAGTTTACAGTAAAAATAAGACAATTAAATGTGCCAATTTAGAAAATTTTTTAGATTAATAAGATGATTGAATAAAAAGAATTGAGCTGTGTAATCTCTGAGAAGATTGGAGTCTAA
This sequence comes from Ailuropoda melanoleuca, assembly GCF_002007445.2. Taxonomy (NCBI): domain Eukaryota; kingdom Metazoa; phylum Chordata; class Mammalia; order Carnivora; family Ursidae; genus Ailuropoda; species Ailuropoda melanoleuca. The sequence goes on along the minus strand of NC_048224.1, from coordinate 76,431,926 downwards.
AAAATGTATTTCCTAGATCTGTTCAAACATAATCAGTTCTTTCATTACATTCCCCTGTCAGAATTAAATCCTCAAAAATTGTGGGGAAAGAAAGGCAGAGAAAACGTAGAAAACATTTCGAAGTTGTATTTTGCCTTTTGTATTGGGATTTCAAATGGTGACCTAAGAGAGCAGTGTTGCTTGCCTGTGATGTGGCTGGAGGCGCCTGGGTGAGTGAAGGAGGTAGATTGTGCATTTCAAAATGTGTGTGCATTTCAAAATTTATCTCTGACCCATCACTTGTGCCTGCTCTTCCATTTTGATGGGCTGTGTGGATTTTTCTTAGACACAAGAATTTGTAGGTTCTTGAGACATGCGGGTATTGAAAAAAGAATGTCTTAGTGGCTGAAACAAGAAGAGATTAGGAGAAAAAAATGTAAAAGAAATTCATAAACTCAGACATCATATCTGAAGTATGTATTTTGCCTTTCTCTTCACTATTTTATAAGACCAAAGATAAAGGAAAGAGCCTATCAACTTGATGACCAATAATTGACTTTACTGACAATTTTCTTGCTTTTTTGTAAAATCTATAAAGAGGAAAATTGTGTTGGAACAAAAATTGAAAGCTAAATAATTACTTCCATATTATTATATAAGAGACCCTTTTTTCAAATAGCTGTCTAAGTTTTCATTCTATCTGGCATATTTTTAAATCCTCCATAAATATTTTAAATCCTTTGATAACAGAAGTTTAGTAGTGGAAGCCAAAGTTTCATATTTCTTGTTAAATGTTTCTTTCTTAAGTCCTGTCCTTCTACCAGTATAGAAATTATTTCATAATTTCTAAAGTATTTTCTCAATATGCTTGCTCTGAGAGTTAAATATCTCAGTTCACACCACCCCCTGTTTTTTAGTGGAATGGTATTTCTAATAGGCTAACTGATGGCCAGAAAAACAATTAAGGTGTAGTGGAAAGAATCTGTGATATGAAATGAGATCTATTTGACTTTCTTGGTACGCACTTGACCTTGAATCTGTCATTAACCTCCATGAGCCTCCACACGATGGAGATGGTAGCATTCTGCCTACTGTTGGGAAGTTAGCAAATAGGAAGGAAATCAGCCAGGTCTTAGTTTCTATTTACTAGACAGGTTTTCCCCTGTTTGTAAACTACCGTGTCACTCAGAGAAGGGAGGAACTGTGTTACCAACCTCCCCAACATGTCAGATTTCCCCTTCTTATTGCACAGGAGCAGCCCAACATCACAATGTTGCAAATTGCAGGAAATATATAATTCTCTTTCTCACTTGAATAAGGCAGCCTAGTTTGTCTTGTCACAGTATTTTCTTTTTTTTCATTTCTCCCAACCCTGTAACCACAGTTACCAGAGCCACATTTGGATCTAGTTGGCATTCATAATACTGTCAGTCAGGGATCTCAGAAAGCCACTGGTCACATGTCAACTCCATGAGCCTCTGGGGAAGGTGCCCAGTGCCCCTCCTCTTCTAAATCCCAGCTTTTTTCTCTATCTCCTGTCGCGTAAAAGTGTGACTGAAACGGCAAGACATACTTCAAACTCCTAAAGCTTGGCTATTAGACCGGAGCTTATTACGTTGTTGAGATTCCATTCTGAGGGCCCGGCTACTAGTGAGTGTCCTTGCTTTGGTCACCCTATCCCATCCCCACCCTGGCTCCTTTCACCACAAGGCAGGGTTTTAGACAATACTCTGGGAAATAGGTTGTGATCCAAGTGATATGTATTTGGTCTGAGGTGGAAGGGGAATTGTCAGGTTTATCTCTTGGATGTTAAGATTCTCTGTAGTCTAATGGATCTACCATGGACCATATGAATCCTGAGAATAATATTCCTGTGTATTTCTTGAAATGCTTGAATTTGGTGGTGAGAAGATGTAGCTGCTCTTGGTATTGGAAGCAGATGATGGATAATGTGAAAATTCTCTCATCTCTTTTCTGCTGTGTGTAATTGTGGTTTTCTGGATGAATCTCAAGCCTTCATGTCAATGATATTCTATTTTATGCAATTTCTACTCTCTAGAGCAAGTGTAGTATCATGAAAATGTAGAGGATTAACTTTTTTTTCCCCAGGGCTGCTATTGTTTTTATCCAGCTTAAGTAAACAGAAAGCTTTCCTTGTTTGTATCTCTGAGACCCAGAGGGCTGAGTAAATACTGCACACACTGAAATGCAGAAATCTAGCTTGTGCTTGGAATAGCTGAATTGCAAAGTGATACACAGATGAGTGGGATTATGAATATTGAACACACACTGTATTAGCTGTGTCTTTTATTTTCTGTATTCTGATGTTTAGACGTCTGTGATTTTGCTGACCCTGGAGGGCCTGCCCCTCCCAGAATGAGCCAGTTCCTGGAGACAGTGAACAACTGGCCCTGACGCATGCTTGCCAAATACAAACCAACCAATCCAGAACCCACACCCCAACCATCTCCTCTCTTGGCTCTCATATCGGACCAGTACCCCCCTTCTCCTGTCACCCCAGGGCCAGGTACCAGGGAATTAGGGACATCCCGGGACCTGCTGAAATTACTCAAACTGGCCAGTCTTAAACTGCTTGCCCTGCCTCACCTGTTCCTTCTCATGGAAACCACAGTAAAGGCTCTTGCCCACAGTTCCTCCCTCTCCCTGTCTCCTGACCAACCCCAGTGCTTCCCTATAGGGCCCACCATAGTGTGGCATGCCCCCTTCTCTTGAGAACTATAACAAACTGCCTTTTCAATGGCAAGCATCTTCTGATCTGTTAGCCTTACCATGCCTCAATTTTTCTATTAATACACTACATTTTAAAACACCCACAGATATCCATATACTGTATGGTAAGATGTTGTNCGTTGTTGTACCTCCAAGATGCTACTAGATGACGTTGTATCTGTCTTTACATACAGTATAAAAATCTAAATTGTATACTTAAGGACAGGATATTTTTTAAATTCTTCAGTGATGTGAAGAAAATAAGCCCTCTAGAAAATATTTCAGAGAGTGAACTGATTTGTTGTCAAGAATCCTGGGAAGTTTGGTGAATACATACAGCTTGTTTTTCCTTTTCTGCCAGTTTTGGGCTCTATCATTATTCACCTGCTGCTCTGCACTACTAGGATTATTGGTATTAAGTAGCTGATAGCTCAATCTGCATTTTTATTTTTATTTTATTTGTGCACCAGATAAAAGCCATTCCTGACTGTGCAAAGTTTAAAAGCTTTATGACGAAGAAATGGATTAGGTAAGCTGAAAGCATTACCATGAAACCTTTCTAATTAAGGTTTATAAGGAATAAATGTGAGATAACTATAATCTATTTTTTTCTCCTCTCCTCCGCAAACACTCATAATAATAGAATAATGACAGACTTCAGGATAAGAAAACTGGAACATGTGAGGGACCTGATTTTTTTTTTCTTTTAGTTCAGAACTTAAAAATTAGTAGAGTCCAAGTTTAAATAATGGGGTTTTTTTATCAGCTGTACTAGAGTTAATACTTCATTATAAAATGAAAAAAAGTTATACAAAACTGCATGACTGACTACTGAGCTTTACAATGCCCAAGGCACAGAGAGACTCCAGGCCTCTTCCCATCCCTATATTTTGTATGGCCGCCACTGCCCACAGCCCCACCAGGAGGTGCAGAAGACAGCAAGATGCCTTGCTGTGGACAATCCACATATCCCAATTATATGGGAAATGGCTGACAAGTACTGCAAACGACCACTAGGAATCTAAGTAATGCAAATTGAAAAAACAGTGGGATATTATTTTTTAAACTATTTTAAAATAACCAAAGATTTAAAAACACTTGGTGGTTCTAAGAAATGAGGACTTTCTTAATCTCATTGGGAAGGTGTAAATCTGCACCACTTTCTGAAGGGCGATTTAGCAATATAGCAAAGGCTCTCTCAACTGACTGCCATTTAACCAACTTGCCAGATGAGCCGGCCTCTTTCTTCTGTAAAACCTGCTGACTGATGCCTGCCTCATGTGGAGCACCTAGGAGGCTCTTCCCTGGTCCGCTCCCATAGTCTCACTTCCACTTGTTGAATTCTATGCTCAACATAAGTCAGTTATGTTTCTTCCAAAATCTGTTCAAGTTGGTGTTACTGGTCATGTTATTCATGATTTAATTAAATAATATTAAGCCTCTATTTCATATAAGGGTGAATAAAAAGCTTTTTTTTTTTAATGAAAACTAAACTAAATGCTTGGAAAAGACTAAATAAAAGTTGTCCACTAAAAAAGCACTGTTGAGTAATATTCCATATAATTGGGTCATTTGCAGTTTCTGGCTATTGCAAGTGAAGTTGCTATAAATATTTATGTAAAACTCTTTGTGTGGACATATGCTTATTCTTTCTTCATTTTTAGCTTAGCTGAGAAAGTGGGGCATATTTGGGGGATATTGATAGCATCATATGATATATTAAGGTTTGTCTTACGTTAATTTTCAGAGCCTATAATTTTGGCTTTTATGCAACCTTACAGAATGAAAAGAAGTGTTTCTGTCTCCATTCTGCCTTCTTACAGCACCGTGTCTTTTAGTGTAACCTGTGTAACCCCAACTATAACCTGTAACCTGTTGTTTCCCCAGCTTTCTTAACACTTCACATTTTAATATACTGACAAAAATACCACCTAGAAGTCAATGTACTTTGCATTAGAATAGCATTAGAAAATGTATCACAGACGTGTGTTGATGCTATGGTTCTGAGATTGATACCACACTCAGCTCCTGGAGATGACTTTGAATAGTTTAAGCCAATCTGCACATAAAATTACGTCCTTTTAACAGGGAATGGGTTTGGAATGAGAACGTGAAAACTTGTAAGTCTTGGGGCACCTGGGTGGCTCAGTTGTTAAGCATCTGCCTTCGGCTCAGGTCATGATCCCAGGGTCCTGGGATCAAGCTCGGCATTGGGCACCCTCCTCCTCTGTGGGGAGCCTGCTTCTCTTTCTCCCTCACCCCCTGCTTGTGCTCTCTCTCTCAAATAAATAAATAAATAAATAAATAAATAAATAAATAAAATCTTTAAAAAGAGAAAAGAAAAGAAAACCTGTAAGTCATGTTAAAGTCTCAAGACTTTTGCTTGGAATACTGGGGTATGGATGCCATTTTCCCATCTTGACTTGAAGAAAGGAGCCTAGAGCCTTGAGAATTGCCAGAGCCATCCATTTTGGGATTACTGGGAAAAAAGATGCTTGAAGAAAGGACTTAACAGCACAAAAGCAAAGCATACAAAGGAGAAGTAAAGCTTCATGACAAAACCACCAGGCCTCTGATAGCAAGTTACTCATTTATGTCTTTGCCATCCATAAATCCCAGTGGGTGATTTTGAAAGTGAGAATAGACACTGGTGGACACTTTACTCATGAGCATGAACCAGGCTTTTATTATCAACACTTCAAAGTAGGCATTGAATCATTCCAGGATGAAAGCCAATACCTCATCTAATTGGTACTGCTTATCCAATAGGGTGTCCCATGTCTTTGTTCCTAAAGAACTGTAGCCTTTGATGGTGCTGCTTCTATGTGATGCTGTCTAATACAACTTTCTGCCATGAGGAAACTGTTCCACGTCTGTACTTTCCAGTATGGCAGCTACTGGCCACATGTGGCTATTGAATACTTGACATGAGACTAATGAGATAGAGAAACTGAATTTTAAGTTTTATTTATTGTTAATTAAATCTTAAATAGACACTTATTAGACAACAACAGCAGCAACAAAATGCCACCTGTGCATGGGTTGAGCTTCAAATTTTCCTCTTTTAGGTGATTGTACATGTGTCTTCATGTATCATCTCCTAAAGGCAACCAATCACATAACATTAATATGACCATCGCACCATGTTTAGCATTCTACTTTCACTTAATACATTTTAGACGAAAAAAAAAGCCTGTAACATCAATTTTTGCTTTCCATTGTGAATCACCCATTGGAATCTTCTAATGAAGAGCAGCAAACCTACTCTAAAAGAAATGCTAAAGGAATTCTTTAGGCTGAAGGGAAATGGTACCAGAAGTAAATCTGGATCTTTAGAAATGAATGAAGAACATCAGAAATTACAAATATCTGAGTAAATATAAGTGACTTTTTTTTCTTGAATTCTCTAAAAATACATGACTGTTTAAAACAAAAAATTATAACATTGCCTTGTGGGGTTTTTAGTGTTTGTAGATATGATGCATATGACAATAGACTCATAAAAGACATCTGGGGATGGGAAGGTTAAAGGGCCTTACATAGTTGGAGGATTTCTGCATACTATAGGAAGTGGAACTGTGTTCTTAGTATGAATGGTTTAGCATGTATATTAAATCCCCAGACAAACACTAAAAGAAACAATAATAAAAGAGTTAAAGAAGTATACAGCCCCAACAGATAAAGTATAATATTGCCTTAGCTCAGGTCACAAACAAAAATAACATAGATGGGGTGGCTTAAGCAAGAAACATTTATTTCTTATAGGTCTGGAGGCTGGGAAGTCCAAGATCAAGGTGTCAGCGGATTCAGTGTCTTGTGAGAGCACTCTTCCTGGTTTATAAACCGTTGTCTCAGCCAAGACAGAGGTCATCTCTCTAGTGCCTCCTATAAGGGCACTTATCCCATCATAAGGGCTCTACTCTCATGACCTAATTACCTCCCAAAGGCCTTGTCTCTAAACACTATCGTATTGAGGATCAAGGCTTCAACATAAGAATTACAGGAGAACATATTTAGTTCATAGCAGAAATATTTAAAAATATTCAAATAATTCAAAAGAAAGGGAAGAAAGAGAGAAGGGACAAACAGAAAACAAATAATAGTGTAATAGACCTAAATCCAAGCCATATCAATAATTACCTTAAGTGTTAGTGGTCTAAAACACTACAATTAAAAGACAGAGATGATTAGAATGGACAGAAGCAAGATTCTAATATGTGCTGCTCATAAGAGAAGTACTTTAAATAGAAAAACACAGCTAGGTTGAAAATAGTTGGATGGAACGAAATATATTCTGCACAAAGTAAGGATAAGAAAGCTGGAGTGGCTGTGTTCATATCAGATACAATAAACATCTAGACAAAAAATATTAGCAGAGATAAAGAGGAATATTTCACTTTAAGAAAAGGGATAAATCATCAGTAGACATTATAATGTGCCTGGGCCTAATAAAGAACTTCACAGTACTTAAAGCAATTAATGCAGCATCTGGACATTAAGAATACCAGTAGATGGGGGCGCCTGGGTGGCACAGCGGTTAAGCGTCTGCCTTCGGCTCAGGGTGTGATCCCAGTGTTATGGGATCGAGCCCCACATCAGGCTCCTCCACTATGAGCCTGCTTCTTCCTCTCCCACTCTCCCTGCTTGTGTTCCCTCTCTCGCTGGCTGTCTCTATCTCTGTCGAATAAATAAATAAAATCTTTAAAAAAAAAAAAAAAGAATACCAGTAGATGTAGAAGATTTTAGCAACACCATCAATTCCCATGCTTTAATTGAAATTTATAGGACAACAATTTATACAATTGCAAAATAAACTTCTTTTCAAAGTACATTCTTCAATACCAACTATATGTTGGACCATAAAACAAATTTCAGTAAGTTTAAAAAAATTAAAAATCATACAAAGTATATTGTCTGAAACAAATTGGAAATAAATAAATAAAGAGGAATAATCTTATTTCAGAGGAAATTATAAATATTTGGAAATTAAAAAGAACCCTTCTAAATTATTCATAGATCAAAGGAGAAATATAAGAGAAATTCGAAAATATTTTGAATTGAATGATAATGTGACCTATCAAGGTATGTGAAATGCAGCTTAAGAAATGAGTAGAGGGGCACCTGGGTGGCTCAGTCATTAAGCATCTGCCTTCAGCTCAGGTCATGATCCCAGTGTTCTAGGATTAAGCCCCGCATCAGGCTCCCTGCTCAGTGGGAATCCTGCTTCTCCCTCTCCCACTTCCCCTGCTTATGTTCCCTCTCTCACTGCCTCTCTCTCTATCAAATAAATAAATAAATAAAATCTTAAAAAAAAATGAGTACAAGGAAAAATATTGATTCTACAATCTATTAAGTGAAAAAAAATTCTACAATCTATTAAGTGAAAAAAAATTCTCTAAACTCACAGATCATGTTTTTTTTCAGAGAACTTATACATTTTTTAGAATTTTTTTTGACATGATTTCTGGTACATAGTAGGTGCTCAGAAATATTTGGTGGAAAAACTCTTTAATTTGGAGACAAATCTCTAGAGCCAAACTACAGAGCTCTGTACTGTTAGAGACTTTTTATCAGTGACTTGTTGAAATCATAGAAGACATGCTTATCAAGTTAGAAGATGACAGAAAGCTGGAAAGGGGAGTGAATATGATTGATGATAAAATAAAGATTCAAAATAGTCTTGACAGATTGGAGTGATAGGCAAAATCCAAATGTTATCATCTGTATTTACCTTTTAAAACTCAACTTCCTAAGTACAAAATGGGGAGATGTGGTTTGGCAGCAGTTTATGTGAAAAAAAGATAGGAGGATTTTGCTTGTCCATAGCATAAGCCAACAAGTAGATGTAACCGCTGAAATTAAAAAAAAAAAAAATCCCAATTGCATTAATAGGCTGGTGGTGTGTCCAAATCACAGACAATATAATCCCACTGGGTTTCTCACTGGTCTGGTTAAAGGTGGAATATTGCTTTCAATTTTGGACACCCCGATTTAAGCTGGATACTGACAAACTGAAAGCCTCCTGGATAAGATGGCAAAGAACGGGCATGTTCTTCAGGAGTCAATTCAAAGAACTGGGGATCTTTGACCTGTACAAGTTTTAAGGGGAGACATGTTAGCTGCCTTCAAATACTTGAGAGGCAATTATGTACAAAATAAGACAAGACTTGTTCACTGTCCCTTTACCTTCTGAAACACTGTGGTTGCTTAAATACAGGGAATAACAAATGGCAGTTTTTGAGCAAAGAAGTCAGAGAAATCACTCAACTATTTTCTTTTATAATGGTAAAAATCTCCATCTAGGGCTTCTTCCTTTTTGATATGAACTAATTGAATTTTTTTCAACATAATAAGGCTAATAACTCATCACCAACAGTATGCCTTGAAACACTCACCATGTGGGCTATTTGAGTCCTGGCTTCTGTCCAGCAGGCATCTTTAAAGAGAAATGTCGAACTCAGTCCTTGGTAACTGGATATAATACCAATTAGATTGTACATTTTCTGGGAAGAACTAGAAAAAAAATCCCAATTTATGAGATCTGCCATTTTCTTTGGGGACAGATTACATCTTCCATAAAAGAACTCTGATACAGGATAAAAAAGTTAAAAGGCCCATAAAACTGTGTTTCATAACCAGCCAACAACTCTTTGCTCTGCCCCCTTTCCATTTATCTCTTCCTGAATCTTTTCCATCCATCATCTTCCACCTGCAAAATAGATTGGATCGGAGATTCTGCCCTGTTGGTGTTTTTGTAGTAAGCATTTTTCGAGCATTTCATATGTAGCGGACTCTAATTTGCTTGGGCTCTAACTTAAAGTTCCCAGAATAGGGCCCATCAACAATTTTGTGAAATGGATTCTATCCTCAAAAACATGATATGAAAGTGAAGAAATACGTCTAGATTGCAGTTTGATGAGTTGTTTATAACCTAGCAGCAGGGTGCTGTTGAACTGGATCTAGGCACTGCAATACGGATTGCACCGTGTCTGCATTTCTCTCCGTAGAGAGAAGGCAGGCCCAGAATCAATATTCATGAGCTCTTTCTTTGCTTTTCCTGATGCAGAAATCTGTTCTCGTCCAGTCCAATCTGCATTCTTTCCCCAGGCTCTGTCAGCTTTTAACAAGCCTGGAGATTGAATTCCCAAATATCCATGATCTTTTTGTAGGTTAATATTGCTATTCACATCTGTCAGCCTTTGCTTACAAAATGATCTTTCACCTCCCTGGAGAGAAGCCAGTTATTTCAGGGCAAGGTGCCTGTCACCTTGAAGAAAACATTTTAAACCTCTCAAGGAAAAAAAAATAAAGAAAGAGTGTTGCAGGAGCATGACTGCCAACAAGGTGGTTGTAATAAGAAAATATTTAACAATTTTAATCACTGCAAGGGACTTTTGGAGTCCAAATTTTACTTCAGAATCTTTCTACTTGAATTTGAGATAAAACCTTGTTTCATTAAAAAAACTAAATTTTTATTGTATATTCTTGTGCACTGTATGTCACTTTTAGTAAAAAGGAGTCTCATATTAACAAATGAAGTGTTTGACCTTTCTTGCTATCACCAGTGGTATCTTTACTCTTATTTCAGAAGACACCCAAGTATTAGGAGGTCCCAATGGGTTTTTTAAATTGATGTATATATATATATATATATATATGCATATGGTAAAGTGTGTAAAGTGCACTAATGTTAAATGAACAGTTCTATGATTTTTTTTACTTTGATGATACTTTTAAATATGCATACAGTCCTATAACTCTACCTAGAGCAAGGTAGAGGACTTTTTCAGTACCCTACAAGGTTTTTTATGTGTTTTTTCCTGGACTAAACCACTCCAGAAGTAACCCCTATTCTGATTTCTATCATTATTGATTAGTTTCTCACTTCTCATCGTGGAGAAGAATTTTAACAAGTGGAACCATACAGAGTTTTTGGTGTCAGGTTCTGTTACTCAACATAATATCTGTGAGATTCATCCATGTGATTAACCAGTACTTCACTCATTTGTATTATTTGTATAGTATTTCATTATAAGAATATACCACAACTTATTTATTCATTCTGTTGATTTGCATTTGGGTTGTTTCCAGGTTTTGGTTATTATGAATAAAGCTACTGTGAACATTCTTGTGTCTCTCTTGTGGTGGACAATGGCACTCATTTCTCTTGTACATGTAACTACTGGTTTAAATGCTGGTTCATAAGGCAGGCAGTGTTTAGTGTAAGTGGAAATATCCAAACAGTTTTTCAAAGTAGTTGTGCCATTTTATACTCCCACTAGCAATGTATGTACATCCCAGTTACTTCACATCTTTGCCAAAATTTGTTAAAAGCTTAAACTTTGGCCATTTTGGTGGGTGTGTAGTAGCGTGTCATTGTGGCTTTAACTTGCATTTCCTTGATGAGTAATGATATTGAACATATTTTCATATGCTTATTAGCCATTTGAATATCTTCTTTTGTTAAGTGCCTGATCAAGTCATTAGCCAATTTACAAAAGACAAATTTATAAAAAACAAATCAACCTCAATGAGATGTAATTTACAAACAATAAAACCTACTCATCTTAAGTATACAGTTTGATGAGTTTTGACAAATATATGCACTTATGTAACTGCCACCACAATCAAGATATAATACATTTCCATCAACCCTAAAAGTTCCCTTGTGCCTCTTTGTAATCTATGTCCACATCCATAGTTCTAGCCAAATGCTGACTGCTGTCAGTATAGATTACCTTTACTTGCTGTAGAATTTTATATAATTAGAATTATACAATATATACTCTTGTGTCTGGCTTCTTTCACTGGCCATATTTTTGAGGTGTGTCTGTATAGTTCATTCCTTTTTGTTGTTGAACGGTAGTCTTTTGTATGAATGTTCCATAATTTGGTTATTAATTCATCTGTTGATGAACATTCAGGTTATTTCTGATTTTTTGCTATTGTAAATAACAACTGAATAGAGCTATTATGAACATTTGTATAGGTATATCTTTGTATACACATATGTTTTTATTTCTCTTAGCTGAATACTTGACTAGAATTGCTGGCACCATGTCATATGGTAGTGTATATTTTATTTTACTTTATTTTACTTTTTTTGTATTTAATTTTACAAGAAACTTCAAGCGGCTTTCCAAAGTGGTTGTAACATTTTACAGTCCAATGGGCAGTATATGAGAGTTCCAATTCCTTACATTCTTTCCAACATTTGGTGTAGTCAGTCATCTTAATTTTAGCCATTCTATTATAGAGTGGTAGCTAATTGTGATTTACATTTATTTAAACATTTTTTTAAGATTTTATTTATTTATTCGACAGAGATAGAGATAGCCAGCGAGAGAGGGAACACAAGCGGGGCGGGGGGGAGGAAGAAGCAGGCTCGTAGCGGAAGAGCCTGATGTGGGGCTCGATCCCATAACGCTGGGATCACGCCCTGAGCCGAAGGCAGACGCTTAACCGCTGTGCCACCCAGGCGCCCCGATTTACATTTATTTAACCCATTTTTAGTTAGGTATTTTGCCGTTTCCCTTACAGACGTGTGGTATTATTTTAAAATATATTTTGGATATGAATCCTCTATTTTTTTATTTTTTATTTTTTTATAATAATTTTTTCTTATGTTAGTCACCATACAGTACATCCTTAGTTTTTGATGTAATGTTCCATGATTCATTATTTGCGTATAACACCCAGTGCTCCATGCAATATGTGCCCTCCTTAATACCCATCACCGGCCTATCCCATCCCCCACCCACCTCCCCTCTGAAGCCCTCAGTTTAAACATATTATTGAGACTATCTTCTTCCAGCCTCTAACTTATCCCTTTACTTTCTTGATGGTGGTGTTTGATGAAGTAATTTTTCATTCTGGTGAAGTACAATTTATCTATTTTATTCTTTGATTTGTGCTTTTTATATCCTGTTTAAAAAATATTTGCCTAATACATAGCCATCCAACCCTCACTCAAAAGAATAGAAAAATCTAAAATGCAGTTTCTATATTCTCACCTCAAGAAGCTGGAACAGCAACAGAGGGACAGGCCTAACCCACTCACGAGGAAGCAGTTGACCAAAATTAGAGCAGAAATCAATGAATTAGAAAACAGAAGTACAGTAGAGTAAATCAACAGGACTAGAAGCTGGTTCTTTAAGAGAATCCGTAAAATTGTTAGACCACTGGCAAGACTTATCCAAAAGCAAAGAGAAAGGACCAAAATTATTAAAATTATGAATGAAAAATGAGAGGTCACGAACAACAACATTGAAATTGGAAGGATTATTAGAAATTTTTATCAACAGCTATATGCCAAAAAACTAAGCAATCTGGAAGAGATGGAGGCCTTCCTGGGAACCTATAAACTACCAAGACTGAAACAGGAAGAAATAGATTTCTTAAACAGGCCAATTAACTATGAAGAAATTGAGTCAGTGATAAACAACCTTCCAAATAATAAAACTCCAGGCCCAGATGGTTTTCCTGGGGAATTCTACCAAACATTCAAAGAAGAAATAATACCTATTCTCCTAAAGCTATTTCAAAATATAGAAACAGAAGGAAAGCTACCAAACTCATTCTATGAGGTCAATATTACCTTGATCCCCAAACCAGGCGAAGACCCCCTCAAAAAGGAGAATTACAGACCGATTTCCCTAATGAATATGGACACCAAAATCCTCAACAAGATCCTTGCTAATAGAATCCAACAGTACATTAAAAGGATTATCCATCATGACCAAGTGGGATTCATACCTGGGATGCAAGCATGGTTCAACACTCGCAA
>NC_048224.1:76146169-76418331 GCF_002007445.2 Ailuropoda melanoleuca | reverse complement strand
GGATTAAGAAGCTGTGGTCCATATATACAATGGAATATTACTCAGCTATCAGAAAGAACGAATTCTCAACGAATTCTCAACATGGACGGCACTGGAGGAGATAATGCTAAGTGAAATAAGTCAAGCAGAGAAAGAATTATCATATGATTTCTCTCATCTATGGAACATATGAACTAGGAAGATCGGTGGGGAAGAAAGGGATAAAGAAAGGGGGGGTAATCAGAAGGGGGAATGAAACATGAGAGACTATGGACTATGAGAAACAAACTGAAGACTTCAGAGGGGAGGGTGGTGGGGGAATGGGATAGACTGGTGATGGGTAGTAAGGAGGGCATGTATTGCATGGTGCACTGGGTGTTATACCCAACCTAATGAAGCATCGAACTTTGCATCGGAATCCGGGGATGTACTGTATGGTGACTAACATAATATAATAAAAAAAAATCATTAAAAAAATATTTGCCTACTTCAAAGTCATTATTATATTCTTCAATGTTTTCTTCTGCAAGTTAGCTCCTATTACCTATCACATATAGGTGTATAATGCGTTTTGAATTCTTTTACATGTATTGTTTGAAGTAACCATCTAGTTTCACTTTTTCTCAAACAGATGTGTAGCACAATTTGTTGAATGTTCCCACTGGATTTTAAAAAACGATTCAACATAAACTCTCATTGTGGAATCCACTTGTAGATTACAGCACTTAAGTAAACAGAGCAGATTATTAGGAATGTTAATGCTCCTCTGTTGAGTAATCATGCTCACAACCCAAAGAGTTTAAGTGATCTCTCCTCAGCTAGATGGGGTGTGAGGGATTTTCCAATTAGTTACTGACAGTATAACTCAAGGCAAACTGATGTTGACCAGCCTCCACTCTGACTTTCCATTCTGGAGAGAACCAGGTGCTTGGGTTCATCTTTTCCTTAAACAGTGCACTTTCAGGAGAGTTCCAGTTCTTCCACACCTTGGTCAACATTTAGATGGTTAGTCATTTTAATTTCAGCCATCCTGGTACAATGATAACTAATTGTGGGTTAGATTTTTTTTTAAGATTTTATTTATTTATTTATTTGACAGAGATAGAGACAGCCAGTGAGAGAGGGAACACAAGCAGGGGGAGTGGGAGAGGAAGAAGAAGGCTCAGCAGAGGAGCCTGATGTGGGGTTCAATCCCATAATGCCGGGATCACGCCCTGAGCCGAAGGCAGACGCTCAACCGCTGTGCCACCCAGGCGCGCCTTGATTTTTTTTTTTAATTAAGCTTTAACATGAGTTTGGTGTCCTCAATGCTGGTATCCATCCCTCCTCATCTCAATGCATTCTTTCTTTCTTTTTTTTTTATTGTGTCATTCTTTATTTTAAGAATATTTTCAGGGGTGGCACAGTCGGTTGAGCATCCAACTCTTGGTTTCAGCTCAGGTCATGGTCTCAGGCTCATGAGATCAAGCTCCATGTGGGGCTCCCCACTCAGCGGGGAGTCTGCTTGAAATTCTCTTTCCCTCTGCCTCTCCTGCTCATGCTTGCTCTCTCTGTCTTTATCAAATAAATCTGTAAAACTTTATTCTCAGACATTAAAACACAGCCATAATATTATAATCACACCAAAATAAAACATGACCATCAAGAATTCAACCAGTATTCATATTTTCCCACGTATCTCATAAGAGTATTTTTAACTGCTGGCTTGGTCACTTTTTATATTTGAGGCATTAAAATAATTACTCAAATGATTTATCCTGAAATAATAGCCCATGTTAGAAATAATAATAAGAATTTCGACTTTATTTTTTTCCCTTTCTACTTGAACAGCATTCTAAATATACTACATCAATTAGATGTAATATAATATACATTGCTATTTAAGTAGATATTGATACTACTTGATACAAGTCCCTGATGTCATGATAAAGACTTTTTTCTTTTTTTGAGAAAAAAACAGTGCTATAGACCCAGAGCTAAAGAAGAACTTAAAAAAAAATACATGTACATGCCTTAATTACTTTTGAATTCAAACCTGAAGAAAAGTCAGTCTTCAGTGCTATCACATGAAAAGGGAACTTTCTTTGTGTAAATCAGTGATCTTCAGTGTTGTCTTAGACCACCTATTGTTCCCAGGGAGCTCCTCATGTAGTCCAAAGACTGAACCTTTGCATTATTAATGTGTATAGTGCAAGTCTGTCTGTGCTTTGTTTCTGGCTTGCATTAATATTTATTATGTTTAATGAAAGCTAATTATCACCTCTTGAGAGCCGATGGAAAAGAGTTTATTGTATCCAGAATTTTGATGAGGCTTTTGGGCAAGAACTTGATGTACTTGCAGGTCTTCATTGAAATACTACCCAGAGCAGAAAGTATAAAAAAAGCTCGAATACTCAGTCGTCAGTTCCTGTGAGAGGTGTTCTCTGAAGGAAGGAGAGTCAGCAGAGTGGAAAAGTAAGAAAGTGCAAATGTAAAAACTTCTTCTGTAATTAAAATAAGAGAAAGTTACTTTGATCATTTAACAATTTATAAAGTAGACAGTCAAGTAGTTTCTCCTCAATTTTGTAATAAGAAAGTATGAATAGTAAGAAACTTGTAGGGTTAGTACTTAAGGCTCTTAGATAAGAAATTTAAGTTGTAAATATTAATTTTTATCTATGATAATTAATTTTATTTGTTTTGTTGAGTGGGCCATCAGGTGTCCAGACAGTTCACCAAACATTATTCTGGATGTGTCTGTGAGGGGTTTCTGGAAGAAATTAACATTTGAATTGGTAAACTGAGCAAAACAGTTGCTCTCCTTACTATGGGTGGGTATCATCCAATCAGTTGATGGTCCAAATAGAATATTAGGCTGACCTCCCTGGAGTAAAGAGAATTCTTCCTACCTGAGAGTCTTTGAACTGAGATATCAGCTCTTCCTGGGTTTCAAGCCTTCTAGCCTTTGGACTAGAACTACACCACTGGCTCTCCTGGTTCTCATGCCTTTAGATTCAGATTGGAACTAAATCATCGACTCTCTTGGGTCTCTAGCTTGCCAACTCACCCAGCCAGTCTTGGGAATTGCCAGAAATTGCCAAAATCTCCAATTGGTTCTGTTTTTCTTGGAGAACCCTCACTAATATAGTACCTTTCATCCAAAGGGAAAAACTTGAAATTTAGGTTTAAAACGAAAAAGATTTTGTTTTCAACTACTCATATTCAATGAGCAGGATTTATTTTTTTTTTTTTTTAAAGATTTTATTTATTTATTCGATAGAGATAGAGACAGCCAGAGAGAGAGGGAACACAAAGGGGGAGTGGGAGAGGAAGAAGCAGGCTCATAGTGGGAGGAGCCTGATGTGGGGCTCGATCCCACAACGCAGGGATCACGCCCTGAGCCGAAGGCAGACGCTTTAACCGCTGTGCCACCCAGGCGCCCCAATGAGCAGGATTTAAAGACAGACTCTCAAAGCCTTACTTTTCCTTTAATTATATGTGATAAAGCAATGGTTATCTACTGGGCTTCTCTGTCCCATGGCCACAGATTATAAACATGGTCCCAGCATTTATCCTGCCAGTGTCCTTGCTCATAGAAGTCTCAGGGAGGAGAATGGTATGGAGCAGCCAGCCATAACCCATATCCATTTCTTTCTGGAAAAATACACAAAGATATGTGCCTTCCTGGTGGGAAAATTGGGTTCTCCTATGTTGTCTCACCCTATGTGGAAAACACAGAATATGTCTCTGTGTTCCTCATGCGATAGGCTGGCAGCCATTGTGCCTGAATGGTTAGACAGGTTAGACCTACTTCATGAGCCTTGGGGTCTTCCATTCAGTGGAGGAGGAAGTAGGAGGCCCCAATATGACTTCAGGTCTTAATCCATGTCTCCTGCTTTTTTGTAGAGTTCTTTGGAGATTATAAGAGACTATGGGATAAGTAACATAAATGCTTTGGATCCCATTTTTTATTTGTTCTCTGGGGTGATACATTACTGACCATAACCCTGAAAAGGAAGGGCGGCGACAGGCACAATAAATCCTTTTTTAAATCATCCAAATAAAATACCCAAGAGCTAGGTTTCTTTTCATACCAGAAATCTTGACCAGTATAACTGAGGGTGAACTCAGCTCCTTCTTACACATCCGTCTTGGATTCCAACTGCTCTAAAGGTGGCAGAAGACCAAGTCATGTGGGTGCTGGTGAAAGATTCATAGCCTCGAGAGAAAGTTTGGAGCTAGTTTGTGTGTGTGCGTAGGTGTGGGTGTTGGAGGGTGAGACGGAGAAAAGGGGCAGAGAACTATTCTCTCTCCAGGAGTAACTAACACTCACAAGTTTAACAGTTTCGAAAACATTTCATATACTTATTTTTAGTTAAACCTCATGCCAAATTTAGTATGTAAATTAAAATTGTTATCCAGGTTTGACAGGTGAGAAAACTGAACAGTTGTAATTGATCCAAATTCACATAGGCAGTATCGGAAGTGTCCTTCCACCTTACCCTCTGCTCCCCTAGGCTTTTAAAGCAAACCTGGGTATCCATGAATCATCTCCAGGATGGCATAGGCACATATTGAGGAATGAAATAATATGGTCTTATTTGTGTCCTCTTCTGTGCAGGTCTCATGAGAGTTAGCTTAGGTAGCGCTTGAAGAGATCTACAACAACAAAAACCTATCTTCCTGGATTGCCTGGGCTTGGGATCTTTGGTCTATAAAAATCCATTGTCATAAACAGGTAAGAATTGAATTGAAAAATGATGAATCTATAATGTGGAACAGGAACTGTTTTGTTAGGGTTTAGTCATTTCCAGTAGATGAAATGGCATGAACTGCTAGAGATTTAGTAAGCTGAAGGTCATGTTGATTTAATATAGAAATTGTTCAGAACTGTTGTTTTGTTTGGCAAGTTATTTTCTTTAGAGTTTATTCCTTTAATGTTTATTTTTCAATGAGCCATATTGCATACATTCAGGGTTGGACTGAGACATTGTGTGTACCTCAGGAAAGCTAACAATTTGGTGCCTTTAAAAAAACCTAAATCCTTCAAATATTTGGTTAACACTTATTTAGTGGAGCAGAAAGAAACTGCTTTTTTTTATCATAAGAGAAAAAGCTACAGTAAACATTAAATATGCAGAACACAACATTTTAACTTAATTGTAATTATCTTTCATAAGTTTTCAGTTCATAATTAAATAATAAGAGGGGCGCCTGGGTGGCTCAGTCAGTTAAGTATCTGCCTTCGGCTC
Organism: Ailuropoda melanoleuca; assembly: GCF_002007445.2. Taxonomy (NCBI): domain Eukaryota; kingdom Metazoa; phylum Chordata; class Mammalia; order Carnivora; family Ursidae; genus Ailuropoda; species Ailuropoda melanoleuca. The sequence continues at coordinate 76,413,121 of NC_048224.1, read as the reverse complement.
AGGTCATGATCCCAGGGTCCTGGGATCAAGCCCTGCATCGGGGGTGGGGGGGGTGTCTCTGCTCAGCAGGGAGTCTGCTCCTCCCTCTCCCGTACCCTCTGCCCCTCTTCATGTTTGCGCGCACACTCTCTCTCTCTGAAATAAATAAATAAAATCTTTTTTAAAAAACAAAACGTGGGGCACCTGGGTGGCATAGCAGTTGGGCGTCTGCCTTCGGCTCAGGGCGTGATCCCGGCATTGTGGGATCGAGCCCCACATCAGGGTCCTCCGCTATGAGCCTGCTTCTTCCTCTCCCACTCCCCCTGCTTGTGTTCCCTCTCTCACTGGCTGTCTCTATCTCTGTCAAATAAATAAATAAAATCTTTAAAAAAATAAAAAATAAAAAACAAAACGAAAAAAGCGTAATTGAATAGTAAGAGACTAATATTTTCTGAGTGTTTATTATTTGCTGAGTACTGAATCCTTTATACAATTTATCTCATTTCATGATCAAAACAGTACAATTATTATACCCGATTTCCAAATGATGAAATTGAGACCTAGGTTTTGTAACATGCCAGAAGACACACAGTTTCTACCAAGTGTTAGAAACGGGATTTGAGTGATGCTGGTCTGACTTCAGAGCCCACACACCTCCTCCCTAGAACCCCCTGCCTCTTTGGAGAAGTAGGTCCCTCATGTTCACTATGTGTAGCGGTTACATGCTTATAGGTAAAACGTCTAGTTCAAATTATGTTTAAACATTCTTTCTGGCTCTCTTGCCAATACAATACATTCTTTCTGGCTCTCTCTTTTCAGTTTTCTTTTGCTAGCTTTGGAACCAAAGAATGTCTTGGGAGGCATATTAAAAGTTTTTCACTTTAGATATTAAAATAAATATCTCATGTCCCATAAACAGCATTAAGTGAGGTACTATTTAGCTTCAGAACTCTGCGGACCACAGTTATTATATGAGTTGATTGTCAGTGTGCTGGCGTCAGGGCTGATGGTGTCGCCTTCCACAGAAATATGTCACCAGAGGAAGAGGAGTGTTATTACTTCTACTGCATTATTGCTAGCTCTACTAATATTATTCTATTTTTATTATTATTTCTATTATTATTTCATCTGTAGGGTGCTATCTAGTTCAGAGGGAACAAGATAAGCTAGAGCTCACCAGAAACACGAGTTAACAGGCACCATTTGAAAACACAGTAATGTTTTGGCACCCCAGAAAACCTGCTCCACAGGTCTGCCCTTAATCTAGCTTTGCACAAATTTAACATAGGAGAAAAAATTCAGTTTTCTAGTCCCTAATGAGACTTTTCACTATTTAAATGTCAATCTGAAAAACCAAAGAGCAAACCAAGAAGCATTACTAATTTTGAATTTGTGGATTGCAGCCTCTATATTCCATACGTAGGAAGATAACTTGTTCAGTGTGTCTAGTAATCTGGTGGGTAGATTATGTGACTATAAGAATAGCCCTCTGTATGCATGTGGACTAAAGAGAAAGGGGATCTTATGGTGATTTGAAGTGAAAAGTGGTAAATGCTAATGGTGATTTGTCTGTAAGTTATATAAATCATCCCCGGTTGGCCTGTTACATGTCTCTGTAATGAATGTTATAATGAATAAGCATGTGGCAGCATTTACAATGCAGAGAGCAGAGCACTGTCTGTTTAAACATAGGCGCTACAGGAAAGAGTTTGCATTATATCCTGACATCTGAATCGCTACCCATCTGTTTTAGAAATTCCCTTCAATTTCATAAACATTTATTGAACACCTACTACAATCAGAGCAGAGTCCTCTGCCAGATGCCTTAGTCATTATAAATATGAGTAAGTCACAGCCCTGGCCTGTCAGGGGAATTAAAACATCTGCAGGAATAATCACAACGCCTGACACGATGAGAAGTCTGCATGATCTCTAGAGAACCTTGGGCATATAGACACAGCTGGCAGCTGGAATTAAAGAAGCTTCCTCCAGGAAGTGATAGCACGGTAAGTAAGGGTATTTCTCGTAAGGGAGAGGAAGAACTGGATGCAGTTGAGAGCGGCCTCTTCTACTTAGCAAATGTTTTAAGATTCATCCATGTTGTAGCATGTATTAGTACTTCATTCCTTTTCATGGCTAAATAATATTCTGTTGTATGTATATACAATGATTTGTTTATTCATTCATCTACTGATGGACTTTGGGTTTTTTTCCAGCTTCTGGCTATTGGAAATTGTGCTATTATGAACTTGCATGTATTTGTGCTTGTTTGATATTTGTTTTCAGTTCTCTTGGGTATATACTTCACAGAATTGTTGGTTCGTTTGGGTCATATGTTAATTCTACATTTAACTTTTTAAGGAATTTCCCAACTCCTTTCCATAGCATCTGAAACATTTTACATCCCTACCAGTGATATTTTAGTGTTCCAGTTTCTCCATATCCTTGATAACACTGTTCTCTCTCTCTTTTTCTCTCTCTCTCTTTCTCCCTCTCTCTTTGGCTCTTGCCACCCCAGTGGGTATGAAGTGGTATCTTGGTTGATTCACATTTCCCTAATGACTAATGTTGCTGAACAACTTTTCATGTACTTGTTGGCCATTTGTATATGTTCGCTGGAGAAATGTCTATTTAAGTCCGTGCCCATTTAGTAATTAGGTTATTTATCTGTGTTTTATTACTGAGTTGTAAGAGCTTTTTATATATTTTGGATACGCAATCTTATCAGCTATATGATTTGCAAATATTTTCTCAATTCTGTAGATTGTCTTTTCACTTTCTTTATAACGTCCTTTGATGCAAAAGTTTTTAATTTAGACAATGTCTGATTTTTTTTTCTTTTATTGCTCACTTACACTTTTGGTGTCATATCTAAGAGTCCATAGCCAAACTCAAAGTAATAAAGATTTACTCCTATCTTTTCTTGTAATAGTTTTATAGTTTCAACTCTTATATTTTTTAAAGATTTATTTATTTAATTTAGAGAGAGCAGGTGCGTGCAAGTGGGGATGGTCCGGGCAGGGGGAGAGGGAGAGATAGAATCTCAGGCAGACACCCCGCTGAGCACGGAGCCCAGCGTGAGGCTCCATCTTATAACCCTGAGATCATGACCTGAGCCAGAATCAATAATCAGATGCTTGGGGCGCCTGGGTGGCTCAGTCGTTAAGCGTCAGCCTTCGGCTCAGGGCGTGATCCCGGCATTCTGGGATTGAGCCCCACATCAGGCTCCTCCACTGGAAGCCTGCTTCTTCCTCTCCCACTCCCCCTGCTTGTGTTCCTTTTCTCGCTAGCTGTCTCTATCTCTGTCAAATAAATAAATAAAATCTTAAAAAAAATTAAATTAAATTAAAAAATACAAATTTAATCCAAGCTTTAAAAAAAAATCAGATGCTTAACTGACTGAGCCAACCAGGTGCCCCATCTCTTATATTTCTGTTGTTGATTCATTTTGAATTAATTTTTGTATATACTGTGAGGAAGGGATTTGTTTCAATGTGGATAGCAGTTGTCCCAGTACCATTTGTTGAAGAAACTGTTGCTTCTCCATTGAATAGTCTCACTACCGTTGTCAGAAATTAATTTGGCCTAGATGTATGGGTTATTTCTGAACTCTCAATTCTGTTCTTTTGAATTATTTGTCTATATGCCAGTACCATCTTGTTTTAATTACTGTAGCTTTGAAGTAGGCTTTGAAATCAGGAAATATGAGTTCTCTAGCTTTTTTTTATGTCAAGATCATTTTGCTTATTCAGAACCCCTTTCAAATCCATATGGATTTGAGGATTAATTTATTAATTTCTCCCAAAAAAGTCTGTTGGGATTTTGATAGGGATTGCTTTGAGTCTGTAGATCACTTTGGGTAGATTTCTATATTAATACTATTAAGTGTTTCAATCCATGAACACAAGATGTCTTTCTATTTATTTAGGTCTTCCTTAATATCTTTCAATGGTGTTTTGTAGTTTATAGTGTACAAGTCTTTCAGCAACTTGGTTAAATTTATTCCTAGATACTTTATTCTTTTGAATACTATTATAAGTGGAATTGTTTTCTTAATTTTCTTTTCAAATTATTCATTGCTGGTGTACAGAAACAAAACTGATTCTGTGTTGATCTTGTACTCTGCACCTTTGCTGAATCTATTTATTAGTGCACATAGTTTTTTGTGGCTTCTTTGGTATTTTCTACATATAGGATTATGTCATCTGTGAATAGAGATATTTTTACTTCTTTCTTTACAATTTGGATGGATGCCTTTTATCCCCCTACCTAATTGCTTTGGCTATAACTTCTAATTTTGTGTTGAATAGCAGTGGTAAAACTGGACATCCTTTCCTTGTTTATCAACTTAGGGGAGAATATTTCAGTGTTTTGCCATTGAATATGATGCTGTGAGTTTTTCATATATGGTCTTTATCATGTTGAGAATTTTCTCTTCTATTCCTCGTTTTATGAATGTTTTTTTTCATGAAAGGGTATTGAATTTTGTCAAATGCTTTTTTCTGTGACAATTAAGATCATATACTTTTTTCCTTTCCTCTATTACTGTGATGTATTATATTGGTTGTTGAACCACCCTGTGCCAAGCACTTATAAATGAATTATTACATCTAATCCTCATAATTACCTATGAGAGGTGTAATATTTTTCTCTTTTTTAATAATTGCGGGGGTTTTTTTAGAGTATGGTATGGTTAAATTACACTCCCAATTTTGCACAGCTTGTAGGCCAGAATCATGCATCTGATTTTAGAATCTACACTCTTAATCATTATGTCAATCAAAGAATATTTCTGTACATGAATATTTATTCTCTCAAAAATTTATTTTTTATATATATATAATGTACACACACTCTGTGCTAGACATAATACTAGGCACTGGAAATACAAAAAATTAAAAAGATAAACAGAATTCTCATTTTATGGAGCTTAGTTCCTCTATTTTCTTTTTTTATAGTAATTTTTTATTATGTTATGTTAGTCACCATACAGTATATCCTTAGTTTTTGACGTAATGTTCCATGATTCATTATTTGTGAATAACACCCAGTGCACCATGCAATATGTTCTCTCCTTAATATCCATCACTGGCCTATCCCAGTCCCCCACCTCCCTCCCCTCTGAAGCCCGCAGTTTGTTTCCCAGAGTCCATAGTCTCTCATGGTTCATTCCCCCTTCTGTTTACCCCCCCTTCATTCTTCCCTTCCCTTCTACTGATCTTCCTATTTCTTATGTTCCATAAATGAGTGAAACCATATGATAATTGTCTTTCTCCGCTTGACTTATTTCACTTAGCATAATCTTCTCCAGTCCCGTCCATGTTGCTGCAAATGTTGGGTCGTTGTTCTTTCTAATGGCTGAGTAATATTCCATTGTATATATGGACCCCATCTTCTTAATCCAGTCATCTGTTGAAGGGCATCTCAGCTCCTTCCATGATTTAGCTATTGTGGACAATGCTGCTATGAACATTGGGGTGCATATGGCCCTTCTCTTCACTACGTCTGTATCTTTGGGTTAAATACCCAGTAGTGCAATTGCTGGATCATAGGGTAGCTCTATTTTTAACTTTTTAAGGGACCTCCACACTGTTTTCCAAAGTGGCTGTACCAACTTGCATTCCCACCAACAGTGTAAGAGGGATCCCCTTTCTCCGCATCCTCTCCAACATTTGTTTTTTCCTGCCTCGTCAATTTTTGCCATTCTAACTGGCATAAGGTGGTATCTCAAGGTGGTTTTGATTTGAATTTCCCTGATGGCTAGTGATTTTGAACATTTTTTCATGTGTCTGTTAGCCATTTGTATGTCTTCATTTGGAAAAGTGTCTGTTCATATCTTCTGCCCATTTTTTGATTTGATTATTTGTTTCCCATGTATTGAGTTTGAGAAGTTGTTTATAGATCTTGGATACCAGTCTTGGAACATAAGAATTCAGTGTTAGTACATGGACTGGTCTTCTTTGTGGTAGGTTGATTAAAAATTCAGTGTCTTCAGTATATAATAGGGCTAGTTAGGTTATATATTTCTTCTAGTTAAAGTTCCGTTAATTTTTATCTTCCCAGAATTTGTTCATTTCCTCTAAGTTTTCAAATTTATTGATATAAGATTGTCCATTATATTCCTTTATTATGCTTTTTTTTTAAAGATTTTATTTATTTATTCGACAGAGATAGAGACAGCCAGCGAGAGAGGGAACAAAGCAGGGGGAGTGGGAGAGGAAGAAGCAGGCTCATAGCCGAAGAGCCTGATGTGGGGCTCGATCCCATAACGCCGAGATCACGCCCTGAGCCGAAGGCAGACGCTTAACTGCTGTGCCACCCAGGCGCCCCCTTTATTATGCTTTTAATATCTATAAAACTTGTAGTGTATGTATCTGTAGAATTCCTTCATTCCTGATATTTGTGATTTGTGTCTTCTCTCTCTTTTTCCTGATTACTCTGGCTAGAGGTTTATCAACTTTATTGGCATTCTCAAAAAATCAACATTTGATTCCATTGATCTTCTCTATGGTTTTTCTATTTTTTATTTCATTGATTTCCCCCCTGATCTTTATTATTTCCTTTCTTTTGCTTACTTAGATTCTCATTTGCTCTTCATTTCTCTGTTTCTTAAAGTGGAAGCTGAAGTCATTGATGGGAGGCATTTCTTCTTTTCCAATATAAGTATTTAGTGCTAAAATGTCCCCCTGAGTACTGCGATAGTAGTACTCCACAAAATCTGTTGTGTTGTGTTTTCATGTTCATTCAGTTCAAAATAGTTTCTAATTTCCTTCTTGATTTCTTCTTTGACCTATGGATTATTTAGAAATAAGTTATTTCATTTTCAAATATTTGGGAATTTTCCAGAATTTTTCTGTTTTGGTTTCTAAATTAATTGCTGTATTAGAGTACATATTTTGTATAACTTGAATTATTTTAAATTGATTAACTTGCTCTATGGCCCAGAATATTGTCTAACTTAGTAAATGTTCTGTATGCACTTAAACAGAATGTGTATTCTGCTGTTGTTGGGTAGAGTGTTCCATGAATTAGGTCAAGTTGGTTGATAGCACTGCTTAATTCATCTATATCCTTGCTGATTTTATGTTTTGTTCAATAACCTCTTATTCTTCAATAGATAATCCATTCAGTGCTATTTGGTATATTTTCACTTCACTTCAGACATTGTAAATTACATTTCTAGAAATTCTATTTGGGTATTTTTTTTCTATATGTCTCTCACTTTTGAACATACGGTATGTATAATAACTATTTTCACACTTTTTTCTGGAAAAGTTAAAGACATCTTCCCTGAGACCTAAAGAATGAGTAAACATTTGGCATGTGAGGGAAGTAGAAGAGCAATAGAATGCAGTCCCCTGCCCCCCAAAAAATTCAGATTCCAGGCAGAATAAATGACATGTGTAAAGGCCCTCAAGGAGAAATGAGTTTGGAATTATCAAGAAATATAGAGAAGGTCAGAATGTATGGAATGGGTCAGAATTATGAAGAGAGGAAGAGAGAAATGTGCTTAGGAGGAATGAGGGCAGCAGATGATACAACGCCTTCTAAGCATGTGTCTCAGTCAGCATTAGGCTACATTATGCTGTGATAACAAATATCCCCCAAATCACAGTGGCTCAGAACAATAAAAGGTTATTCCCTGCTCGTCTTGCATATTCATAGAAAGGTGACTATGACTCTCTCCACATCTTCATTCAGGACTGAAGGAATAACTCCTAACTGGAACATACCAGCCTCATGACAGAGGGGAAAGAACCTTGGTGAGCTACCATATAGCTTTCAAATCATCTGTCTGAAACTGATATATTCACTTCCACTCACACTGCATTGGACAAAGTAATTTCATGGCTGAGCCTAATGTCAATGGGATGGGAGGAATAGCAAATATTTGGTAAGAATAATATAAACTACTTAAGAATACTGAGACTTTTAACTTTTATGTGAAGAACAGTGAAAAATTAGCTTCAGGTGAATGTTAAGCACAAGAGTTATCATTTTATCTGTTAAGTTAGTCTTTATTTTTAGCAAAAATCAGAAGTCATTTAGAGTCAAAGTCAGAGAAATAATTTGGGTGATCATAGTAACATTGCATCAAAAAACAGGGTAAAAATTTTATAAAAGTAAAACTGATTTTTCTGTAAGATTTGTATAAAACTATGATAGCATAATTTTAATGATTATAACTGCCCTGCATAACTATCTTAAAAAGAGTGATAATTATTTGCATAGGTAGCTTCTGATGTTTGTTTTTAAAAAGTCATTACTTTAGTAGTATCTTGAAGACTTTATTCTGATAACTGTTTTACAGACTTAGAGCACAGTATAAAACCTGAATTTTACACTGCAATTACACTGAATGTTATTTAATCTTTTTGCAATATAAACAATGGTAGATTTGAGAGTGTGAGTGTTTTTGTCTTAGTGCCTCAAGAGAAGGAACAGATAAGCACCAGGAGAGCTGAGCCAACCCTCAGACACAGCTAGATGTGATCCTTTGAAGCCAGAATTCTAGGGCTTGCAAGAATACCAGGCCTCTAGAGGAGGAGATACCCTTAATGGGGATGGAGTCTGTGACAGTGAAATCAGAGAAAAAGGAAATCCAAATATGACATTATTTCTCTTTAAGGAAACAGGTCATACCTTTCAGTGACCATCTGTATGCCAGGTGCATGACCATGTTCCAGCAAAGGAAATTGATGGGAGGCAGGAGGCATCCCTCTATAATTCCAGACTAGCTCCAGAGTCCATGATACTGTTTGTATCTCTACAGTAGTATATGCCAGATAATTTAAGTGATATGTGAGTATGAATTACTTCCCCATAGATCATAAATTCCTTAAGGACAGGAACAGTGTTTTATCTACCTTTGTATCTACCACCTACCATACTGCCTGGCACATACTCAATCGAACATATATAGGAAGAGAAGGCGTTGATCTAGCCATTTATTCCTCTGAACAAGCTTGACAGTGACTCCATTAGAAGTGAGACACTCTTTTGGTAATGTCCGGGAAGAGCTCCAGACTGCTGCTCAGCATGAAGAAGGCAGCAAGCCAGGAGGCATGCTGGCAGGAAGCTACGTCAAGAGACCCACCTGAGAGAAGCTCCTGCCAGAGGAATGGGCAGCAGAACCCCCAGGAGAGACCCACAGATGACAGCAGGAAAGCCTGAGCCAGAACTGAGAGGATGTTGAAAACCTTGAAAGAAAGGCATCAGACTTTTTGCTTTTTGCTTGATATTAGATGTTTCTTTCATACCTTGTGACTAGTACATTTGCAAGGAGACAAGCCCTGAGCTCTCCAGAAACTTGGATTCTGGGCATTAAATGGGCATTAGAACCAAAAAATGATTCTCTTCTCTCCAGTTGATCCTGAGCGTATCATATCAGGCTCTCAGCTCCTCATAGGGGGCTCTGTATCTAACTCATAGTCATCTCCAACATGAAGTGATAGGAGCAAAGTCCATATGCCATAAGTACATATGGAGTGTGGCCTCAAATAGTATCTTGTATAATTATAAGGCTATGCCCTGATTAATTCATATATATATATATATATATATATATATATATACTCAATATTAATTCTATTGATAACTTATCTTCCATCTGTTTCATAAAAGGAAAAGAAAACTAATCAGTTATGTTTGGATTATGAAGAAACAGGAGTTTTGTTCATTTTTAGAGCCTGGTGAATGTAAGCCTTCAAGAGCTTCAGTCTTCCTCCAGGATTGGTAACCACCGAGGACTTCTGCTTCTAGCTTGTAGATTCATCGTCTCCCAATTTGGGACTGTGACTCAGACCATCAGGCAGATCATTTTTTATATTAATAGGTGTTAGACAAACTGATCCTACAGGCAAACAAACATGGGAAATCTGGGTCAAAGCTAAACAAATATCTTAGTTGTGCACCTCCTTAGAATCTCTAATATGCTAGTGTACTCTGGAGAGTGCTTACACAGCATTTCCCACCTCATGTGGCCTCAGAACCCCTCTCTTGTAGATATCTTCTGGAAATAATGTCCTGCATAGTCCACTTTGGTATTTCCTGGAAAGTGGGAGCCAGGAGTGTCAAGTCATGCACTCTCATACGAGCCCAGCTTTGCCACTGGGAGTGATGCAGGCCCTTGTGAGCCAGGGCCACAGAACAGACCCGACATCATTACCATAGATGATGTTGGGTGAATTACTGCACGTCTCTGGGGTTCAGTTCCTCTTTTTGAAACATAAAGAAGTTAGATCCCTCTGGACAGTGTCTAAAGTCACATCTATTCTGTAGTTCTGTGATATTCCATCCTGAACTTTGGCAGGAAGACATTATCAAAACAATAGCATCTTTATATCTCAAGGACAACACATAAGAAAATTTAGGTTTCCTTTTTGCTATTGCAATTTCTGTGTTACTCCCAAGTGGACATGTTGGGGTTTTGCTCCATCTTGCTGATAGCAGCAAGTCCAAACTTGGGCCCCTTATAATTAGCTCTGTCCTATTGTTCCAGCCTCCTCCCCAACCATCCAGTCCCCATACCCCTCTCCCCATGCTACAACAACCCATTCATCCTTCTCTTCTCTTCTGCCCCTAGTAACCCCTAGTTATCTTTCCAAATGTCACATCACCTGTGAACTCTATCCTGACTGTCCTAAGAAGAGTCACAGTGCCCTAAACATCACATTTTGAGCATTTTCATGGTATATACCAACCATATGGTACTTATATTATCCCTGCTCAGACAGTGGTAGACCTTTGATCAATGTTTGTTGAATTGAATATTGATAGGACTTTCCGGCTTCCTGGTTCAATGAAGAAAGGATGTTTCTGTTCCCATAGTGCCTGATACCAGCACCCCACTTTACAACATAAGACTAGTACCTGGTCATCTATAGTTGAGTGCCACATTCCAATAAAGGGACAGCCACAAGGGCAATTTGTCACATTCCAGTCTGGAATTCGAATATTGAGTCAATGAGCAAAAATATCTAAAAATGGCAGGAGTTAGTTAATGAAAACCATAGTGGTCTGAGCGTACAGTGGCATAGCAAGACTAATATCCTGTTTCATTAGCCATAGTTATAGCTTCCTGAAACTGCTAGAACCACTTTAATCCCTTCCTGTTTTCAAGCATTGTTCTCCAGCCTTTTCAATGATCTATGAACTCCTGATAAACTTAAGCTAGACCAGAGCCTGATTCTGTTGCTACCAAAGAATCCTAACTGATGCAAGCAGACAAGATGAGGTCAAGTGGGGCATTCACAATTAGAATAATGAAAGTCTGGATTTGCATATGAAACTGAAGGTTCAAATCTATGAGAGGTAGAGAGGTAAACATTTTTTTCAAAAGCATAGAGAGCCTGTAGTGATTAATAAAATTTTCATTATGTATTTTTTAAATTAATGGATACTAAAGAGTTCAACTGCAATTCTCTGAAGGGTTGTAAAATTTTTTGACATTAAAAAGAAATTCTTGCTTTGAGTTAGAGTTTTTATGCAACACCAAAAACATGATCTATATATCAAAGAGGGGAAAAGCAACAAATTGGACCTAACCAAAATTAAAACTTTTTTCCCTGTAAAGGATACTTTCAATAAAATGAAAAAAGCTACAGACTGAGAGGAAAATATTTACTCATCACATATCTGACAAAAGTCTTATATCCAGAATATATAAAGAACCCTCTAAACTCAACAATAAGAAAACAACAATCATATTTAAAAAATAGACCAAAAAATCTGAACAGATATTTCACCAAAGAAGACCTACAGAAGGCACATAAACACATGGAAAGATGCTCAATTATTGTTAGCCATAGGGAAATGCAAAGTAAAACCACAATGAGCTACACTATACTCCAATCAGAAAGGCTAAAGTATAGAGAAACTGACATTGCCAAGCACTGACACGGATGCAGAGGAAACAGAATTCTCATATATAGTTGGAGGGAATACAAAATTGTACAGCTATCTGAGAAAATAGTTTGGCAGTTTCTTACAATGTTAAACACGCAATTACCAAGTAATCCAGTAGTCCTAACTTCTAGGCATTTACATAAAGGAAATGAAAACTTATGTTCACATAAAAACCCATATGTGAGTGTTTATAATTAGCTTTATTCATAGCTGACCAGAACTAAAAACAACCCAAATTTCCATCAACAGGTGAAGAGAAAATCAAATTGATGTATGTACACATACGTCAAAATTGATGTGTACTTAGCAATGGTGACATGTTAAATATTCGTACACAGAATAACATGGAGGAATCTTACATGCATTTGGTAAGTGAAAGAGTCCAGACCCAAAAGGCTACATGCTATGCGATTCCCTTTAGGTGACATTCTGGAAAAGGCAAAAATATACAGACAGAAAACAGATCAGTTGTTGCCATGGGGAGTTGACTATTAAGAGATAGCAAAGGGAATTTCTGGAGGTGATGAAACTGACCTCTATCTTGTTGGATACGTGACTCTATACATTATAAACACCCATAAAACTGTATACCACAAAGAGTACATTTTACTACATGAAACTTAAAAAATACGTTTTATTTTTTTAATAATAATTTTTATTATATTATGTTAGTCACCATACAGTACATCCCTAGTTTTTGATGTAAAGTTCCATGATTCATTACTTGCGCCAGCGCACCATGCAATACGTGCCCTCCTTAATACCGATCATTAGACTATCCCATTTCCCCAGCCCCCCTCCCCTCTGAAGCCCTCATTTTGTTTCCCAGAGTCCATAGTCTCTCGTGGTTCATTCCCCCTTCTGTTACCCCCGCTTTCTTCTTCCCTTTCTTCTCCTACCGATCTTCCTATTTCTTATGTTCCATAAATGAGTGAAACCATATGATAATTTTCTTTCTCTGCTTGACTTATTTCACTTAGCCCTCCAGTCCCGTCCATGTTGCAGCAAATGTTGGGTAATCGTTCTTTTTGATGGCTGAGTAATATTCCATTGTATATATGGACCCCATCTTCTTACTTCTTAATCCAGTCATCTGTTGAAGGACATCTTGGCTCCTTCCACAATTTAGCTATTGTGGACAATGCTGCTATGAACATTGGGGTTCATATGGCCCTTCTCTTCAATACATCTGTATCTTTGGGGTAAATACCCAGTAGTGCAATTGCTGGATCATAGGGTAGCACAATTTTTAACTTTTTAAGGGACCTCCACACAGTTTTCTAAAGTGGCTGTACCAACTTGCATTCCCACCAACAATTTAAGAAGGATCCCCTTTTTCCACATCCTCTACAACATTTGTTGTTTCTTGCCTTGTCAATTTTTGCCGTTCTAACTGGCGTAAGGTGGTATCTCAATGTGGTTTTGAACCGCCAAGGAATTGTTGAAAAGGAAAAACAAAGCTGGGGGCATCACAATGCCGGATTTCAAGCTATACTACAAAGTTGTGATCACAAAGACAGCATGGTACTGGCACAAAAACAGACACATAGACCAATGGAACAGAATAGAGAATCCAGAAATGGACCCTCGGCTCTTTGGGCAACTAATCTTTGATAAAGCAGGAAAAAACATCCAGTGGAAAAAAGACAGTCTTTTCAATAAATGGTGCTGGGAAAATTGGACAGCTACATGCAAAAGAATGAAATTTGACCACTCTCTCACACCACACACAAAGATAAACTCCAAATGGATGAAAGACCTCAATGTGAGACAGGAATCCATCAAAATCCTAGAGGAGAGCACAGGCAGCAACCTCTTTGACATCAGCCACAGCAACTTTTTTCATGACACATCTCCAATGGCAAGAGAAACAAAAGAAAAAATGAACTTGTGGGACTTTGTCAAGATAAAAAGCTTCTTCACAGCCAAGGAAACAGTAAAAAAAAAAAAAAAAGGTTTTAAAAAAATATCCTTGTTTATGAAGCCTTGGGCATTTTTGGAGGGTGAGGAAGGCGGATCCTTGTCAAAATAGTAAAAATTAAGAAAAGTCAGGATATTTAGGTTATGTTGATTTTTATATAATTATAAATAAATAAAAATACATGGTAGAGAATTCACAAAACTTAGACTTTTTCTATACCATAATTAAAATACTACCACTTTTTACAGAGTGCCCAGGGTTTTTTTAATCCCTGAAAGAACACACGGTTGGTTGAGTTTCATTCTCATGGTTGATCAAAAAAGCCCTATATTCATCCCTGTAGATCACAAACAGAATCTTTAACCATGTAGAATTTAAGATAAAAATGTTTGAAATTTTGTTTACTTGATCTTTTCCCTTGGTTTTCTTTTCTTGTAAAGGTTTTCAAATCAAAGAACAAGTCTAAAGTTTGTATCAGTTGAAAGAGTCGTTTTATTGGGGCTTCACTGAAGTGCAGCTGTTGCACTGTCTTTGGGATGAAAGTGTTTCTTCTTGGTAAAAGCTTATCGATCAGAGCACCACATCTCCAATGATCTTATGACAGCAAAATCATCTTGCTTTAAGACTAAGTTAAATCAATTTATTCAAAGATGGACATGCTACTGAGCACTTGAGGGTAATTAAAATTTTGACTCCTTTTGCATTTGTGAACAAATGTAATGTTTTTAAATTAATGAAAGAGAAACTACTTCTTTAATGCAACAAGAACTCTCCTGGTAAAATCTATAGATGAAATTGAAGCAATGAAGTGTTTCCAAATTAGTAAGCCATTCTGTTAATGAGGATGCGCATTAGGAATGCAGTTCCTGCTTGGGGTCACCTAATACACTGAAGTTTTCCAAACATATTTCATCTCAGCCCTTGAACACCTCACAGAGCCAGCATGGTATATATTCTCTAGTGTCTTAGGCTACTGGAGTTAGAGCAGTATTTTACTGTTTTAGCAAATATAACATCGCTTCTAACTACACCCATTTCTGTCCCAAGGGAAACAGTGCTACTGGATTTAAAACTGAGAACCGAGTTATTCTGTAAGATAGACTCATCCATTTTAGAAAAAAAATTTTATTCAGATTTTCTGTTTTTATCAATAGAACAAAGTAGAGAGTTTTGAAAGCTGCACTGATCTCTTTTCAGGTACCTTGGATACTTTTTGACTTGGATGTATAATGTGGTTTCCCAAAAGCTCAAATTTGGTACTAAAACTAGAAACCTGCCTGGCTGAGGGTTTAGGACCATAAAAAGCAAGAGTGGATAATAATCTAGAGGTTGTCCCCACAACTGACAACCCAAGGAAGGACTCTAGGGAGACAGTAAGTCATATCTTAAATAACGACCAAAACCAGTGGAAAGATAGCATGACATAAGGGAGTAAGAACTTCATCCGTAGTTCTGCTACACTCCCCAAAACACCAAGACAATTGTATGTGTTCAGTAAATGCTTGTTGACACGAGTCTGTATTCCTCATATATTTTGTACTTTTAGAGAGAATCATAATGGCTAACATTCATTGCATGGTTATTCTATGGTTGGCACTTGTAGTGCTTTGCAGGCATTTCTTATTTAATACCCGCATCAACACCAGAGAAATGAATGCTATTGTTACCCCTCTTACAAATGAGGAAATGTGCCCTGAGAGATTAAATAATATGCCCAACATCAAAACATTGGTATGTGTTACCGACAGTATGAAAATCCCAGAAATCCAGATCAGGGCCACCACACTGTGCTCTGTATGATGACCAGCTTAAATGAAAGGAGGTCTACAAATTAAACAAGGAAGGAGGAGAAGAAGATGATGTTGATTTTAGTGAAGGAGAGAATGTGAGAGAAACAAAGGATGAAACTGAAAAATGACAAAGCCTTTTCTTTCAAGCTTAGCAATTTATGTGTCCAAGTTGCAACTTGGTTTAAGGAAACCATCATGACAGCCATTATTCAATGGCTGCTTTTGAGCAGAAGTCATTCATTACCCTCTGATCTTTTCATCTTGTCTCATTAGGATGTGATGAATAGCCCTCCCTGAGCCCAAACAAGCAAAACTAAAGTAATGTGCCATAGCTGATCCAAGAAAACATTGTTTCCTTGACCTTGAGCCCCTCACTCTCCGAGTACTGGTTGCAATGGGTCTGCTTGCTGGTTACCACAGGACTGAGGAAACATTTGCCAGTGTATCCAGTGTGGCACCATCAGGAAACAAATCACTGATAGGAAAGGAGGGCCGGTGTTCACTGTCCCCTAGGCAGAAGCTCTTGGGAGCTCTGATTTCCACAACCCTCCCTTGAAGCTTCCTGGCAGCTCCAGCCTGAGAAATTTTGTCCTGATGCCAGGCTATGTTGGACACTTCATCCTTAGAGTACTCAGGTACTGAGAGATAAAACCTAGCTTCAAATCTGCTTGTAGGGTAAATGATACGAAAGTAAACTCAGGCATGGATTTGTATACACACTAAGGAAAACTGAATGGTCCTCAAACCTATGAGTGTCTCCATGACTTCTGTCAGCTCAGAGAAGACAGAGAAGCTGCAAGGCAAGGAATGTCCTCCCCCTGCAGACCCTGATGCTAGGTCACTTCAGGACAGGCTCACAAGCACTGTTTGCTCTAAACAAGTGGTTCCTAGACTTGTAGTTTCATGGGCTGGCAAAATGGCTGAAAACATTTTAGTACTAATCTAGTACCAACTATTTCTTCTGCCTAGTATGGACATTAAAACAAGCAAATTGACAAACACCAATCTACTATTTGCCCGCATATCATAACAAGAAGGATGTTTTAATACCAAAAAGGAATTAAGCTAAAGGATATCTTAACACCAAAGTATTATAAATTCAAAGAACAAGCTCAGCATGAGAGGCGGTCACTCCTGTCCTAATACACAAACATTACATCTTCTCTATTTTCTGAGTTTCGTCACAAACCAATGCTACAGCCAAGCTCTTGGAAACCGGTGCTATCTCTCTAAACCATTCAGATCTGCCAGTCTTTCAGAATCCTGAGAGATAACAAAAAAATAACAACTTGGAAGAATGTGTATGGGATAAATGCAAGGACCATTTCAAGTGGAATAGAGCTATCTGGGCAGTGGCCCAGTTCTCTCTAGCCTAGCACAAAGAGCCTAACAGAATTGGACTGAGGCCAAGCACCCTGCTCATATATTTGCTGTGTGAACTTTGTCATGTAATATAACGTCCTTGAATCTCAGTTTCCTCATCTGTAAAACAGGGTGAAAAATACCCTAAAGGAAAGTGAGGGAACAATGTTTGGCTCCATGTGAGCTTCCCCACTCCTCTGCCCCAGGGTGGTACTCCTGCCTGCTCTGACTCATATACCCTAACACATCTCAAGACTTTGACTTACAAGGTCTCAATAGGTATTTGTGGAATGAACAAAGGAGTGAAAAAATAATGTGGAAAGAAGAACCCCTACTCTTTAGGCAAGTACCTATGGGAGTCATTCTCCTGCTTCCTGAAATATGGCTCCAGAGCATTTGAACTGCCTTGGGTGACAGCATTTAAAGAGGAGAGGAGAATTTGTTTTCTCTTCAGCCTCCACGGAGTGAATACTCCAGCCATTCTCCAGTTTCCTCACAGGTGTCTGCTCTGTCTCCCCAGAAGCAGACTGATCTCAATAATTGTTTGACCCTCATATGGACCAACCATTGTTCTCCACCCCCTTATGTCTTAACCTGCTTCCCACCCAGGTGAGATTGTGTGGCCCATCGCTATAATGACTCATTGGCATTACTCCACTGCATCCTCGCCTCCCTCCCCACTGTGGCTCTTATTGCCAAAACCCTGACCCTTGTTAAGTACACCCCTCTATCAACTCTGAATCTCCATCTGCACAATTGAGTACACCTGGAAAACACATTCAGCTTTGTGGTCTCACTCGAAGCTTACAACTTTTAACCTCAAGTGGGCCCTCGTGCTGCTTAGAGATACTGTTATATTTCCCTGGTCTAGTCCTTGTCCTTCTCTTTCCTGACCTCTAGACCTTCCCCTACCCCATCTTCACTCTCAGGTAGAAATAATTGCTTTCTGTTTCACAGAGCGACCAAAGGAAATCAGAAGAAAACATCCATGTTTTCCTACCATCTTATCTGCTTTTCTGAGCCAGTGGCCAGACTCTTGGTCTCTCCTCCTGCTCTGACAGTTGAACTGTCCTTCAGCCAACAGGCCAGGCTCCAGGGAAACAAAATTAAAAGTTGTAGCCTCTTATTCCATGGAGGATATGATCTAATGGGAAAACATGCAAGTAAAAAAAATATGATAATGAGATTCATGCTTCCTGACAGACAGATCTAAACAGCAGATGAAGCCCAAAAGAAGGAGCATGGGTCTGCCTAGATGGAGGATCAAGGCAGGCTCTGCATTTGAGTTGACTTGCAGGAGAAGCAGCCATGCTGGGGAGAAGTACTATATAGGGTGAGAGAACCACATGTGAGAAGGGGGAAAGCTCTCCTGGAGGAAAGCCTAATTATTAAAACCACGCAATCTTAGACATTGTCCACCATTAGCCATCAAGCAGCTGAAAAATAATAAACCACCCAGAGAGTGCTAACTCTGTGAGTCTGACAACATCACTTGATGGCAAACATCACCCCGTGGCATCATCCTTGCCTTTCAGTTGCTTGTAAGCAACATGGAGCCTGGCAATGGCCAGAGAACCAGTCCGCAGATGGCAAACAAAACTTAAGATGTCAGAAGTGGGTGTGGACATTTAATGGCGTCTGTGTCCTAGTCTTTGCCTTGGCATTTACCAGGTGGAGCTCTGGACAAGTCATCCCCTCTCTGGACCTCAGTTGCCTCCTCCGTAAAGCAAAGGGTTTGGATTAATGGTATTCTTAAGGTCCTCCCAAACTCAAACTCTGGATGACCTCTGACTGAATATATCTCTTATGGGCTAAATGTTTGTGTCTCTTCAAAATTCATGTTGAAACGCTAACCTCTTGGAGGTAGGCCTTTAGGAGGAAATTAGGTTTAGTTGAGGTCATAGGGTGGAGCCTTCATGAATGGAATTAGTGCCCTTATAAGAGTCAAGTCATTCTGGGAGCTTGCTGTTCCCTTCTCTTCACCAGCTGAGGATACGAGCTGCAGAAAACAGCATCTATGAAACAGGAAATAGAACTTCACCAAATACCAGAGCTACTTGATTGTGGACTTCCCAGCCTCCAGAACTGTGAGAAATATATGTTTGTTGTGTAAGCCACCCAGTCTCTGGCTCTTTGTTACAGCAGTCTGAGCTGACTGTGACAACATCAGAATGTTTAATTTATGGAACAAAAGGAGAAGAAAGGTTTTGAGTTCAAGGGTTAAGGCTTAGGCTCTCACCTCAGTGACAGCTCTCCTGGTCGGTGTGAGGTTCTGTGAGTGAACATGAAACACACTTGAATTCCTTGTTCTCAGGTGCTTCATCATCATCAGAAACATTTCTGATGTGCCCTTCTAGAGTCTTAGGAGATCTTTGAATAAAATGTTGGCAGATTTCTGATCTCTCCATTGATAGGGAAATGACAGGAAAGTGCTCATGTTGTATGGATGGCTCCTGTGCCCCATCAAGATCTGGCTTAAAGTCTGACTCAATACCACTTTGTTTGCCTCCAGCAAGTGCCTTGAAACTCTCATTGCCGGGAACAACATTCAGTCTTTATTTATTAACCCTATTCTCTCTGAAAAATGCCTTCAGTCACATTTAGGATGAGAATTTATAATCAGAGCTGCCCTTGAGGCCAATTTCTAGAGCCTCATGCATCACACTTGCTCATTGTAATGACTTCATATCTCTGCTCCCAGTTATCTGTCTGTATTCCAACTGGGGGCTGGCCTTAGGTCACCAGATAGTGACAACACTCATAGACCTACTTCTTTCTTGACCCTCAGAAAACTGGATGTCCTTTGCTTCATTTCTGCATAAAAGACAACAATTGGGGATTTCGTTCCAACCTCAACCCAAATCTATTTCTCAAGAAGATTGTCAAGGATAAAATTAGCTATAGCCGAGGCAGAAAGTAGTTTATCCTTCTCTCCTAAAGTTAACCCCCTGCAAAGAGATAATGGGATAAAATTCTAACACAATGATTCACATCTTCGTATGAGGAAGAACTCATATAATAATTCACATCAGTTAGGTTTTCACTATATGCCACATACTGATTGAATTTTTTTATATACTATATTAACACATTTAGCCCTCACAGCACCCTAGTCAATAAGTGTTATTATTAACATCCCATTTTACCGATGAGTCTAAGCAAGGCTAAGTATATAATTAGTAAATAGTAAAGCTGGGTTCACATGGTGACGTATGGCTCCAGAGCTCACACTCGAAATAGCAGGCTGTACTGTCTCTCCAACTCCTCCTGGGTATGCATTTCTACATACTTTCCTTTCTAACACTCGTACTTTCATTATGGTTCAGTTTCTATCTTCCTCTAGACTATGAGCTCCATGAGAACAGGGCCCTGTGAGCATCACTCCTACTGTATCCTTGTAGCTAGCACCACATCTGGCATAGAGTAGGCGCTCTGTAAATATTTGTTGAGTGGAGCTGAAAATGGCTTCTTTGCCAAATTCTGAGCAAATGAGTGAAAAATAGTTGCTAGGTTCAGAGTTGAGCAGTTGACTGAGGCTGCATCAGGAATTCTGTCCTGCCATCTCTAGGGTTCCCTGGTGAAGAGCAAGACTGTGTTCATCACCATTATTTCCACAGAAGCTACTTAAGAACAACTCGTAAAGGCCTAAACCTTCCCCTATCAATCCACATCTTTTCACTTTAAAAACCTTGACATTCTTTCTTCGACAAGGCACAGCTCACTAATCTCTAGCCTTTTTCTGGGAGCCAGGAAACAAAGGCAGGTGCAGGACTCATGCCCCTGTCCTCCTTGCTTCCACTTCGAGTCAGCCTGGCCACAAGAATCAGTTCAGCAAGGCCTCCTACATACATTTACTGCAAATCTGCTTTTGTGTGGATACATGTTCCTGGAAGACCTTAAAGAAGAGACCTCAGGACTGGGAGCTGACCAGCAGGGATTACTGTGAATCAGCTTGAATCTCTGGAGTCTCCTGGCCAGCTGAAGAGACCAATCTCAAGGGATGGTAACCTAGCAACCACTCGGAACTCTGCACACCTCTCACAGTGCAGCACTTTCTCCATGTAGTTACCTGACCCTGTTTTTACCACAGCCTGAAAAGGGTCGAAGTGATATTGAGGCTAGAGATGGCCCTGAGTATGAGTGCATGCACACATACACACACATGTGGGTATGTTTGTGGGTGGATTGAAAAAAAAGGAGTGAGAATCCTGCCCACTAACCCTGCTTTACCATCTCTCAACTAAGACCCATTGGTGCCTCCAGAGGCTTAAAGTCAGCTACCCATTGCTTCAGAAAATATACGGAGAGCCAGCCCCATGTGGAACCATCATTTTCATAACAATATCTTTATAACAACAACAATAACTAAGAGTCTATCTTAGAACAGCTGTAATTTCTAAGAACAGCTCCTGTTTATTGAGCACCTGTTATGTATTAGGCATGGTGCCAAACACCTTACAAACATTATTTTATTAAGTTGGTAGGTATTATTCATGCCCTTTCACAGATAAGTAAACTGAGGGTCAGAGCAGTCAGATAACTTGCCCTGAGACACAATTAGTGAGTGGTTCTGGTGCTGGCTCCACCAACAACTACAGCACACCCTAGACAGATAGGCATTGGTCTTCTCACCAGTCAGAGGAGAATAATGCCAGCCTTGCCTATTTCAATGAGATCAAGAGGGTCAAATGAATGTGAAAATGCTCTGAAAGACAGCAAGTGGGTGACTTAACGTGCTACTAGAGGAATTCTGTCCTCCATGTATATCGTAAGTTACTTGGGAGGAAATGTCTCACATTGATTTGTCTGTGTCCTCAGAGGGAATATAGAACCTCTCAATAAATATGCATTGAGTGAACAAGTGAATAAATACATGCAAATCAGCTTTTAGATCTGGTGGTTATGTGTCCCCTCCCAATATATTAAAACTATTTTGCATGAACAATTTTGTTTTAAAATTGCTTTCCTCCAAGTCCCTGGCAAGTACCATGCAGTATCTCTACCACCTCTCTGAGAAAACCTTACCACCTATAGGCATGAATCTCAGAGGCTATCTTTCTGGTCCCCTGGGAGAAGGTATATGTTTGCTCATGTGGAAATGGGCAAAAGTAAGAAGAGCAAATATTTCATTCGCTAGGAACCAAAATAGAATAACAGCACCAACAATTTTTAAAATGAGATTTTAATTATGGCTCATAGTCTCACTTTTGACAAGATTATTTCTGTGATTCATGCATGTATTTATGCATATTATTCATATAGCTAGATAGATATACATTTGCATATATTGTTTTTAAACATCAATCAGGACAATTGTGCATGGAGGTGGGAGAACCCCTAAAACCTCACTGCACTTGTGAGGGAGTATGGAAAAAGTGGAGAAGGTGGCATTGCATTCAGTCCCATGAAGGGGCCACCTGCTCTCTGAAAGGCCCACCTGCTCTCTGAAAGGCCATGGTCTGCCCCAAGAGGAAGCATACAGCTGGAGTCCCCTCTGGGAGGTGCCACTGCCACCAGTCAACCATGATGGGAACTCAGCTCACACTGGTAGCCAACTCTGTCCATGCCAACGTTTGGCAAATGAAGCCCCAAGTGGAAATCTGCCAATTTAAATGAAGTGGTGCTCTGTGTCTGTTGTTCCCTTTGAAGCTCGGTGAAATAATCACTGTTTCACATCTTTTATTGCCTTGTCATTAATCTGATATGAGGTGCGGGATGGGGGGATTTAAGTAGACAATTGCCAAGGAAGGAAGCATTTTAGTGGGTGACTGGGAACCAGATAATCTTCCTGCTGGTTTGGGGTAGAGGAGCAGGGCTGAGAGAACCACATATCCCTGACTTCACAGTAATCCAGCAGATGGAAGTGAAAGCATGATTCTTGTCATCTGGGTAATGCATGTGTGGAAAGTTGGTGGTTAACTATACCCGCTCTTTGCAGAATAGCATATGTTAATAGCTACCCACTATCATCCATGACCAAAACCTGTTAGAAATTGTAAACAGCTTGAAAGAACAGTGAGAAAACTCTGAATTGGGGTCTATTTGTGCTTCCCTTATCAAAGTGAATGACATGTTAAAGTAGGGTTTTGTGACTCAATTACAAGCTTTGGCACGTATAAGTGATGTCTCAGGCAGGGCCTACCCTGGGACAAGTATTGGCATTTTAAAGTGATTGAGGACATTTTGGTATGCTGTAACCCTTGTTGTCCCCAATTCTATTCACAATGAACAGTTTACATTAATATGAATGAACCAATAAAATTACTGGGAGATTATTAGCTTTGAAGCATGAAGTGTAAACAGTGTTAGTTTCATGCACATGCTAATTGCTTTCCCCTGGCACAGCACACAGAAAAGACCTATAGGTTGAAACAACTACTACTGGAGTAGCTGCTGAGATTATGTATATGAAAGTGTATTATAGACAGTAAAGTGTAGACTGTACAGTGGTATACAAATGTGAATGGTTATTTATAGTTATAATAGAAACTACCCTTCATGCCCCTTCTCTCCTGGATCTCTCCTCTCTCTGTGATTGCATAGCCTTTACTTACAGCATAAATGCACACAGGCAGGCATCTCTAGATTATATGAGGGAGGCTCTTAAACCTGTTACTTTCTCTGGCCTTCATCCATTCTGTAGGGTTCTCTCCTCTTCCTGATAGATACATAGGATTCACAGGCTTTTCCTCTGGCAACTCAGAAGTCCTCCTGATCTCCAGGAGACCCTTCCAAATCCACTTTCTCCTTCCTTCTGTCCAATCTACTTTTAATTGTGATAGCTTTTCTGGATGGAACCCTTAATTCGTTGTGTCCTTGCTCACCACTGGGAAGACGAGATTGTAGATACAATGAGGACATTATATTTTCTCTGCACATCTAATCTGTACCAGAGTTAAATTTAGGGTCCTTTACATGTAAGGTGGTGGAGGGGGACAGGACAACAGGTTTCTGCCCGGGGTGAGACAGAAGACTGTGGCCTTGACTTTCCTGGGACTGTTGGCTGTTTGGGTGTCAGACTTACTCTAGTCTCCTGGGTTTTTGAGCTGCTGATCTGAGCATGTTATTTGATATCTGCAAATCTGTTTTCTTATTTATAAAATGGCGTGATAAATAGCACCTGACTCATAAAGTGAGATTTATGAAGATTAAATGAGATTGTTCTCATAAAGTGCTTAGACATTCACACATACTAAGTACTCAATAACACTAGCAATTATGATTCTTCTGTCATCGCCTTGACTTGTGTATCGATATAAAGTCTGCCAATTTCCTGGACTTCTGAGCCTGGAGCCCCAAAAGTTCCCTAGGATAGGATGGATGCTTACAAGCAAGTTGGCTAGAGAAATATGCTTCTTTCAACTTTTGTTGTTTGAGTAAAACTCAAATCACCTTTCATGAGTAATCAGGTGCCACCAAAAAAAAAAAATGATCACAATGATAACAGCTTCAATTGGTGGAAGATTTGATCCTATGTGCGTTAGCTCATTTAATGCATCAGTGCAATGAGATTAGTGGCTAATAATCAAACTAGGGCCCTTTGACTCTGAACTGAGTAACTGCCTCCTTCCAAGGGAAGGAGTGCCTGAGAACCAGAACCCATGGGACCTCAAGATCATGCCCTCAGGCATCAGGGAAACATGTCACTGTCATCTTTCAACAGATTACATGGGGTTGCTTGTGGAAGCTCCATAAGTAAGCACCCACTTCACATAGTCCATATTTGTTTCAGAAATCATTTCTAGAAAATTTCAAGAGAGCCTCTTTCCCAAATAAACCCAGCGCAAAACTTCTTCTGAGCAAACCAACTGACAACCAAAATAATTGCAAGCCCTTGTCTAACTTGATAGAGCATCCTGGGATATTTATAGTGAAGCTTAATTTGGCTATATACGAGCTTTCTTTTCCATGAAAAGATTTAGGATGGATCCTTAAACATAAATAAGTAAATACAATTTAAAGAAAGGTTAAAAAGTAATGAAAAGCAAATCACAAAAAAAATAAAATAAAATAAAGAAAAGAAGAGAAAATCACTTTCAGAGGTACTCAAATTTGGCAAAGAGGTAGAATGTCTCAACTCGTCCCAAAATTAGTGGCATCTTTTTTGCAAATGAGGAGTGTAATTCTGCCTGTTTGCCAAACCCTTTAGCAGAACTCTGAACCAGCATTTCTTCCAAGCCTCTACCCACTAGTTGGCAAGAATGCTGTTAACTAAATGTCCAATCCAGTTTAAATTTAATCTGATCCATTGTGTGTGCATGTGCGTCCCTTCAGATAATCTTTGGGCACTTTAGGAAAAGTACTTAGTCCCTTAGCCCTGCTAAGCCCCACCCCTTTTCCCTGCTTCTCTACCTACAATAGATAGAGTGCAATTTTGTGTAAAAGAGTCTTAATTCTTTTTCAGTCACTTTGGAGAAAAGACTCCCTGGCCTTGTGCAGTCCTTGATTATGAGCTAGCTGGCGTCTCCCTGCTCCAGAGTGCTCTTCCTGTCCTTACTGCGGGCCCCCAGACTGGCTGAATTAGCTTATGACATCGTCTCTCCTAGCTTGGTAAAGGCCCAGAAGCTCTCCCTGGGTGAAGTGGACTGTCCTTCACTCCAGCTATCTGTAGACCCTTGAGTGCCTGCTACAACTTCAGTCCAGTCCAGACTCTGCTACAGGGTTACCCTACAGTCACAGCAGGCTGACTGGCAGGTGCACTGGCTATCAGTTTGGTACCCATGGCCTGTGGGCACTGGCAGTAGCTGGGTAAGCTAAACCTGAGAGCTCTGTTCTATCTGACCTGGTGGCCTAAGTTGTTGTTGGTAGCACGACATCCTAAGAGGTGCTCTTTCCTGAGTTGTTGATGGTATCATCTCTTATCCAGTGAACTTGTCCCTCTCCATGCCCAAATTCTTTTATTTTTTTTTAAGATTTTATTTATTTATTTGACAGAGAGAAAGAAAAAGAGCGAGCGCACAAGCAGGCAGAGGGAGAAGCAGGCTCCTCATTGAGCAGAAAACCTGACAGGGGGCTCAATTGCAGGACTCTGGGACCATGACCCAAGCTGAAGGCAGATACTAACAGACTGAGCCACCCAGGTGCCCCCCACCAAGCCCAAATTCTAAGAAGGTTTTATGTCATTAGCTATCAGGCCTCCTGGCTTTGCTGTCTTCTTACTGGAAGAAAACCCAATAATATGAGTCTGTCAGGCATGGCTATTGACATACTAAAGGTGGGTGAGAGTAAATGTGTAAAGGCATTTAGCAAATTTTCTGTCATGACAGTCACCTGTTTTTCAGGGCAATTGCTCTGCTGCAAAATCCTAATTTGTATGGGAGCAGTAAATATTACATCCAGCTTTCTCTCTGCAGTCTTTCTGTAATATTTCCCAAAGCCTTCCCCATCCCTGTGTATAGATAGATGCCTTTGGCCAACCAAGACTAAAGTGAAGAACTCAGGTAGGCAAAAAGAAAGCACATTAATAAATTTTAAATACTATCCCTTTTGCAGATGGAACCCCCACTCCCACCAATTCTATATGCTCCGTATTTGTTTCCAAAATTATGCCTAAATATTTGAAGAGAGCTTCTTTCCCAAGTAAACTCAGCCAGAGGCTAAGCACCCATTGTACATTTTAAAGAATCCTGTATGCCATGTACATCTGTTAACACACACCAGGTCTTAAACCAAGCACCAAAATCTTTTACCTCTTTTCCTGAATTGGGTTGGTACTTTGTAAACAGAGGAGAGAAATATTTTCATTGATCTCAGTGCTGTAAAATAGAATCTAAAGAGGACACCTGGGTGGGTCAGTGGGTTAAGCATCTGCCTTTGGCTCGGGTCATGATGCCAGGGTCCTGGGATTGAGTCCCATATCAGGCTCCTTGCTCCGTGGGAGCCTGCTTCTCCTTTCTGCCTGCTGCTCCCCCTGCTTGTGCTCTCTCTCTCTCTCTCTCTCTCTGACAAATAAATAAATAGAATCTTTAAAAAAATGAAATCCAAAGAAGACAAATAAATATTCACTTGGTAGTCACTAAACACAGGGAATTTTGGCATAAACTAGTGTTTGATTTGATCTAAATGAATTGTGAGGGTCAAACAAATAAAGGACAAAGATGTCTCCCTATGCAGGAGGTGCTGCAGAATGGATTTGCAATTCTCCATGCAGGGTGAGCCAAAGGCTTTAAATATATGGGGCTCTGCCTTTAGTCTGTGTCCACCTGGGTTTTAACTGTTGACTAAGTAAACTGAGAAACATCAACAATACCTAGGAAAGCATGAGGATGCCTGCAGCTATGTTTAATCCATAAAAAAAAAAAAGAACTGACTTGAAATATGGAGCTCATTTTCATGAGCAAAGCAAAGAGAAAGACACTGAAGCACAGACCCAGCTGGGAAGAGTTTCATAGCAGTGACTGCTCTTTGCAGAGACCTGTTTGCTAACAGACAGGCTAGCCAGTGACAGGGGAGCTTTCGCTGGCTGTCAGATCATTTTCAGAAACAGCAATTCATGTCATGCTAATAGCGCAGTCTATAATTAGGTGTATTTATCCACGTCCCTTCGATATGTCTTCTGCGTTTTTGTGCTTAGTTTCTTCCAAGAACAAATAATCCAGATGAGTTATGAGTCTCCAGAGTGGCAAGTGGGAGTGCGTATGAGTGCTGAAAGCACTGTTATCAAATGGTCTAAATGCAATCTTCTTATTTCCAAATATGAGAGTAGATATTGTCTATCTCATAGGAAGCAGTCTTTGGAGCTTACCAGAAAGGACTGGGAAGCAGAACACATTCTTCTCTCTGCCACAAATTTACTATGATTGTGCTGTATCTGTATCTTCCTGTATTAGGTCAAAGGAGGACAACTTCACTATTTATTGACTTCAAGACTGCTTGGAAAGATGATAAATAAGTAAGAGTGATTAGTAAATTAACATTTGGAAAGTATTTCGAAAGCTATAGCAGCTGCTGCAAGTTAAAGAGCCTGAGAGTTGCTATCTGCTTTTCTCCTTTTTAAAATTTCAGCACATTTTGCAACTTAAGAAGGGAGACATTATCATCAGTTCGACTAATTCATTATGCATGGACTGTTAAGGCAATTGGAAGAAAATCGGATGGCCTAGCATTTTGTTGGGCTCTGCTCAATTTGATTCTTCATGTCTGTGAGACTTCTGGTGAGGTCCTCCTACCAGAAAATGGATGCAAAAAGACCACCCTTTGTACTTTCCTCCTTTTCCAGGGAAACTAAGGAATCTGCCAGCTGCTGCCTGGCTTGTTGCTCCCTGGGAAGTAATGTCCATGCACAAGTAATACACACCCTCCAGGTTCCAACTGCTCTGCTGGGGTTCTCATGCTACCCTTGTAGCAGGTGTGGGCACCCTCTTACCCAGACTGCCAGGCAAGAGAAGATGCAACAATTAGAAGCTGTTTATAAGATAGATGTGTTTTGGAAGGTAGGGATTGGAATCCACCTTTTAAAAACAAATACCTTTTGGTTGCTTACTTACACAGTAATATCTTGTTTAATACTCAGAACTGTCCTACAGATGGGTATTTTTATATCTACATTTTCCACATAAGATAAAAAACAAAACAAAACTGAAGCATGGCAAGGTTATGTTGCTGGGCCAAGTACCCCACAGCTAATAAGGCTGCAGTGGAATTCAAACTCTGGTCTGCTGTGGGTAGAGCCTGTGTCACCACTTTGTCATACTGTCTCAGGTTCTTGGTTCTTTCTTCCTACCTGAGCAAGCTGCCTCTTCTAACAGCAAGAGAAAGGTATTTGCACTGAGCTGTTGTTTACTGATATGGGAGAATAAAATGTTGATCACTAATCCACTAATTTCACGAATCTAGAGTCCCTATCATTTACCCAGATTATTGACAGTTTTTATCTCTTCCTGATAAAGGCAAAGGATACTGAGGTTGAATGTTATTCTTAGGGATTGCATGTACATACACTCTATCTACCTATTTGTCTGTCTGACAACTATACTCTATCTAGCTACCTAATCTATGTAAAATAACAGTTATGAGAAAAATACACTTAGATGAAAGTTCAGTTCCATGGCTCACAAAATTAACAATCAGAGCTACTATCAGTTATTAGTGTTCATTTTGTAGAATTAGGTCCTATGCCATCACTTTTGTGAAGCTTAAGTTTTCTAAAATTCAATTGGCCATCAGGCTATATCAGAAACTCTGCTATGGAAGTCAAGCTTGGCTGAACACGTCTAATAGAAAGTCTGATAAAGCTGTGCACACTCATTAAACTCCAGTGTATGATAAACTCCTTCCTGTGTATGATAAGCTCTCTCATTTTTCACGGAATCCTGGAGCTGGAAAGACTGAAAATGTAAAACTCAAGTGGCTCAAGAAACTTATCTAAGACAACGGTGTCAGCTGCCTTCATTATATCTTTACCAGAGCTCTTCTCAACCAATGTCTTAGCTCATGTGGGCTGCTATAACAAAATACCAGAGACTGGGTGGCATATAAACGATAGGAATTTACTTCTCACACTCTGGAGGCTGGGATGCCGAGGCACTAGCAGATTCGGCCAATTCAGTGTGTGGTGAGAGCCCACTTCCTAGACCACTGTCTTTTTACTTGAACCTCACGTGGCAGGTGAAACAAGCAGTCCTCTAAAGCTTCTTGTATAAGGACACTCATTCCAGCATGAGGGCTCCACTTTTAAGACCTAATCAGCTCCCAAAGGCTCCCCTCCTAAAATCATCATCTAGGGGGTGAGGATTTCAACATACACATTTTGAAGGGACACAAATATTCAGTCTCATCCACTGTGGGCCAAAGACAGACTGCTGGGAAAAAAATTCACAGAAAAGGAAAGAACCAAGTCTGGAAACACACAGAGAAGAAAGTACTGTGGGTCCTTGGAAATATTTATGGGGTTTAATCAAAGACTTGAGTGAGTTTGGTAAAACGAATCATCTTTTGTAATAAAAGGGCAAGCATCACAAATTTGGGAAAAATCCCAAAGGGTGACAAAGCAAAGCTATTCCTTTTATCCAGAGTTAGCAACCCCATCAAAATTAGTGTTTCTCATATTGTTAAGCAAAGTAAAGGCACCCTGAAGATTATTGGCTGGAAATTTATTTTTTTTTATTTTTTGAGTTTTTCAAAATGTAATATTTGAACTGTCTGCATTATTTAAAATATGGTTTGCCATCTAGAAACCAGCGAATTTCACTAGTAGCCATGAAAAGAGCAACAGGATTGAGGCAGATTCATTTAACCAGCTGGTGATTCAAACAATATTTATTTGCCTTGTTATTAAGATACCTGCACATCCAGGCTACCATCTAATAAGGGTTTCGTGACATTTGTAAATGAAAAAAGAACTCCTTTCACAGGAAATTTCTTTATAATTATGAAATTATCTTGCTGAATGGTTATAATCACAGAAACAGGGGCTCCAAATGGTTGGGTAAGGGTCCAGAGGCAGACGTCATCAAACTCCTTAGTGAAATAGCCTTGCAAGTTAAGTGCTTTATTGGCTAACATTCTGGAAAATATAGCACTTTCAAACCGCAAGTGCATTGGATCATTTTTTAAGACATGTAAGAACAAGATCTATTTCTGCAAATCTATCAAGTCACTATGAAATTTTTTTTTAGAATTTTCCTTGCTTCCCTTTCATCGGTAGTAAAGCAAATTGAATGGTTAGTTGCCATGTGTTCTTTAGCCTAACATAGAAATTCTAAAGGAAAAACAGAGCCTATTTTTGGCCTTTATCCAGTAAGTATTTAAACTCCTCTTTTAATGGTCTTTCTTGTTTTATATAATGATGGTAAAATAAATTCCTGCTCATTACATCTTTAATGTATGTTTATGGTTGTTGGAAAAATTAATAACACCAGCTAGTACTTAATGTTTGTTTATTTTCTGAGCAGGGCTATCCATATTACGGATGACAATTCAACCATACGTGCATAGAATAAATTATCAGTCGTCTTGAATCTCTTTTATATAAAAGGCTGCAATTCACATGGATACAAAAATGTTTGAATTTTAAGATTCTCAGAGTTTTACTACATCCTTTCCTTTCCCTCATCTAAAGTAAAATGATGGAAAGATAAAAGATAGTACATTTTTTGCTCTTTATTTTTACTTATTTATTTATTCAAGTATAATTAACATACAGTGTTATATTAGTTTCATGTGTATAATATACTGATTCAACAATTCTGTAAATTTCTCAGTGCTCATCAAGATAAATGTACTCATAATTCCCTTTATGTATTTCACCCATCCTTTCACCACCCTCCCCTCTGGCAACCACCAGTTTGTTCTCTGTATTTAAAACTCTGGTTTTTTGTCTCTTTTTTTGTTTGTTTGTTCATTTGTTTTTCTTCTTAAATTCCACATATGAGTGAAATCATACAGCATTCGTCTTCCTCTACCCGACTTATTTCACTTGGCATTATACCCGTTAGGTCCATACATGTTGAAAATGTCAAGATTTCTTTCTTTTGTATGGCTGAGTAATATTCCATTGTAAATATATATACCACCTCTTCTTTATCCATTCATCTACTGATGAACACTTGGGTTGTTTCCATATCTTAGTTATTTTAAATAATGCTGCAATAAACATAGGTTGCATATATATTCTTGAATTAGTGTCTTCATTTTCTTTGTGTAAATACCCAGCAGTGGAATTATTGGATCATATGGTAGTTATACGTTTAGTTTTTTGAGGAACTTCCATTCTGTTTTCCGCAGTGGCTGCACCAATTTGCATTCCTACCAATAGTATATCAGGGTATCTTTATCTCCACAATCTTGCCAACACTTGTTATTTCTTGTTTGGGGGGGGGTTGTTTTTTTGTTTTTGTTTTGTTTTGTTTTAGCTATTGAGTTATATCTCATTGTCATTTTGATTTGCATTTCCCTGATGATTGGTGATGTTGAGCATCTTTTCACGTGTCTGTTGACCATCTGTATGTCTTCTTTGGGAAAACGTCTATTCAGGTCCTCTGCCCATTTTTAATTGGATTATTGCAGTGGGGGTTGGTGAAGAGTTGCATAAGGTCTTCATACAGTTGGGGTATTAACCCTTTATTGGAAATAACATTTGGAAATAATCTTCTCCATAGGTTGCCTTTTGTGCTGTTGATGGTTTCCTTTACTATGCTAAGGTTTTTTATTTTGATGTAATCTGAGCAGTTTTGTTTTTGTTTCTCTTGCCAGAGGAGACATATTGGGAAAAATGTTTCTATGGCTGATGACAAAGAAATTACTGCCTGTTTCCTACTAGGAATTTTATGGTTTCAGGTCTTACATTTAGTTCTTTAATCCCTTTTGGGTTTATTCTTGTGCATGGTGTAAGAAAGTGGTTCAGTTTCATTCTTTGTAGTTTTCCAACACCATTTGTCTTTTCCCTATTTATATTCTTGCCTCCTTTGTCATATATTAATTGACCGTAAAACCGTAGGTTTATTTCTGGGATCTCTATTATGTTCCATTGATCTGTGTGTCTGTTTTTGTGTCAGTGCCATACCATTTTGATTATTACAGCTTTGTAGTGTATCTTGAATCTGGGATTGTGATACTTTCAGCTTTGTTTTTCTTTTTTAAAATTGTTTTGGCTATTGGAGTTCTTTTGTGGTTCCATACAAATTTTAGGATTATTTATTCTAGTTCTGTGAAAAATGTTATTGGTATTTTGATAGGGATTGCATTAAATGTGTAGATTCCTTTGGGTAATATAGATATTTTAAAAATATTCATTCTTCTAATCCATGAGCTTGGAATGTCTTTCCATCTGTTTGTGTCATCTTCAATTTCTTTCATCATGTATTTTTTTTTTAATTTTCTCTGATTTCTTGGTTGACCCATTCATTATTTAGCAGCATTTTTTTTAGCCCTCATGTGTTTATGTTCATTCCCGATTTTTTTTTATTGTGATTGATTTCTTGTTTCATATCATTATAGTCAGAAAAGAAGCATGATATGGCTTCAGTCTTTTTGAATTCATTGAGATTGTGTTGTGGCCTAACATATGATTTGTTCTGGAGAATGTTACATGTACACTTGAAAAGAATGTGTATTCTTCTGTTTATGGTTGGAATATTCTGAATATATCTGTTATGTCCATCTGGTCCAATGTGTCATTCAAAGCCACCGTATCCTTGTTGATTTTCTGTCTGGATAATCTATTCATTAATGTAAGTTGGGAGTGAAAGTCTCCTACTATTATCATATTACTATAAATTTCTTCCTTTATGTCTGTTAAAAGTTGCTTTATGTATTTAGGTGCTCTCATGCTGGATACATAAATATTCATAATTTTTATATCCTCTTGTTGGATTGTTTCTGTTATCATTATGTAGTATCCTCCTTTGTCTTTTACTAGTCTTTGTTTTAAAGTCCATTTCGTCCGATATAAGTATTGCTACTCCAGCTTTCTTTTGCTTCCATTTGCATGGTAAATGTTTTTTTGATCCTTCACTTTCAATCTGTATGTGTCCTTAGGTCTAAAGTTAGTTTCTTATAGGCAACATATAGATGGGTCTTGCATTTTTATCCATTCCATCACCCTATGTCTTTTCATTGGAACATTTAGTCCATTTACATTCAAAGTAATTATTGATATGTATGTACTTACTTAGTGATAAGTATGTACTTGCTTTACAGCTGTTTTTGTAGTTCTCTGTTCCTTTCTTCTCTTTCTCTCTTCTTTTGTAGTTTGATGACTTTTGTTAGTGATTTGCTTGGATTCTCTTTATTTTTGGTGTATCTATTATAGGTTTTTGATTTGTGGTTACTACTAGGCTCATATATAACATCTTATTCATATAGCAGTCTATATTAAGTTGATGGTCACTTAAGTTTTAACCCATTCTAAAAGCACTACAGTTTTGGGGCACCTGAGTTAGGCATCCAACTTGGTTTCAGCTCAGGTCATGATCTCAGGGTCGTGGGATCAAGCCCCACGTTGAGGTCCATACTCAGCAAGGAGTCTGCTTGAAGATTCTCTCCCTTTGCCCCTCCCCCCACTCACACTCTCTCTATCCCTCTCTCTCTCTTTCAAATAAATTAAAATCTTTAAAAGAAAAATTTAAAAATAAAAGCACTAAAGTTTTAATCCCACCATCCACCCAAACTATGGTGTCACACTTTACATCCTTTTTTTAAAAAAAAATTACTTACTTATTATTTTAAATTTATATTTAAACTCTTGCATAATTAATGTACTGTGTTATATTAGTTTCAAGTGTACAATATTGTAATTCAACAATTCTATACATTGCTCAGTGCCTATCACAATAAGTCTACTCTAAATCTCCTTCACCTATTTCACCCATCCCCTCCCCCACCTCCCCTCTGGTAACCATCAGTTTGTTCTCAATATTTGAGTCTGTGTTTTTGTTTGTCTCTCACACTTTACATCCTTTTATTTTGTGAATCCCTTGATTGACTTTTACAGATATAATTGATTTACTGTTTTTGTGCTTAACCTCTATTCTTGTTTTATAAGTGATTAATCTGCTAGTTTTATTATGTTTGTATTTACCTGTGAAATTTTTTTTCCTTTCCTAATTTTCTTATTCCTGATTATGGCCTTTTCTTTCCACTCAAATAAATCCCTCTAACGTTTTTTACAAGAAGAACTGATTTAGTGATGATGATTTTTTTTTTTTAAATTTCTGTTTTTCTGGGAAGCTCTTTATCTGCCCTTCTATCCTGAATGATAGCCTTGCTGGGTGGAGTATTCTTGGTTACAGGTTTGTTTTTGGTTTTTTGGGGTTTTTTTTCCCCTTTTGGCACTTTTACTATTTCATGTCCCTTTCTTCTGGCCTGCAAAGTTTCTGCTGAAAAATCAGACAATAGCCTTACAGGGTTTCCCTTGCATGTAACTGTTTTCATTTCTCTTGCTGTTTTTAAAATTCTCTCTTTATCACGACTTTTTGACATTTTAATTATGTGCCTTGGTGTGGACCTCCTTGGTTTAATTTTGTTGGGGGCTTTTTGTGCCTCCTGGATCTGGATGTCTGTTCCCTTCCCTGGATTAGGAAAATTTTTCAGTTATGATTTCTTCAAATAAATTTTATGCCCCCTTTTCCTTTTCTTCTCATTCTGGTACTCTTATATTGCAAATGTTATTATGCTTGATGATGTGACTGAGTTCCCTTAACATATGCTAATTTTTTATTATTCTTTTTATTTTTTGTTGTTGAGCTTCGTTGCTTTCCATTACTCTGTCTTCCAGCTTGCTGACCCATTATTTTACTATTGATTTCCTCCAGTGTATTTTTTATTTCAGTTATTGAGTTCTTCATCTTTGATCGGTTCTTTTTTATACTTGATACCTCTTTGTTGAAGGTTTCACTGAGTTCCTCCACTTTTTTCTCAAGTTCAGTAAGTATCTTTATGGCCTTTACTTTGAATTATTTATTAGGCATATTGCTTATCTCCATTTTATTTAGCTCTTTTGCTGTGGTTTTGTCCTGTTCTTTCTTTTTTTTTTTAAGATTTTATTTATTTATTTGACAGAGACAGCCAGCGAGAGAGGGAACACAAGCAGGGGGAGTGGGAGAGGAAGAAGCAGGCTCCTAGCGGAGGACCCTGATGTGGGGCTTGATCCCAGAATGCCGGGATCATGCCCTGAGCCAAAGGCAAATGCTTAACGACTGCACACCCAGGCGCCCCTGTCCTGTTCTTTCTTTTTGAACATGTTCCTCTATTTCCTCATTTTATCTAACTCTCTACATTTGTTTCTATGTATCAGGAAAGTCAGTTA
Organism: Ailuropoda melanoleuca; assembly: GCF_002007445.2. Lineage (NCBI taxonomy): Eukaryota > Metazoa > Chordata > Mammalia > Carnivora > Ursidae > Ailuropoda > Ailuropoda melanoleuca. Next base: position 76,377,417 of record NC_048224.1, on the reverse strand, counting down.
TGTCTCCTGACCTTGAAAGTAGTTGACTTATTAGGAATAGGTTCTGTGGTGTCCTGTAGAGCGGTATCCCCTGTTCACTAGAATGAGGGACTTTAAGCGTGTCTCCTGTGTGCATTGCACGTATCCTACTGTTGTGGCTGCGCCTCATTTGCCTTCAGTCCAATTGGCTGCAATGGGCCACTTTGTCTTTTGTGGTTTAGGTTTGGTCCTTATGCTGCTAAGGGACCAGTCTGGAGCCATTGCGCGCCATTGTAGTTGGGCAGTGTCAGTAGTCAGAACATATGCCTGTCCTCACCCGTTTCTTGGAACTTTGCTTGCACTGAACTGCTGAGAGCTCTTCCAGCATTGTCCTCTGAGGGGCTTTCCTTGGTGGGTGGGGCCAGCAGTCGCACCAGATGTCTGACCCCAGTCATTCTGCTGGGGTTGCAGACACACTGATCAGCAGGGCACTCTCTTTGCACTGCCTATTTTAAGGTTTGGCTATTGGGACTGCTAGTGTACTAGTGTTTGTGGTTATCTTCCCCTCTTCCCAGGGCAGGAGTGACTTTGGAGTGTTACTGGTGTCTGCTTGGGCTGCTTGCAGGATGAGATATGTCAGGAGCCACTTTGGAGAGACTCCTGCCAAGTAGGGCAGGTTAGATGAGAAGGATCTGCAAAAGAATGCAGGAGTAGGGTATGTTGTGTTAGCAAGGTATGTTTAACCGCATTCCCACTGGTTCCAACAGTTGTCTGGCTCTCTAGGTTTGGGAGGTGGAGAAATGACACCCACTAGCTCTTTTGTTTTTGGAGAAGTCTCCTAAAAATCTCTCCCCCTCAGCACACGTGGAAGATAATACTTTAAGAAAGTACACAGTTACACAGAATCATTGCCTTTCACTTCATCAAAGTAGAACTTATGTGAACAAATAAATATAGGTGAGACAAGGTGTTTTAATAAGATTCAAGGCTAGTAAATAACTCATTAGCATATGCTTATGAGTCATACTTGAAAAGTAAATCAGTTTCTACCTAGAAATGGCAGTCAAGAACACCAGTGTAAATTTGAAGTGCTAGGATACTAATTAACTGAAAGCCAGGTTATCAGAGGAAGTTGACTGAATTTGTAATTTAGTGTCTATGTGCTGCATGCTTAGCAGTCAAAAATAATTATTTGTATATGCCTGAGATCACTAACAGAAAATGATTGGTACACAGTGAAGCACTAAACACATGTAAGATATCTTTATGATTAAAATTGTTAATCTTTTATTTTTTTCACTCATTTTACATTTTACTCATCATTTTAGCAATTTAGTCTTTCAGACCAATAATTCTGTTTGCCTGAGGAGTAGTATCACTAATTCCTTGGTGGAAGGAAAAAGAAAAACAAAAAACAAAAACCACAGACCCTATAATTAAAGGAGACAGCTTAACCAAAACAGAAGAAAATACTGTAGTACTTCAAACTGCTTTAACAAAATACCATATTCTGGGTGAATTCAGCAACACATTTCCTTCTCATAGTTCTGGAAGCTGGGAAATCCAAGATCAAGGTGCTGACAGATTCCCATGTCTGGTGAAAACCCACTTTCTGGTTTATAGATAGCCACCTTCTTGTTATGTCCTCATATGGTCTTTCCTTGGTGTGTATGCCCAGAGAGAAAAAGCTCTCTGTCTCCAAGAACACTAATCCCACCATAAGGGCCTTGCCCTCATGACCTCATCTAAGCCTAATTACCTCCCAGAGGCCTCTCTTCTGAATACCATTACACTGTGGGGTTGGGGCTTCAACATATGAATATTGAGGGGACACAGACATTCAGTCCTTAGCAATCACACACTGTGATATTGGGAACATATAAGATCCTGGAAAAAAGCAGTCTCACTCCTGAATACCACCTGGAGGTCTAACCATTTCAAAAGTTTGCTTCAAAGCTTGCTCTTCCTCCTGATAGGCTGTTAGCTAATGACTTGTTCCAGGGTATTAAGAACAGCTAATACTTACCTTGGGTCAGGAACTGTTCTAATCACTGTACATATAATAGCTAACTTAATTTATATTTAGCACTAATAGTACACTATACATTAGGTACTATTATTATCTTCACATTCAATAGGTGACTGGCAGAGCTGGATTCACATCCAGGCAGTCTGGTAGCAATAGAGTTTTAACCACTATTCTGGTCTTTGAAGTCTTCCCTTACCCTCACCTGTTAACAGATCCTGTCCTTATTTCTTCCTCTCTCTTCTCTCTGATCTCAGTAACTCACTTGGGCCATTACGTGAGCTTCCTGCTCAATGAGAGACTAAATATACAAACAGAAAATGGCCAGACCATATGTAAAGACAGAAGTCTGACTCACAGTCTACAGCAATCAGTTCAGAAAAGCAACCCATGATCTTCAGTAACCAGCCCAGGAAAATGGTCTACTATCTGCAAGTCAGACTTGTAGGAAGTCAAAACATTATCTCTAGCAACAGTCCAGGAAGCCTAACAATAACTTCTGTAACAATTGGCCCCAAACAGCCGAGACTTGATTAATAACTGAAAGTTTCCCTAATTTTTGTCCCACTTCCAACTTAGAACCAACCAGATAGAGCCAACTATGCACCCTCTACTCAGTTACATAGGATGCCCCACTTCCAGTTAGCCCGCCCACAGCTTCCCCATGCCAATAGCCTCCAATGAGGGCATACCTGAAACCTCCCCTTTTTTTCACTATAAAGCTTTCCCACTCTTCTGCCTGCCTTTGTGTCTGCAAACAGTGATGGCTGACTCTCTTGCTAGAGCAAGCTCTGAATAAATAGCCATTGCCTGTTCTCTTTCAGTCGGTCTTTGTTTATTTCACACTGACCTGTGTGCCTCCATACTTTCCCTCTCTAGCACAGACATAGTCTAGCAGAGTATTGCAGGAAAAGAAAGAAGCACAGCAGTCTGCACACGGATGACGGAATCTGAGCTGTGTGTTGCAGGTAAGCAGGATTTAAAAAGCTGGGTAGGAGGCTGGGATGACCACACAGACAGACAGAATGATGCGTGCAGAGGCTAAAGAAGCTACTCTGTGCCCTTAGTCTTCCAAACCCCTTCCTCACCAGGAAAGAAAGCTGGTCTAAGTGTATAGATATAATCTACTTTACATATATCCAACCAGTTTATTGGTTACAGAATTATTGTAACATAATGTATTGTCACAGGCAAGTAACATGGTAATTGAAGGGTTTTAATACCTACAATTAAATCTGATAATATTAACATCTCATAGATTCCTGTAGTACAGATAAAGGAACCCATACTTATACAAGCAGAGAGCAATACTTGGCTTCTGAGGACAGATTACTGAACCAATATAATAAGAAATCATCCTAAAATGAGAAAGGTTCTGCTGCAGATCTTGTCAACCTGTCTATTTTCTACAAGTCCCAACAGCCAAGAAACAACAATGTTCCTGCACATACAGAATGCAAAACCACTTGGAATTACACTGGGTGAGCCATGAGCAATTTAAATGGATTGGACTTTGTAAATGCATGTAGATCAATAGCAGATCACTTCATTGCAATTACTTCCACAGTTGCTTTTAAGATTTGAACTACTTGTCAGTACAAACAGCTGAAAGGCTTTGAATTCCAAGCAACACCTTTGCATCCTCAAATAGTTACAACCCGCCCACAGGTGATTTTTAAAGGAGGAGGAGATATATCTTTTCTCTGTTAATTGTCAAGAAAACATGAATTGGGATAGTAAAGCTCCCACTTGATGGAAATGAAGACATTGCTAAACAAGTTCTGTCAGGCTAGAGTGATGTTTACAAGGCCATAGTCCCTCCCTGAGGGGAAACGACTTAGCACAAGAGTCTTGTGTTCACATACGTGTCATGACTCCATCCCACTGCATGGCACAGTGTAAATGCTCAGGGAATATTTACTGAATCAAGGGACGGGTATTCCTAAGAGTAGAGCCAGGTTATGGGCCTGAACCAACTGTACCTCCTTACTCATGCTCTGGCTGATCCTTTAACTTCCTTTTTCTATACACTTTGTATGTTCTTGGAGAGTGGCAGTTTCCCTCCTCTCAAGCCCTTTGACTTCTATACTAGTTTACACACTCCAGGAATACTAATGACAGTTAACCTGGAAGGGCTTATTAGTTTCAGACACAGAACTAATCCTTTTCTAGGCATTTGCTGGTTTAATCATCACAAAAGCTCTATCAGTATGTGCTGTTACTATACTGATTTTACAGATGAGGAAACCAAGGTTTAGCTTGGTGGCTAGCTCATCCGTGGTCCCACAGCCTTGATGGCAGAATTGGGATTCAGGCCCAGTCTGTCTCAGGAAGCCTTGCTCTTAAGGGTGATGGCCTGTTGGTCTATCTCTTGCATGGACCATTGCCAGAACTTGCAAATTTGTTTCTCTATTTCTTTACCAGTCTTTCCTCTTCAACCTATTCCCCACCTCACTGCCAGAAAAATTACTTCTAAACCTATATCTAATCATGAATCTTGCTTAACACCTCTCAGTAGCTCTCCAATGTCTTGGAACAAATTTCAAATTCCTTTGTGAGGCCTTCAGAGTACAGCATGATCTAGTTATCTTCCTATTTTTCTAACTTCATCTCTGACCTCTCCAGATCTCCATCCTCCACCGTAATTTGCCCCAAATTATCTTATTGTTTTATGTCAGACATGCCTTCCTAGCAGAAGCTTTCCTTATTCTGCTACCCAGACTGGGGTAGATGCCCATATACCTGTAATACCCTCTACAAATCTGCTGCATCGTACTTCCTGTACACTATTAAAAAATATTTATGGGGGACCCTGGGTGGCTCAGTTGTTAGGCATATGTCTTCAGCTCAGGCCATAATCCCAGGGTCCTGGGATCGAGTCCCACAACAGACTCCTTCCTCAGCAGGGAGCCTGCTTCTTCCCTGCCGGCCATTCCCCTTGCTTGTGCTTGTGAGCGCACGCTCTCTCTCTCTCTCTGTGTCAAATAAATAAATAAAATGTTAAAAAAATATATTTATGTATCTGTACTGTCCACCCAAACTGTGATAGATTAGGTTGTCCCCAATTCTTCCCTACTTTTCCTGTAATAAAATCATGCCCCTGACTCTGCTGTGTGGCTTTCAGTGCCTCCCATAGAAGCAGAGTTTACAGCCCTGCCCCATTGACTTGGGGCTTAGCTATGTTACTTGCTTTTGTCAGTGGATTCTGCTCATTGGGGGCATTTCCCCTTGCCGCCATGTTTCAAGGTAACCCCTGAGTGGGAGTCCTGCACCTATGCTTGGCTGTTGTCTTGTTCCCTCCTATTAAGTAAACCCGTTGTTAATTTTAAAAGGAGTCCATTAGACTGAAGTGGCTCTAATGCTCTGGTGGCCTACATAAGCAAACTGAAAACCTAAGCCTATACATTACTGAAACACTGAAACCTGGGGCACCTGGGTGGCTCAGTCAGTTATGCGTCTGACTGTTGATTTCAGCTCAGGTCCTGATCTCAGAGTCCTGAGATCAAGCCCTGCCTCCAGCTCCTCGCTGGGCATGGAGGCGGCTTAAGATTTAAGATTCTCTCTCTCCCTCTCCTCTCCCCCATCCTTGCTCAAGTGCACACACTCTCTCTCCAAAGGAAAAAAACCCCTGAAAACTAAGGAAAACTAATTACAAACAGGAACTAGGCTTTAGGCTAGCGCCAATCAAATAATTTCCTTTCATTACTTCTGCATCTTCTCTGTGTAAGTCTTTCCCCTAGCTCCTGTTGGTAGAGTTCTGATGACTTTCAGTTTGGCTCTGCCTAATTGAGGTCAATTTTTGCTCAAATAAACTTAAAAAAATTCTAATATGCCTCATTTTATCTTTTAACACTGTCCATGAACCAAGGTCAGTTTTTTGTCCTTTCTTGATGGTGGTTCTTATGTGACCAGAGATATGAGCCCAGGGAAAAGTTGAGTTTCAATGCACTTATGACAAGGGCTGTAGTTAACCACTCAGGGACTCTGACACTAGAATGGCCCTTCTGAGTCTTCAACCTGAGGTGAAGGGGTCTGCATGTATCCATCCTTGTATGCAGGCTGCCCAGGGGAGGAGCATAACTTTAGGCAAGGGAGCTTTTTCACCTATGGGCAATTCATAGAGGGGCTGGCAGCTGCAGTCAACAGCATCCCCATAAGCTGGAGGAGTAAGTCCCTCAGTCCCAAAGGGCACCTGGGCAGTGCAGAACAGTAACTACTACACCAGTGATTTTCAGTGTGGTCCCTAGAACAACAGCATCAGCATCACCTGGTAACACGAGAGAGATGCTAATTCTACCTCAAGCTAGTGAATCAGATACTCTAGGGGTGAGACCAGCAGTGGTTAACAAACTGGCAGGGACTCTGATGCACACTGGGTATGAGAAGGACTGCACCATGGTAGTGTGCCTAGTCGGAATGCATGGAAAATTTGCTGATTGATTTTTTGTGTGTTTTAAGTTTTTATTTAAATTCTAGTTAGTTAACATATACTATAATATTGGTATCAGAGTAGAATTTAGAGATTCATCACTTACATACAACACCCAGTGCTCATCACAACAAATGCCCTCCTTAATACCCATCACCTATTTAGCCCATCCCCCATCCACCTCCCTTCCAGCAACCCTGTTTGTTCTCTAGTTAAGAGTCTGTTTCTTGTTTTGCCTCTCTCTTTTTTAATATATTCATCTGTTTTGTTTCTTAAATTCCACATATGAGCAAAATCATATGCTATTTCTTTTTCTCTGACTTTTTTAGCTTAGCATAATATTCTCTAGCTCCAAACACATCGTTGCTAATGGTAAGATTTCATTCTTTTTATGGCTGAGTAATATTCCATTGTGTATATATACCACATCTTCTTTATCCATCCATCAGTTGATGAACATTTTGGCCCTTTCCATAATTTAGCTATTGTTGATAATGCAGCTATAAACATCAGGGTGCATGTACCCCTTCAAATCTGTATTTTTGTATCCTTTGTGTAAATACCTAGTAGAGCAATTGCTGGATTGTAGGGTAGTTCTATTTTTAACTTTTTGAGGAACCTCCCTACTGTTTTCCAGAGCAGCTGCACCTGTTTGCATTCCTACCAACAGTGTAAGAAAGTTCCCCTTTCTCCACATCTTCCCCAACACCTGTTGTTTTCTGTGTTGTTAATTTTAGCCATTCTGACTGGTGTGGGGTGGTATCTCATTGTGGTTTTGATTTGTATTTTCCTGATGATGAGTGATGTTGAGAATCTTTTCATGTGTCTGTTAGCCATTTATATGTCTTCTTTGGAAATATGTCTATTCATGTTTTCTGCCCATTTTTTAACTGGATTATTTGGGTTTTTTTTGTTTTTGTTTTTTTTTTTTTTCAAAGATTTTATTTATTTATTCGACAGAGATAGAGACAGCCAGCGAGAGAGGGAACACAAGCAGGGGGAGTGGGAGAGGAAGAAGCAGGCTCACAGTGGAGGAGCCTGACGTGGGGCTCGAACCCATAACGCTGGGATCACGCCCTGAGCTGAAGGCAGACGCTTAACCGCTGTGCCACCCAGGCGCCCCTGGATTATTTGGTTTTTTATATGTTCAGTTTTATAAGTTCTTTATATATTTTGGATACTAACCCTTTATCAGATATGTCATTTGCAAATATCTTCTTCTATTCCATAGCTCACCTTTTAGTTTTATTGATGGTTGCCTTAACTGTGCAGAAGATTTTATTTTGTGGAAGTCCCAATAGTTTATTTTTTGCTTTTGTTTCCCTTGCTTCAGAAGACATATCTAGTAAGAAGTGCTACGGCTGAGGTCAAAGAGGTTACTACCTGTGTTCTCCTCTAGGATTTTGATGGTTTCCTGTCTCACTTTTAGGTCTTTCATCCATTTTGAATTTATTTTTGTGTATGATGTAAGAAAGTGGTCCAATTTCATTCATCTGCATGTTGCTGTCCAATTTTCCCAACACCATTTGTTGAAGAGGCCATGTTTTTCCCATTGGATATTATTCCCTGCTTTGTTGAAGATTATTTGACCATATAGTTGCAGGTCCATTTCTGGGTTTTGTATTCTGTTCCATTGATCTGTGTCTGTTTTTGTGCCAGCGCCATACTGTCTTAATCACTACAGCTTTGTTATATAACTTGAAGTCCAGAATTGTGATGCCTCCAGCTTTGCTTTTCTTTTTCAAGATCGCTTTGGCTAGTCTGGGTCTTTTGTGGTTCCATACAAACTTCAGGATTGTTTGTTCTAGTTCTGTGAAAAATGCCGGTAGTATTTTGGTAGGGATTGCATTAAATGTGTAGATTGCTTCGGGTAGTATAGACACTGTAGCAATATTTGTTCTTCCAATCCATGAACATGGAATGTTTTTCTGTTTCTTTGTGTCATCTTCATTTCTTTTCAGTGTTCTATAGTTTTCAGAATACAGATCTTTTGTTTTTGGTTAGGTTTATTCCTCGGTATCTTATGGGTTTTGGTGCTATTGTAAATGGGATTGATTCCTTGATTTCTCTTTCTGCTGCTTCATTATTGGTGTATAGAAATGCAGCAGATTAGGGACACCAGCGTGGCTCAGTTGGTTAAGAGTCTGCCTTCGACTCAAGTCATGATCCCAGGGTCCCGGGATTGAGGCCCACATCAGGCTCTCTGCTCAGCAGGCAGCCTGTTTCTCCCTTTCCCTGCTTCCCCTCTTTGTTCGTACTCTCTCTCTCTAGCTATCTCTCTCAAATAAATAAATAAAATCTTTTAAAAAAAGAAATGCAACAGATTTCTATACATTGATTTTGTATCCCGTGACTTTACTGAGTTCATGTATTTGTTCTAGGAATTTTTTGATGGAGTCTTTCAGGTTTTCTACATAGAGTATGTCATCTGCAAATAGTGCAAGTTTGACTTCATTCTTGCCAATTTGGATGCCTTTTATTCCATTTTGTTGTCCAATTGCTGAAGACTTCCACTGCTATGTTAAATAACAATGGTGAGAGTGGACACACCATCTTGTTCCTGACCATAGAGGAAAAGTTCTCAGTGTTTCCCACTGAGGATTATATTAGCTGTGGGTCTTTCATAAATGGCCTTTATGATGTTGAGGTATGTTTCCTCTATCCCTGCTTTGTTGAGGGTTTTTATCAAGACTGGATCCTGTACTTTGTCAAATGCTTTTTCTGCATCTGTGGAGAGGATCATATAGTTCTTACCTATTCTTTTATTAATGTGGTATATCATATTGATTGATTTGCAAATATTGAGCAACCCTTGCAGCCCAGGAATAAATCCCACTTGATCCTGGTAAATAATTCTTTCAATGTACTGTTGGATTTGATTTGCTTTTATCTTGTAGAGAATTTTCACATCAATGTTCATCCATGTTCATCCATGTTCATACAGGACTTTGGCCTATAATAATCCTTTTTAGTAAGGTCTTTGTCTGATTTTGGAATCAAGGTAATGCTGGCCTCGTAGAATGGGTTTGGAACTTTTCCTTTCATTTCTATTTTTTGGAACAGTTTGAGAAGAGTATGTATTAACTCTTCTTTACATGTCTAGTAGAATTCCCCTGGAAAGCCATCTGGCCCTAAGATTTGTTTTTTGGAAGATTTTTGATTACTCATTCAATTTCTTTGTTGGTCATGGGTTTATTCAAATTTTCTTTTTTTCCTGTTTCAGTTTTGGTAGTTCATATGTTTTTAGGAATTTATCCGTTTCTTCTGGATAGCCCAATTTGTTGGTGTATAATTTTTCATAATATTCTCATATAGTTATGTTTCTGTAGTGTTGGTTGTGATCTTTCCTCTTTCATTCATGATTTTATTTATTTGGGTCCTTTCTCTTTTTGGAAAGTCTGGCTAGGGGTTTATCAATTTTATTAATTCTTTCAAAGAAACAACTCCTAGTTTCATTGATCCATTCTACTGGTTTTTTGTTTGTTTCTGTATCATTTATTTCTGCTCTAATGTTTATTATTTCCCTTCTTCTTCTGGTTTTAGGCTTTGTTTGTTATTCTTTTTCTAGCTCCTTTAGGGGTAAGGTTAGGTTGTGTATTTAAGATTTGTCTTGCTTCTTGAGGTGAGTTGGGATAGCTATATATTTCCTTCTTATGACCACTTTTTCTGCAACCCAAAGATTTTGGACTGTCCTGTTTTCATTTTTATTTGTTTCCACGTATTTTTTTTTAATTTCTTCTTTAATTTCCTGTTTAACCCATTCATTCTTTAGTAGGATGTTCTTTAACCTCCATGTATTTATGATCTTTCCAAATTTTTTCTTGTGACTGACTTCAAGTTTCATAGCATTGTGGTTGGAAAACATGTATGGTATGATTTCAGTCTTTTTGTATTTATTGAGGCCTGAATTGTGACTCAGAATATGATCTGTTCTGGAGAATGTTCCATGTGCACATGAAAAGGTTGTGTATTCTGCTGCTTTAGGATGAAATGCTCTGAATATATCTGTTATGTCCATCTGGTCCAGTGTGTCATTCAAAGCCATTATTTCCTTGTTGATTTTCTGCTTAGATGATCTGTCCATTGCTGTAGTGGGGTGTTAAAGGCCTCTACTATTCTTATATTATTATCAATGAGTTTCTTTATGTTTGTTATTAATCGATTCATATATTTGGGTGCTCCCAAGCTGGGGGTATAAGTATTTAACAATTGTTAGATCTTCTTGTTGGATAGACCCCTTTATTATGATATTGTGCTCTTCATCATCTCTTGTTACAGTATTTGGTTTAAAATCTAGTTTGTCTGAGTATTGCTACTCTGGCTTTCTTCTGGTCCATTAGCATGATAAACGGTTCTCCATTCCCTCACTTTCAATCTCTATGTGTCTTTAGGTCTAAAATCAGTCTCTTGTAGGCAGCATATAGATGGGTCTTGTTTTTTGTTTGTTGGTTGGTTGGTTTGGTTTTTGTTGTTCTGATATCCTATGTCTATTCATTGGAGCATTTAGTCCATTTATATTCAGGGTGACTATTGATAGACATGTATTTAGTGCCATTGTATTACCTATAAAGTCATTGTTTCTGGAAATTTTCTCTTTTCCTTTCTAGTCTTTGTTGCTTTTTGTCTTTCCTTCCTACTCAAAGAGTCCCCTTTAATATTTCTTGCAGGGCTCAATTTATGGTCACAAACTCCTTTACTTTTTGTTTGTCTGAGAAACTCTTTATTTCTGCTTCTATTCAGAATAAGAGCCTTGCTGGACAAAGCCTTCTTGGCTGCATATTTTTTCCCATTCAACTAAGAAAATTCCCATTTTCCCATTTAACATATCATGCCACTTTCTTCTGGCTTGTCAAGTTTCTGTTGATAGGACTGCTGGTAACCTTATTTGTCTTCCCTTGTTAGTTAGGGATTTATTTTCCCTTGCTGCTCTTAGGATTTTTTCCTCATGTCTGTATTTTGCAAATTTTACTACAATATGCCTTGGTGTTGGCCTGCCTTTTTGATTTTGATGGGAGTTCTTTTTGCACCCTGGATTTGGATGTCTGTTTCTTTCTCTGGGTTGGAGAAGTTTTCAGCTGTAATTTGATCAAGTAAAACTTCTGCCCCTTTTTCCCTCTCATCTTCTGGGACTCCTATGCTACAAATGTTATTAAGCTTTATAGGGTTGCTGAGTTCCCTAAGTCTACATTTGTGATCCAGTATTTTTCTTTACCTCTTCTTTTCAGTTTCATTATTTTCCATAATTTTAGCTTTTATATTACTGATTTATTCCTCTGCTTCTTCCATCCTTGTGGTCATCACACCCAGTTGGTTTTGCATCTCAGTTATAGCATTTTTTTATTTCGGCCTGATGAGATTTTAGGTCTTTTATCTCTATGGTAAGTGACTCCCTGGTAAGTGACTCTGCTTTTCTCAGGCCCAGCTAGTATCCTTATGATGGTTGTTTTAAATTCTGGATCAGGCGTATTACTTAGATCTGTTTCAGTTAGATCCCTGACCGTGACTTTTTCTTGTTCTTTCTTTTGGGATGAATTGCTCTGACTTGGCATTTTGTCTGGGCCTCTATCTTCTACTCTGTTATAAAAGCCTGTTATATTTCCTGCTTCTGACAGTAATGACTTTATTAAGAAGAGGTCCTATACTATCCAGGGCCTGGTGCTTCAGGAAATGTTTCTGGTGTATGCTATGTGCATTCTGGTGTTGTGTTTTGGCTGCTCTTTCCCTCAGGTCAGTCCTCTGCAGAGTTTCTCCTTGCCTGCAATGGGGAGTATTTGTACCTTGTCCAGTGTGTGGTGCATTTTAATTAGGTGTACTTTGGTCTGCCTGTTAAAATAAGCCTGATCCTATTTCCACTAGAGCTGAAGCTTTATGGCACTCTGAGGTTAGTAGACTTGGTGCATATTGGGGGTGGGGGGGTTGTGCTGGTCTTCTGGGGGAGGGTCATGTTGCTACTCTTCCTATCAGGCAACCCTCCCCCAGTAAAGAAGCACCTTCAGAGTGCAGAGGGATAGGGTTTGGTATAAGCGACTCAAGCCTCCACTGTGGGTGCTGTGCTACTTACTAAAGTCCCTTCATGCTGGTGGGTGGATAAAAATGGCACCAACCCTGTCTGTACTCCTTGGAGAGGGGAGTTCACGCCTGCCATTGTCCAGAAAGCCCTCACAGAAGACTGAACAATCTCCCCTTTTGTGTACCAGGCATCCCTCAGATATCTGCCTTGATCCTGTCTGCGTCTGGGCTGTCTGCCCACCCGGCCGCACAGTGCACCTGTGTTTTATGTCAGGCACACCAGCTGAGTTTCAAAATGCTAAATTTTAGGGACCCAGTGCAGCACAGAACCATGCTGATCCTTTGGGGGAGGGTCTTGCTGTGGGGTTGGTGCCATTTTGTCCCAGAAGGGAAGTCACATGAAAGTGCAGGAGCTTGGAGTTTAGAATAAAACACAGCAAAAAGTCAGCATCCAGGTTAACTGCCCTCAGCAGGTGTCTTTGCCCCTATGCTAATGAATGGGGCAGCACAATGGTGACTGCTGGCTCTTTTGTCCCCTGAGAGGCAGTGCCATCTCTCCCAAATACACTCCAATAAGGGCATCTGTCTCTCCCAGTATGACCCAGGGAATCCTCACATCATGCTACCTGCTCCCAGACCTCTGCCCTCCTTTCCCACAGGAGCACTGCTACATCCACTGGGCTCCACACAAACCACAGTGCAGATCTCTATAACTTCAGTCTTTGTGTTCTGCTGGTCACAAAAGCTCACAATAATCAGCCCTCTTTTTTCCCAGTCAGTGGTTTTGGGGAAGTGTTTATCTTATGTGATCCCCTATGTGCTACTTTCTCTCTCTCTCTCTCTCACCTCCTACCTTCCACAATGTGGCCTCTTTTCTCCCTCTAGTTATGCAGTTTGTTTTCTCAGTCTTTAGATCAATTTGTTGGGTGTTTGGAATGATTTGATATTTATCTAGCCATGTTCAAAGGAGGAGGCAAGCATAGAGTCCCCCCACTATTTTGCCATCTTAACACTTCAATGATTTGCCGACTAATTAATTAACATGGAAAAAGCAGCTGCCCTGTTTGCTTCCCAGGGAGGCCATGGGGACAGTATATGTGATATTACCATAGCAAAGAAACCCAGGTATCTCTTATCCCTAGAGCCATAGGTATAGTCCTTGTATACTGTGGCATTGCTCCCAGAGATGGAAACTGAGTTGCTTAAGCATCAATCTGGCTGAAGTCTGAAGGAGTGTACAAACTGAATAATCCGTTTCCCCCAATATGAGAGTGTTAGTGCTATTTGTCTGGCTGACTACCTCTACCTCCCTCGTGTGCAGTCCCTAGAATCCTGCTATTTTTCACCAGGACTACTGTCAGAGCCTTTGCAGGCTCCTTGGGAAGACTTTCTCTCCCCTCACTGATCTGTTCCTGGCTGACTTCTGGCTCTGGGGACATGCTCCTTGGCTGCTAATGGGCCTCTACTATTTGAAACTCCAGTTTCCCTGCCAACATTCAGAGTAGGCCAGTAAGTCTGTCCGTAAATGTACCTGGTTGAATTAAATACCATACTCATTGCTTTCAGATTACTTGTAATCAGCTGGAGTGTGAAGTAATGCGAGTCTAGACCCACTTTCCTGCTTATTCCCATTGACTTTTGGATCTCAGGTCCTAGCCAGACTTTCCATGGTCAGAGCTGCCTTTCAGGTCCTTGGGTATAGAGTTTATGGACTAAGCTTTTGTTTTAGCCAATATTAAGTGGGTCTACCATTCAAGAGTTATCCTAAGTGAAGGATCATATGGTGATGCGTGTACATCCCAAACATAAAGCTTAAATTTAAGTGAATCTCAAAGAGACATTATAGCAAATTGCTTAAACATGTAGGATTTGGAATCAAATAGAATTGGATTCAAATCCTTGTTCCACCATTCCTAGCTGTGTGAGCATGGGTAAGTTACTCATATTCTCAGTAAAATTGGAATAATGAAAAGAACTGCCTTATTAGATCATTCCAAGGACTAAATGAGGTAAAGAGAGTAAAATTCTTAGCCCAGTGCCAGACACATTATAAGCCTTTGTGGTTATCTTAATTCTTAATATCAAGATTATTTTTGTTAGAGTTAGGACCTTTGTATAGTATTTTTGAACTTTGCCTATTTCATACAATAATTCTTAGAATTCTTGCTTTTTGAGAAGTGTACAGTTAATATATTTTCTCATGTACAATAATATTTTGTTCTCACAACTACACAATGTGGTCAAGTTGTATCATTTTCATCTTAGAGATGAATTAACTGAAGTCAGGAGTTTATCCCATCCCCAATCACACAGACTTGGAGAAATGGGACAGGTCCTGAGGCTGGCTGAATTCTACTCACGATACTAATGCAAGACAGTCAGAAAAAAAGGCAGGCAGGGACCCCCCCCTCCTCCAGGTGATAGGAAGATGACAAAAACCTGATTGGGTGACAGGCACAAGGTAGGGTTAAGCAGATTAAAACAGCCTGCCAACAAGCCCATAAAAAGCCCTAGACTTAGAAACTGGTGGCAAATCCTTTCGGTCCCCTCCCTGTTTGGGAGCTTTGTACTCTAAATAAACTTTGCTTTGCTGCCCACCACTCTTGTCTGGTCTACCTCTTCATTCTTCAAAGCAGCATGACCAAACATCATGAGAATTAAGGGAAAAGAAATCCTGTAACAATACCTCAGTTGCAGAGTATAAAAGACAAGTGGTCTAATATTTGTGTAATAGGAGTCCTAGAAGGGGCGCCTGGGTGGCTCATTCGTTAAGTGTCTGCCTTCGGCTCAGGGCATGATCACAGGGTCTTGGGATTGAGCCCCGCATCGGGCTCCTCCTCTGGGAGCCTGCTTCTTCCTCTCCCACTCCCCCGCTTGTGTTCCCTCTCTCGCTGGCTGTCTCTCTCTGTCAAATAAATAAATAAAATCTTAAAAAAAAAAAAGGGAGTCCTAGAAATACTTTTTAATTGTTCCCAGAGCTATCCCCTGTATCTCTATTTAGAATTAGAATCACTGCAAATGATGGTAGTATATGAAATCAACTTTTGAAGATAATTAATGTCCTTATAACTGATAAGTTTTCTTGGCAAGTTTTTGCAGCATGGTAGAATTATTTCCACATTGTTAAGGAAAATGTTTTCTGTGTGTTCCCTGTGTGTTTTCTCAATATTCTACTATAACACTAGTTCACTTCTGACACTCTAGTTCCCAAATGTGTGGGATTTTTTTCTCCACCAAGCAATTCTGTGCACTAGATAGGTGTCTGCCAATGTAACCAATTCTGACACTATCTACATGGCGTTGTTGTAGACTCCAGGTTGAGGGCTCAGTCCTACAAGACTGCCCGCCCTCCACACACTTTAGATTCCAGTGGCAAGTCCAGGTTGTCACCTGTGCCTCTGACTAACTGATGATAAATTGGAGGTTCCCACAACCCCATCCTGAGGTTTGATTAATTTGCTAGATGGAGGTTCACAGTGCTAAGGTATTTTACTTACTGGATTATAGTGTTGGAGTGGGGGGAGTTTTACTCTACCCTTCAAGATTCTTCTGGCGAGTCTAAGAATTAAATTGACATGAGATGGTTTAATAGGAGAAAATCAAATTTAATTATAAATGTACAGGGTATCCCCATGAACAATGAGATTCTACAGAAGGGCAAAATAAAGTACATATGTCATCCTCAACTAAAGAGAAGGGTGTAGGGGGAGCTTCAAAGGAAAGGCAGACAATTCACAGGAAAAATGGAAAGAGTTCATGTTTAGTAAACAAATGTTTGCTAGGTCATACAGAAACAATGGGACAGAGAGAGGACTTTTATCAAACAAGCCTTGTTAGCTTTCTCCTAACTACCACACCTAGTTCATATAATGTAATTATCTACAGTGATGGCTCTTTTCCTGGAGCAGGTCCTCTACCTAAATTCTTTTAGGCAGTTAGGTAGAAGGTTAAAGTTTCTCCTGAGTCCTTTGGGCCGTGTTTTCAGCTCAAAATAACTAGCATACCAAAATGGCACATCTTGAGTTAACTCTTTCTGAATCCCAATACTAGTTTATTATAAAAGGACATAATTCAAGAACAGCCAAATGGAAAAGACGCGTAAGGCAAAGCTTGTGAGAAAAGGCACGGAGTTTCCATATACTGTCTGGGGGCACCACTCTTCTGGCACCTCCTCCTATTCATCCTGGACACTCTCCTTTTGAGACTTTTATGGAGGTGTCATGACACTGGTATGATTGATTAATTTACTGGCCATTGGTGATTAAGTTGAGCTCCAATACCTCTCCCATCCCTAGAGGTCAGAGGTAGGCTGAAAGTTCCAACCCTTTTATCACCTGGTTGGCTTCCCTGGCAATCACCACTCTCTCATCCCTAGGAGCTTTCTGAAAGTCACCTGACAAACTCAGGTGTGGTTGAAAGGGACTTGCTATGAATAACAAAAGACTCCCATTTCACTTTCATCTCTCTGGAGCTGTTTCAGGAACTAGGAACAAAACTAAATTATACCAAAGATGCCCCTATGGCTCCTATGTAGGAAATTGCAAGGGCTTTAGGAGAGGTGTGCAAGAGACAGTGAATAAAGATCAAACATATCTTGTTAGAAATCACAATATCACATGGGCAGAGCATTAAGGAATATTGAGATAATAGATGTGAAAGGTTGGAAAAACTAAAAACATCTATTGTTAAAAAGAAAGAGGACCGAAATGGAGTCATTTATGTTAAGCCCCACCAAAACTTAATACTAACCTCAGCCTCTCCAAGGAGTAAAATTTTAAACCAGTCTGGAATTTTCTGATCATCACCAGTGAGGTAATCTGCATGTTAAGACACCCTGCCTTCCCCTAAGGGAAGGTGACCTTGTCTGATATAATCCCTTCTTTTCTTTTGTTAATAACTTCCTCCCCTACCTGCCTTCTTCTATAAAACCTTTCAGTTTATACAGCTTCTCAGAGCTCCTTTTATTTATTAGATGGGGTTTTACCCCTCTTCATGAATCTTTGAACAAAAAAGGGGTGAGATTCTGTATTTCTAATGGTTCCTTGACCTGGGAACCACACTCTGAGTGGCAAAATCCTAAGTGCTTCTCCTTTTTTTCCCTTGTTTTTGATGACCTTGACAGTTTAGAGGTGTACTGGTCAGGTGTTTTGCAGAATGTCCCTCAATTTGGATTTGTCTGATGTTTCCTCATGATTAGATGGGGGTTATGGGTTTTAGGGAGGAAGACCACAGACAAAGTGCCATTTTCATCACATCGTACCTGTAGTGTGTACCCTCCCAACATGATTTCTCACTATTGATATTGACCTTTATCACATGCTGAGGTAGTATTTGTCAGGTTCTAAATGATTCTAATGAAAATAATTTTTAAGATCCTCTGATTTACCACAAAGGATTCAAACTGTTTAGTGCGTCATGGAGAGACCTCAGAGATGCACCCCTTGCTAGATCTTCGTCTCCAAACCCTGCTACTTCCTGACTTGCACTTTAGGCTGCATAAGTAACAAAATGCTTGCAGTAGACCTAAACCCTACATGTGTGAACGCACGTGCACACACACACACACACACACACACACACTGCCCAGATGTCCTTCCCTTCCTTCTTCAAAGAAGTTATCAAGTTAGACTTCAGTTTACATACCACCTGCACCCCGCCTCCACAATTTCTCACTGCATCTCAGCTTTCCCTGCTTCCTCAATCCTATCACTAACTCTATTTGATTGAAATTGACTTTTTATGCTTCTCTCTTTCATAATAGAATATTAGCTTTGCAAGAACAGGGACTTTGAAGTGTTCATCCTGTACCAACAGTACATAGCATTAAAGACAATCAGTAAATATTTGTTAAATTATGTGCCAAACCCAAACCTAACCATAAATAACAAAGAAAATCACCCACCCTTTGACGGTCTATTTCTCCTACTCAAATTTATGAGATTAAATAACGTCATTGTCAAGTTAGAAGTGTTTAAAAGGGCTAGAAATTCTCAGTGCTCTATATTATCACAGCCTAATTATTACCATGCATTTCCACTAGTCTTCATAATGGTCCTTTTTTTTTTCTTTTCAATTTCTTCTTGCAGCCAGTAGCTTGCTCCAAAAACATAAACCAGTACTCAGAAGGCTTCTGTTGTTATTAATTCCAGCACCACTGTTATATTTCAAAAGAGGATGCAGGCAGGCTTGGACATGTGAGCAGTTGGGTGGTTTCACTGGCAGTGGCTGTCAGGTAGCTGAACTGGGAGCATCGATCAGCACGGTGCCCTTTAGAATCTACCCTCCAAGGTTACATCCAAACCACCTTAATGGGGCGATGCAAAGGGCAGAGACAGCAGCTTTTCATGCAGTGGCTTCATCCATCACACTCCTAACCAGCAAATAGAGACTGATGAGGGATCTCAGCATTTAGGGCAGGGCTGGTCACACTCTGCTTGCTGTGCTCAGTACCTCTCCCATCTTGCTCCAAACATCTCTGAAATATTTGCTTTGGAAGGCAAATATTGATCCTTGCTGCCACTGGCTTTTTCATTAAATGCTTTGCTCCTTGATACACATTCTTTGCTTAATTACTTTCCTTCATCTTCCATCTGAAATTAGGGAGGAAATTTAGCATTGTGGAAATTCACTTTGATTCCAAAGCTCCCTCTTGTCCAGGTAATGTTCTTAAATAAATTTGGAGGCATTTGGTATTCCAGATCTTTCCTGGCTGAGGCAAAGGCTGCGCTGGGCCAGGAAGTCTGTGTGATTCACAAAGGCATTCAGCCTAGAGATGGCTTCCCCTGCTGTTGCCGCCCTCTGAATTTCTTGAACAGGCTACCTGGACTGTGCGGAGGATTTTGTCCAGCTGTGCACGCTGGGACATCTCTTGTACGGCCCAAACCTAGGTTTTGCTCACTATGCACCCACGCACCTCCTTCAAATAGAATCAGTCATTCTGGGACAAATGAAGAAGAGTTTGGGTGGTGGGCTCTGGCTCTGGTTTCCAAGCCCACAGCTCCTCAGAGCTAGGATTCAACCTACACAGCTACCCCCTCCTCCCCTGCCTGGAGAAGAGAGTTTTTATTAATCATTGCAACAGTGTTTTGCAATTTGAAAAAACCTCACATGCCTGCGTCACTTTAGGCCTTTAAAAATGCCGGTGAGTTACAAGATGATTCCTGCTGTTACTCAGCAGCACGAGATCACAAAAATACCAAACTTGCTGAAAGGGGCACCTCGCAGCATCTGCCCACCATGATCTCTTAAAGCCCATATGTTTTTCTTCCCAGGTGCCTTAGGTGTAATTCAGTGATTCTCAACCCTACCCACACATTAGAATCACTATGGAGATTTTTAAAACATAATTCACTTTCAGGAATTTTGATTCAATTGGTCTAGGATGGAGCCCTGGCAATAGCTTTTGAGAGCTCACCAGGTGATCCTAATTGAAACCAAGGTTGAGGGGCATCTGGGGGGGCTCAGTCGTTAAGTGTCTGCCTTTGGCTCAGGGCGTGATCCCAGCGTTCTGGAATCGAGCCCCGCATCAGGCTCCTCCGCTGGGAGCCTGCTTCTTCCTCTCCCACTCCCCCTGCTTGTGTTCCCTCTCTCACTGGCTGTCTGTCTCTCCATCAAATAAATAAATAAAATCTTAAAAAAAAGAAAGAAAGAAAGAAAGAAACCAAGGTTGAGAACCACTGAATGGTATCCTTCCCAAATCCTTTTCTGGGACACAGAACTTTCTTCTACTGAGTCCCTGCCAAGTCATCAGCTACCCTTAGATGCCACCACTACCCTCTTCTTCCTCACCAGAAACTAGAACTTTTCACATCACTGTGACTTTTTTTTAAAGGGAGTTGCCCAGTTTCTGAACCCTATACCTATGTTTGGTGAATCCCCACTCCTCTATCCTATATAAATTTTGGAGAATCAGGGCTTCTACATGGAAGGTGAAAAGCTATATATTCATTTTCCCAGCCTCCCTATGGTCAAGCACAGTCAGGTGCTTCATCAGTCAGACCCTAGCCTTTGACTTGGGAGCCATCAAGGTAAAGGAAGAAGGATTCAGGATCTTTTGGTGATAGTAGGAGTAGGTGTCTGAGTCTGGGGCCAGTGGTAACAGGATGCAAGCTACCCCATCACATGGAAGCTGCCACGCAGTGTTCTCACCTAGCCTGTTCCACAGTGTGACTTTCATTTTCTTTCATGGCTGCCCCAAGCCTCGTTCTCTCCATGATTCTCTGAGCATGTAGTAACCCTTTGACAACTTCCTTTCCAGAGTTAGTCTCTGTTTATAACTAAGAACCCTCTTGTCCTTCCATAAGGGATGTCACAAACTATTCTCAGAGGAAAAGTCACCTCCTTTGGAATGAAAGTTGTACTCCATAGCCTTCTGATACAAGTCCAGAGATCAGGTTTGAAACTTTCTGTCTCCATTCGCTTAATTTCCATTTTTCCTTCCGGTTCTAATGAATAGACAGTATTAACTTTCATTTTTATTCTCTATCAGTAGTAGAGCTCAGGTTAAGTCTCCCCTAGAGTGGCCTATGCCTTCTGTTCGCTCCGCTGAGCTGTCCCTGGTATTATTCACAGAGTGGCTGTTTCGAGCATCAAAACAGCAGCCCCATTAGGTAGAATTTGTACCATGGCTGGACTGTACCCACTGTGGAAATAGACCTCTCTTCTAAAACAAAGGGTGGGATTTACTAATATTCTTTATTCACAGTAGCTGAGAGAAAGAAGAAATGACATGTAACTGCTTCATGAGAGTTCTGTTAGTGGATACCCATCCAGGGTAATTATTAACAGCAGCCTGAGGTGAAAGAGTTCAGAGGGAAGCTACCATCAGATGGTATACCTCAAAGTCTTCCTCTATCCATGCTTTGATGATGGCTGAATCATAAAATGCATGGAATAAGGCTTCATAAAGTACAATTCCCCCGGGAAAGCAGCGTTTCATCATGAATACGGGCAATTTTTATGCTCGCACTCCACCAAAGCATCTTAATTCCAGTGTCAGAGTGAATCACCAATTTGTAACTCAAATATCTAACACATACTCAAACACTCAACACAGATGATACTCACCCCAGTTTTGCCAGCTACAAGTGATATATTCTGTGACTAATCCCCCAAAGTCCTAGATTTTCTTTTGCAGATTTCTTTAGGAAGTTTGGTAAAAGCTGGGGGAAAATGTACTCTGATGACAGAAGGCTTCTGTCTTTCTGTAGTTCCTTCACATAGAGTATTGGCAAGCATTTGCAATCTTCATAATTCTAGGAAATACTATTTTTCTCAGAGGTTTTGGTTGGTGGGTACTATGGACTAAATGTTTGTATCACTCTGAAATTCACATGTGGAAGCCTTAACGCCCCCCTCCCCGATGGTATTTGGAGATGGGGCTTTGGGGAGGTAATTATGGTTAGATGAGTTTAAGGAGGTTGAGTCCTCCTGATGGGATTAGTGGCCTTATCAGGAGAGGAGAAAGAGATCACTCTCTCTGTCATGTGAGAGCACAGTGAGAAGGTAGCCATCTGCTAGTCAGGAAGAGGACCCTCACCAGAACTCAACCATGCCGGCACCCTAATCTTGGACTTCCAGCCTCCAGAGCTGTAAGAAAATACATTTTCATTGTTTAAGCATCCAGTCTATAGTATTTTGCTATGGCAGCTCAAGCAGACTAATACACTAAGTGGTAACCTGACAGACAAATGATGTTGGAGTCCAAAAGCTGATCCCACAGAGAGAAATGATACATTGGTGCTCACAGGAGAAAGCTAGACTCTGTTTTTCTTGAGGGCAAAGACAGTGTTCTTAGAGTATTTGGATCGTGAGTGTTTGGACTACTATTTGGCCCATAGAAGATATTCAACAAATATTTATGAATTAATAAGTAAGTGAGTGGCTGGCTGGATGGGTGGAACAGTGAAACCAAATGAATAAGGGAAGGAATGGAGAGAACAAGACTGACCCTCAGAGGAAAGTAATTAATAAGGTGAGATTTTTAAAGTTGCATCTTACAGATTTTGATGTGATATTTTCAGAGCCTAAGGCTTTGACTTTTCATGTCAAGAACTTTTCAACTTTTGCTGTATCTGAAAGATTACTGGTCCTGGAGACAAAATAGCTCATACTCTCAGATTTGCCTCTGTGTTGCATTATGTGCTTAGTCGTGCATTTCATCTCCCAGCGCTCCTGCTTCTAGATCCATAAAAAACTGAGAGAAATTAGCTAATGTCTCTGAGGTCTTCCAACATTAATATCCCAAGATTGTACTAATTACTGCAATTGCAAAATGAAAATGCAAACTTGCAGAAATTATATTATTAGAAATTAATTCCATCATTTGAATTTTTCCATATATATAAAGTATATATATAAACTTTATATCTATATCTATATATAGATACTTTACTTTAATCATTTTTGCTGTAGGTTTGACTTTTTTTAAAAATTCAGTTTACTTTTGAATTATAACCATTAATGATATTCTTCTAAAAAAGAAAATAGGACTAATAATGCCAACCATAGGGAAAACAGAATCTTTTCAACAACTGGATATCTATATGGGAAAGAAATGAGCTTTAAACCCTACCTCATGTGGTAGTTCAAAATATGTCCATAAATTCTTTGGTACTCCTCCATTTTTAAAAGTGTGAGTGAATTCCACTTCCCTTGAGTGTGGAGACTCACTTATAATACATAGAATTAAGCAGGATGATGGTGTGTAGCTTTGGATACTAGGTTGTAACAGATAAATTGGTTTCCTCCTCACTCATTCTTGCTTAGGTCGTTTGCTCTGGTGGAAGCCAACAGCAATGCTATCAGGACCACCAGACGGCCCTGCAGAGAGTGTTATTTGATGAGGAACTGAGGCCTTCTGCCAATAGCCGTATGGGTGGGCCATTCTGAGAGCACATCCTACTGCCCTGGTCAGGCTCCTGATGACTGCAGCCATGACCAATAGTTTGCCTGCAACCTCAGGAGAAACCCTGGGCCAGAATTACCCAAGTAAGCCAGGCCCAGATTTCTGACTTTTAGAAACTGTGTGAGATAGTAAATGTTTATTGTTTTAGCTGCTAAATGTTTGAGTAATTTGTTATGCAGCAATAGATAGATAACTAATACACCTCATAATATACATTAAAAAATCAAAATTAATCATAAACTGAAATGTAAAAGTTAAAACTGTAAGACTTACAGAAGAAAACAAAGGAGAAATCTTTGTAATCTTGTAGTAGGCAAAGATTTCTTAGAATACAGAAAACATGAACTATAAAAGAAAACTTTCACAAATTGGGCTTTATTAAAATTAATAACATATGCTCCTCAAAAGACACCATTGAAAATAAAAAGACAAGCCACAGATTGGATAAAATATTATGTATTTAAAAAATATTATATATATATTATATTTTTAAGGGCTTGTATCTAGAATAAAGAACTCTTACAACTCAGTAATAAGACAAACATCTCAATTTTTTTAAAGATTTTATGTATTTATTTGACAGAGAGAGACAGCCAGCGAGAGAAGGAACACAAGCAGGGAGAGTGGGAGAGGAAGAAGCAGGCTCTCAGCGGAGGAGCCTGATGTGGTGCTCGATCCCAGAACGCTGGGATAACTCCCTGAGCCAAAGGCAGACACTTAACGACTGAGCCACCCAGGTGCCCCAAACATCTCAATTTTTAAAATTTTTTTATTTTAATTCAATTTAATTAGCATATACTGTATTATTAGTTTCAGATGTAGAATTTAGTGATATGTCAGTTGCATATAACACCCAGTGCTCATTCCATCAAGTGTCCTCCTTAATGGCCATCACCCAATTACTCCATCCCCTCACCGACCTCCCTGCCAGGAACCCTCGGTTTTTTTCCTGTAGTTAAGAGTCTCTTTGGCTTATCTCCCTCTCTTTTTCATCTCATTTTATTTTTCCTTCCCTTCCCCTATGTTCATCTGTTTTTTTGTTCTTAAATTCCACATATGAGTGAAATCATATGATAATTGTCTTTCCCTGACTAATTTATTTAGCTTAGCCTAATACCTTCTAGTTCCATCCACATCATTGCAAATGGCAAAATTTTGTTCTTTTTGATGGCTGATATTGGCCATTGTGGACATTGCTGCTACAAACACTGGTGTGCATGTGCCCCCTCCAATCACTATGTTTGTACCCTCCAAATAAATACCTAGTAATTGCTGGGTTTTAGGGTAGTTCTATTTTTAACTTTTTGAGTAACCTCCACACTGTTTTCTAGAGTGGCTGTACCAGTTTGCATTCCCACCAACTGTTCCCCTTTTTCCACATCCTCATCAACATCCGTGGTTTCCTGAGTTGTTAATTTTAGCCATTCTGACTGGTATGAGATGGTATCTCATTGTGGCTTTGATTTGTATTTCCCTGATGATGAGTGATGTTGAGCATTTTTTCATGTGTCTGTTGGCAAGTTGTGTGTCTTCTTTGGAGAAATGTCTGTTCGTGTCTTCTCATTTCTTGAGTAGATTATTTGTTTTTTGGGTGTTTAGTTTGATAAGCTCTTTATAGATCATAGATACTAGCCCTTTATCTGATAAGACATTTGCAAATATCTTCTCCCATTCTGTAAGTTGCCCTTCAGTTTTGTCGACTGTTACTTTTGCCGTGTAGAAGTTTTTATCTTGATGAAGTCCCAATAGTTCATTTTTGCTTTTGTCTCCCTTGCCTCCAGAGACATGTCTAGTAAGCAGTAGCTGTGGCTGAAGTCAAAGAGGTTGCTGCCTGTGTTCTCTAGGATTTTGATGGATTCCTGTCTCACACTTAGGTCTTTCATCCATTTTGAATTTATTTCTGTGTATGGTGTGTAAGAAAGTAGTCCAGTTTCATTCTTCTGCATATTGCTGTCTAATTTTCCCAACACAATTTTTGAAGAGACTTTTCTCCATTGGATATTCTTTCCTCCTTTGTTGAAGATTAGTTGCCTATATAGTTGAGGGTCCATTTCTGGGTTTTCTATTCTGTTCCACTGATCTTTGTGTCTGTTTTTGTGTCAGTACCATACTGTCTTGATGATTAAAGCTTTGTAATACAACTTGAAGTCCAGAATTGTGATGCCTCCAGCTTTGGTTTTCGTTTTCAACATTCCTTTGGCTCTTCTGGTTTCATACAAATTTTAGGATTGTTTTTTCCAGCTCTGTGAAAAATGTTGGTGGTATTTTGATAGAGAGTGCCTTGAATGTGTAGATTGCTTTAGGTAGCATAGACATTTTAACAATATTTATTCTTCTAATCCATGAGCATGGAATGTTTAAAATGTGCAAAAGATTTGAACAGACACTTTACAAAGAAGATATATAATAATAGCTAACAAGCACATAAAAAGTTCTCAACATCATCAGTTATTGAGGAAGTGTAAACTAAAACCACAAGAGACCTCTCACACCTACTAGACTGCCTAAAATTTAAAACACTGATGATATCAAGTATTGGTGAGTTGTGAAGCAACTGGAAGTCTCAGGCATGGCTGTTAGGAAGAGAAAAGGTAACACTACTTTGGAAAACCATTTGACTGTCTCTTAAATTGTGAAAGCTACATCTACCATATGACCCACTCCTATGGTATTTACCCGAGAGAATGAAAACAAATATCCATGCAAAGACTTATACATGAGTGTTCATAACAACAGAGTATATCTATACATGAAATACTACTCAAAAATAAAAAGGAATGAATTCTCATTATAAGCAATAAACATAAATAAATCTCAGAATAATTAGGTTGAGTAAAAAATGCCAGAGGAAAAATAGAATGCATATTGTATTATTCTATTTACATAAAACCTTAGAAAATGCAAACTAACCTGAGTGACAGAAAGTAGATCAGTGGTCACCCATGGCCAAGAGTGGAGACACAGAAGGGCCACAAAGGGACACAAGAAATCTTTTGGCAGTGATGGAAATGTTCTGTACGTTTATTGTGACAATAATTTAATGGTGTGTGCAGATATCAAGAACCATCATATCTACACTTGAATGCCATCAAGAACCATCAAATCTACACTTGAATGCCATCTGTACATGAATAAAACCTCAGTAGATTTTAAATTAATAATAATGCCCACCTCTTCGCATGTCAGTTGCGATGACCTAATGCTATAGATCTGTAATAATGCAACAGCCTGGAGCAGTTGCTTGTCACATTGAGAGTGACCCAGTGACCTTGAACTCTACTGAGCCACTCAGGAATATAGAAGGTAACAATTAGTGATTTCTTTCCCCAAATAGTTAATTACCTGTACATTAATTACCCATACATTTCAGGCTGCACAGTATTTAATAAATAATAATCTCATGATACTTCTTTATCATCTAGTAATATTATGTGTGGCTTGTTAAGAGCCTAGCTGACAGTGGACTACTGTCAGTGAATATCCTCAGCTTTGGCTTTAGAAGATGCCCCACTTTCCACATCATAGAGCATGTTTACGTCAAGTTCCTCCAGGCTCAGATTTTACATTTCCTAGAAATATGTTTTACATGGGAGGCTCTGTAGCTCTTGTTTTTCTTTCCTTCAGAAAACTTGATCTGAACCCATTTTATGCCCTGGGTTTTTCTTAAATAGCCTATTTCAAACTCTTTTAGAGGCAAGAGCATTTCTGCTCTATTAAAGCAGCCATTCACAACCTTTTCATCACCTAAGACCCACTGCATTATTTTTCTCCTTGTGGCCCTCATGTTTTAAAATAATTTTTTTAAAAAGACTTATTTATTGGTGTGTCCAGGTGGCTCAGTTGGTTAAGCATCCAACTCTTGATTTCAGCTCAGGTCATGAGATCAAGCCCCATGTCGGGCTCCACGCTGGGTGTGGAGACTGCTTAAGATTCTCCCTCTCTCTCAATCTCTCAATCTCTCTTTTTCAATCTCTCCCTCTCTGGAGAAAAAAAAATATTTATTTTAGAGAGAAAGAGAGAGAGAGAGTGGGGGGAGAGGCAGAAGGAGAGAGAGGAAGAGAATCTTAAGTAGGCCCCGTGTCCAGTGCAGAGCCCAATATGGGGCTCAGTCTTACAACCCTGAGATCATGACCTGAGCCGAAATTGAGACTTGGATGCTTAACAAACAGAGCCACCCAGATGCCCCTAAAAGAATTTGAATAGCAAACTGTACATCCTAAGAAACAATAGCTCCCTCTCCCCCTCATTTGGGACAATTTTCTAAAGACATGTATGACTGGACACCAGTTAATCACACTAGTTAAGACTAAGAATTCTGAGGTCAGACCAGCTGGATTTGAATATTGACTATACTATTTACTACCTTTGTGATGGGAAAATTATAAATCTTCATAAGCCTCTTTTCTTTTCTAGAAAATGAGGATAATAATAGTGGCTATCTTATGGAGTTGTTATGAGGATTCAGTGGGATAATTTATGAAAATCTCTTACCATGGGACCTAGAACAGAGAGAACAAAAAAAGGTAGTGCTATATGTTATTGAAGCTTCTGATCAGAATGTGATGCATTACTGTACTTTTTGGAACAATGGTCTTCAAAATAACCATAACTCCCACTTATTTAGTGGCTGCTATGCACTGAAAATTCCACAAATAGAATTCTACTTAATCTCACAACAGTTCAGCCTAGTGGGTATTATTCCCACTTTCCCAGTGGGAAAACTTAGAATCAGAGAGGTTAATAACTTGCATAAGGTCACACAGTGGGAAAATGACTGAGCTTCAAGTTGAACCCAATCTTTCTGGCTTTAAAATGCATCCATCCTTTCTATATCCTGCTTCTCCAAATAGAATTCTAGTCCACAGCCAAGAAACACATTGTTTAGTTAGACTGTATAATTTGATTTCACACACATGAGCTGTTTCCATCAAGCTTTTTGTGGTCTTGAAAATAATACTCATACCACTCCCTAAAACACACACACACACACACACACACACATGCACACACACACACACACACACAGGGCTACCATCATTGTGGGCCCCTAGGGAACAACTGATCTAGATACATCCAAATTTTTGTCCAAACATACAAATTTCTCTACATCGCAGCAAAGTCTAGAAATGCAAGCTCAAACATTCTGCACCATTGGCTTCTCATGGTATAATTAGAGTCTCAGGGCAGTAAGGATAAGCCCCAGGGAAATATTCATTCTGAGTTAGTCAAGACCACAGTGACTGGAGCAGTGCTAGGAATACAGCCCAGGGTCTCACACTCGAAGCAAGAATACAGGTTGAAAGGGAATTGATGATTTCATGACTTCATATTTGACTTTGTATTTTTTAATACAAATTATTTTTGACTGTGACTAGGGACTGAATACATGGTATGAAAAGTAAGAATCATCAACTCTAAAGCCAGATTTGTCTCTTAGGAGCTTTGGAATGCCTTTTAAAATTCGAAGTCCTATAGTCTATGTGTCTCTGGGCATCTGCTTTTAGCATTTCAAGTTCCCTGAACTTTACAAAAAAAAAAAAATGGAGAGGAGGTTTGTGGGGTTTTTTTGTTGTTGTTGTTGTTTTAAATGTCAGAAAAGTCAGTGGGGCTCCAAACCAAGTTTCTCTGACATACACTCTCTCAGAGGCCTACCACGGAGGACAAGATGCCTGAGCTGGTATTGTTTAAAGCTTTTGAAAACAGGCAGCTAATTAATATACAGATGAGATGAAAATTTTAAATTATTCATTAACTCAAAGGAAGGTACACTCTGAATATTAAAAGTAATGGATTTTCTGTGTGGCCAAATACATCCTCTCTCCCTGATGGATGAAGCAAGTATTTTGTGAAACCAGTGTGGACACCTGACAGTATCCTTGGTCCTGAGCAGCTACTGGGGGTTCTTTGACTCATAAAGAAGGCAAATGAGGGTGAAAGAAAGAAGTCAGGGGGCAGCCCAGTCAGGGTATATGTAAGCCAAGCCACCTGAACTGTCACCAATTAGAGAACAGTATTGTGGCCTTTAATTATAAAATACCCATGACAAACATAACTGTAAAAATCATTTGCCAGAAAAATTTACCTCTGGAATGTAAGTCCTTTGCCTATAAAAGATGCCCCCTCTCCCTAAAGGAAGCCAATTGAGAAACACTGGTCAAGGGGAAAGCAGGTCTTTGCTGAGCACTTGGTCCCCAGAACCATGCACAACTCTGGGACATTGTTCTTTCCTGCCTGTGGATTGTTCACAAGCAGGAAAAGAGAAGACAGTTCCACACTGCAATATGTAGTGGGGACAGAAAACCCAGTAGCGAAGAAGGACCAAGGTAGCATACTCTAGTGTAACCCGAAGAATTGGGCTGTGCTGACTTCAGCCCTCACCTCTCATTCTCTAACCTCCCTCATCTGAAAATTCTCAAGGCCTTCAGATGTGATCTCACTCCCACCCTAATAAGTATTTCTCCATCTCTTTTTCCTCTTCTAAAAGGCTTCCAATCTCCCTTCTCACTCACTTCCACTTTACAAAAGTCATCCCTACCACTTACATTTATCTATTCCACAAACTTGCATTGCTTGTTTCCGTGTTCCAGGACACTTGCTAGGCATTGGGGATTCAGTGAAGAAAGAGTAAGTTGTTCTGGGATGAGGGGAAAGAGACAAAAGTTAACACCAGTCCCAGGAGATAAGGGCTAAATAGAGACGTGCAGCATATGCTCTGGAAGCACATAGGAGAAATCCTCACTCAGCCTTGGTGGCTGGGGAAAGCTTTCTGAAGGGAGACGCTAAGCCAGGTTTTGAAAGACTGGTAGGAAGTGCTGAGGGGTGAGGAACTGAGGAGCCCCTGAGTGAGGTGAGGGCATTCCAGACAGAAGCAACAATAGGCTTCTTGCACAGCAGAGAGTCCTATGCCACTTGGATGTGATATCATTATTGTCCCAATAAGCAGGCATGCATCTGTCACTCACATTCCACATTTTATAATCAAGTTATTTTGGTGAAGGGACAGGTATTCATTAATTTATCCAAACAATATTCACAGAGCATATAGTATATGATGGGCAATATGCTAGGTACTGAAAGCAAAGGGAGATATTTTTGTCATGGCTGGTGAAAGAACTCATGCCTAAGACCGTATGTGTAAATGTTTTAAGTCATTTTAATGAGTGAAGGAAATCTGGAAGGCAGAATAAGATAGGATGATTAGAGGTAAGAGGAGTTATTCTTGGGGGAAAAGTGGGAGAATTCTCAAGTATAAAGTCTGGTGTTTTCAGATATTGAAAGAAGACGAGAAGGAGGAGACAGAAGCAGAGACTCAAAACTTTGTTCTCCTGGGAGGAAAGAGGCAAAAGAGTCAGGGTGCTTTGTGTGATCAGAACAAGAAGCAGAGGTGTAGCATGTGATTCTAAGGATAGGCTAGAAACAAAACGTAAGGAAGTCTGAAGTTTCCTAAATTCAATCGAAAAGGCAAAGATTTACGTCAGCATTTGTGGCTCTGTGATTCCATACTCTGAATTAAAATTGAAAGCATAACTCTTGGGAACAACCCAGCACCTAGGTAGCTGTAACATTTCCTCAGTTTTCTGTAACATAAGATAAAACGGTGTGCCTAAGGCACTGAGTTAAATGTCGTATCGAGGATAAAAGCTGGATTCTCATTCTTTAGCCACCAAACCATGTCTCTTTTTCAAATGGATTGTGCTTTTATCCTTCTTGACTCATTGGCCAGATAGTCATCTCTTCCACAATATGAGAACTATTCTCAGAGAATCGTAGGTTGAAAATCTGGCCTCAAAGAACAGCTCATCGTGTTCCTTGGGGGAGCATAATGAACAGCATGGATTCATTTGCAGAGGTTCTCAGGGAAGAATTGAGAGATCAAAGGGCTAAGTTTGGGCCTGCCACATTTCCCCTTCCACACTGTTTACAATGAAAAGTGTTTAGTAAACGTATCAAGTGCTTGTTAGGGTCGGGGGCAAGGCAAACTGACCCCAGGGAGTCCTTCCTTTCTGGACTTCCAGTCTACAGAGATGACACTAGCCACCTCAGACAATAGAACAGGTGAATGAAGAGAAAATCATGCAGTCATGTGAAGACACAAGGATAAGAGTGGGTGCTAGCATCTAACATCCTCAGTAGCAGCTTAGAACATCTCTCCTGAAAGACGTCAGTGGAGGTCCCTGCTTCCTCCCCAACTCAGCAGTTAAGGGACATAAATATGTAGAGCACTCAGTGCTGCAAGGAAAGGGACCAGGACCTATCTTAACCTGCAGGCTAACATATACTGCCTCAGGGCTTGTGCCAAGCCGTGGAATCAGAGGTTAGCTTTCTGAGCCATTTCAAATCCATACCTCTAGTTATGACACTAATGGAAACATTCTCATGTAATCGGAGGTGGCCTGAGGCTACAGCCTGCAGCTTTGTTTTAGTCCTTCCCTTCAAAACATATGTAAGATGCTAAGAAATGATCTATGGAGAATATGATGAATTTCGAGGGAGAGAAAAAGGTTTAAGGGGAAAATCTGTGTTCTACATGCTCACATTTAACAGGGGACTTCAAACGGGTTAACATATTAGAATGTTGCAAAACAGGATAACATACAAGAACTGGAAAAGGGCTGGCCGACTAATACAGAACCCTGACATTCCTCAGAGTACTCTGTACCTTCCCAAGAGAAACAGGATGGAATTGAAGGTGGAGGAGGGACACATCAGTAGTTATTCCAATCATTCTTCTGCACATCAAGCATCTTAATATATAAGAACAAATATAGAAGAATAAAAATGATCCTGAAAAAAGTAAGGGGGGGATTTTCAATTATTTTTTAAAAAGGCTTCAATAAAGAGAATGAACTTGCATTTATAATTTAAACATTTAATTTTAATGTTTTATCCACAAAATCACCCTTGGGGTCGGTGACAGTATACCGATTTGAAAAGGAAACAGCCTCTGAGAGCTAACTTGACTGAAGTCCGACTCAGCAGTTTTGCTTCCAGTTTCCTATCCTACCAAGAGAAATACTGGTACATGTGCAGAAAGATGTATGCACAAGGATGTTTATGGCAACATTATTATATCAAAAATTCAAAATAAATTTCCATATGTAATAAAGTGATTAATGACATACTGTAATTATTAATTAATGGCATATCCTGGGAATACCATTTAGCTAGGTGTTTTTTAATGCAAGAGATGCATTTGTAATGAATTAGAAAGCTCTTCAAGTCATACTAAGTAAAAAACATTCCTGAACAATATGTTTAGTATTCCACTTATGTTAAAGATTTTTGTTCATATATTTTTATCTGTACATATATGTATACAGATGCTTATAAAAACTATAAAAGAATACATGCCAAAATTCCAATATAAAGGCAAAATAAAGAACCCCCTTCAACCAGTACCTCCCACTTCACCTGAAGTTCCCCTTCTTTCCCAGAGAAAGCCATTTCCTATGTATGTTTCCATATTGTTTGAATTTTTTTCAATGAGAACATATTCATGATTCCTTGTATAATTATTAAAACAAAGTTTGTTTTTTAAAACCATATGATGCTTTGCAGATATAACATGCTGCTATGATATTACTTTTGCACAGGAAACATCTGCTACTTTGCAAAAGCCTGGAAATAAATTGTCCTTTCTTTTTTGCCTTTTTCTTATGTCAGCAATAGCAGCAAATTCCTAGGGGACTCTTAGCAAAACAGATTATCCTACATGCTTGCTTCTGAGAGATGGAGAGACTTAGTATGCAGACTAGAGACATGGACAGAATTTCTGGGTCACCTGCAAGCAGTATTTAACATCTGTAGGCAATGCAAGTTCTCATTGCATGACATCCTCTACAGCAGCTGGCTTGCCAGTACCAAAATTATATTTAATGCAAGTCCGCCTCACCAGTCTAGAGATAGGAAGGAACGTATGAGAGCAGGATCCTTAAGTAGCTTTCATATCCTGAGCTGGAATAAAGTGACCATTAGAAGGCAGAGCTGAAGAAATGCCAAAAGGACACATTGAAGTCATTAGCAGAACAAGCAGGAAGTAGTCTATATCTGAATTAATAACATGAAGAAAACCTCTTCCTGTGCAAATTTTAATGAATGCCAAAATTCTGTCTCTCATATGTTTCTTACTTGATTCCCCCACCACTATGGCAAACAATGTAGGCAATGATGAGACCCAGAAAGGAAAGGTGATTGACTCAAGAACCCACTTAGTGAAGGGGCTAGGACTAGCCACCCCTCATATGATTTCTGAGCATAGCAGTTACATGGCCTGAGAGGCAGAGCCTCCCCCCCACCCCCAACACACACCAGTCTCAGGTAGGCATTAAAGAAGCCAAAGGATCCCTTTCCTGGCAGGCTCAGCAGGCTTAGAGCATTCTTTTTAATCCTACTCAGCATTCTTTCAATAACACCTCCAGTGTTGACATACATAGACAGGACAAGAAAATGTGATGTCCATGTCCATGCAATCACAGACATAATACATCTTCCTGGTGAGCCTAATAGATATAGATATAAATATATAGATATACAGATTTATAGATATAGATAGATTTATATATATTTTAATGATTTATATATATATATATATATATATATATATATATAAATTGTTTTTAAACTAGGATGTGCTCTTAGACTCCCCTCTCCCCCTTCTCTCTTTCTTTTAGGTATTTCTGCTTTAGAAAAAAAATCTCAAAAAATCTTATTGAGGAAAACTGTACTTTGGAATTTTTTTTAAGTTAAATTTTGTTTCCATATGGAAGCACAGCTTTTGATATAATATTATGTACTCTTAAATTAATAATAAAAGAACATCCAGAAAGATAGGCTGTTGGTAGAATGCCCAAATTAATTTAAGAAAAATACAAGCCAACTGACAAAAGGAATAGAGGGCAGCTGGGGAAGGACAGAAAACCAAACAGACATAGCAAACAGCATGGAAACAGGTCTACTTTACTAAACTAACCATCAGTTCTGTGATCATGACGAACGTAGAGGGTGATGATGATTTTGTTCACACAATAGAGGAGCTCCTTTTCTTGGTAATCTGTTCTGTTACCATCCAGGAAGACACAGACAATAAGGTTTTCAGAGTGCCATGAGATCACACTTCTGGATGCAACAAGAGCTTCATTTGCCCCATCTGTGCCTTCACTCTCATTTTCTACCCATGTGACCTTAGTTCAATCACTTACTTTTTTGAACCTCTTCCTTCTCTATACAATGGAGAGCATCACTCTGCCCAACTCACAGAGCTGTTATAAAGATGCAAATGCTTTCTGTGCAGTAAACCACAACACAAACGAAGGATTCTGATTCACATAACATTGCTCTGTGGATAAGAGAAATATTAACTGAGTTTAATCAGGGTTAAACACACAGAGCTAAGAAGGAAAGCTAAGACTATGTAGAGAGCAGAAACAGGACGGGGTAGTAATATGGATGGATAGGGCCCCTCTTATTTTATTTTTTTACTCTTATTGATACACATAAAAACAATAGTAATTATTAAAGCTATCAGTTGAGAGTCAAATACTACATAGGTGATTTGTGTACTTCACTCAGTGTGAATCATGATATGATAAACAATGCTGGTAGATAATGCATGGCTATTTTTACAAGTTGGCTGTTCTTTCACTCAACAAATTTTTACTGAGGACCTACCAAGCATTGGACCTCTGCTAGGCTATATGGGGATAAATACTGTGAAAAAAATAAAGAGGTGACATAACAGTGCAGTGTGTTGGTAAAGGCCAGGGGAGGACATCTTCTTTTAATAAAAATGGTCAGGGGAGGCTGGCTAGAAGAGGCAATATTTGAGCTGAAAGGTGAAGAATGAAAATGAGCCTTTGCAGAACTGAGAGTAGACCATTTCAGGCAGAGAGAACAGCAGATTTAGAAGGCATGGGGATAGGACAGGACTTCACATAATTGAGAAACAGAAAGGAGCCCAATGTGGCTGGAGTCTAGTTGTAGCATATAATCATCTTGTAAGGCACAGTTTTGTGGATACCTCACAGATGTCATGAAAATTTAAACAGCAGTCATACTGTACTGTGAAAGATGCAGAAGTGTTTTGTCCCATCCAGAACAATGGGGACCTGGGGACTTGTTCACCCACCCACAGAGTCAGACACATGACAAATGGGTTCATCTGGAGCACAGCACTCTACATTATCTGCCTTAGCCCACATTTATCACTGTTAATGCAATTGATGTCCTATATTTTCTGTACAGATCAAAATGGCATCAACTGAAAAGAGAAAGTGGATACATGTTTTTATTCACTGTTATGAGAGACTTGGATTATCTCTCTGGCCAATGAAATATTCTCTGTTTACCGAAGTTTTGCATAAGGTGCCATTTTTACTTAATCAGTAAGATAGAAGAGTAATTAAATATAATTTAAAAAGAAGACCTTCAGAGGATTGCTGTGACAGCTTCTAAAAGCCCTTTGGAATTAAATCAACATGAATAAATATTTGTTTCTACTATACCATGCACTGTGGAAAATGCAAAGTAACAAAAGACAAAAGCTACTTCCCTTGAGGAATTTACAACTTACCTGTGGAGAACAGATGTATTGAAAATAGAAACTTAACAAGAAATTGTATTTCATGAAATACAGTGTGCTTTTGTATAGCTTAGACTGGTAGGAGTCCAGAAAAAAAAAAAACAATCATTTAGGGCTGATGTTAATCACATGAAGTTTCATTATGCCTGGTGTATGGAAGATAATCAATAAATGCTTTGTTGAATAAATAAGTGAGATATATTTGAGTTTTGATTGTAAGGATATGTGGAAAACGAATTGGCAATGAGATGTGGAGGCTCTCAAGGCGGGGGACCTTCATGATCTAATGCATGGGTGGGAATAAATGTGACATATAGAAAGGCAATACAGAGGTAGGCTGTGTGAAGATGAATTGTACTTGTTGACATAGGACTTTGATCAACAAAATTAAAATTTTGGATTTGATTCAATAAGAAGTTTTAGGTTCCTGAGAAAGAGAGGAACATGATTAAAACAAGGTTTTAGGAAAATTACTCTAATAGCTGTGTTCAAGGGTAAAGGACAGAAGACAAAAGGTCTAGTTACAAATTACACAGACATTTTTAGAATAACACAGTATAAAAAATAAATCCATAAATACCTAAAGTTACACATAAGTCAAAGACTTTGTACATGCATATATGATAATAGTAAGAGGATGAATGATGAGGTTATCATCAGAGTCTGTTGTTACACATTTGGAAAATCTGAAGTGTGCCCCTCTGTCTGAAATGTTCCCTTGCTGTGGCTTGCACATACACATGCCATGTACATTCCTGCTTGAGAACATTTACTCTTGATATTCTTTCTACCTGAAATATTCTTCCCCAAATACCTGAATGGCTCACTTCTTCACCCCCTTCAGTCCTCTATTCAAATATCACCTCCTCAGTGAGCCTTTCTAAACCACGCTATTAGAATTTGCAGCCATCCGGAATTCTCTACTGCCCTTTCTGCTTTATTCTATTTCATAGCACTCACTATAATCTCACATTGTATATATTTTATTTATTTGTTTATTGACCATTTCCTCCAATTAGAATATTATCTCTATGAAGTGAGGGACTTTCATCTGTTTTATTCATTATTTTATCTCCATAAAATGACTGGAACATAGTAAAGAATTAATAAATTCATTAATAAATGGGATGAATGAATCGGTCTCAAACATGTCTTCTATTTTGATGGAGGCATCAAAAAATAGAATTAGTCCTTCTGGTATACTCAATTGTAATAAAAATCTATTGCCAGACTTATGACTCAGAGAAGTGACCACATCAAAGCACATGATATCCTTTTACTACTTGACAATAGACTGAGACTCAAGAGTATAAATCGGCAAACAACCTGAACCGTCTTAATTAAAATGAATTAAGCACACAAGTGCTACTTGCATCCTTGACTAGAGACTAATTGATTTTAGAAATAAAACAAAACCCTCTCTCCCTCTCTCTCTCTCTCTTTTTTAAGTTTTAAGTTGTCTGGGGCTAGTAATCTTTGTGAATGCAAAAATGCTCAGTGTCTCATTTACTAGCATTAATTCTTTTTTTTTTTTAAGATTTTATTTATTTATTTGACAGAGATAGAGACAGCCAGCGAGAGAGGGAACACAAGTAGGGGGAGTGGGAGAGGAAGAAGCAGGCTCATGGCGGAGGAGCCTGACGTGGGGCTCGATCCCAGAAGGCCGGGATCACTCCCTGAGCCGAAGGCACACACTTAACCGCTGTGCCACCCAGGCGCCCCTACTAGCATTAATTCTTAACTCCTTAACTTGTGGGAAGAGATGAACTTTCATTTCATAAACATAAAATCATGGCAACATTGCACTGACCTGTCAGTCAATTGGAAAAACTTCTTGAGCATTCCCACGGAGGTCGTTGTCCAATGTACCATCTCTTGGTATGTCTCATGAAACCAAACCACAGGCTTGTTTCACTTCCAGCAGTTCACTTCCCTCATTCCCTAGGCTGTCTTGTTCAATATGGGAGCCACTCACCACATGTGATTATTTAAATTTAAATAAATTAAATTAAATTAAATTAAAAGTCTACTTCCAGACATGTTTCTGGCCAACATGGAATAACAGGAAAGTTGATTGATTGTCCCATTTGAAACATAAAATGGACAAAATGTATGAAACAATGATTTTTAAAACACTGGAAAATTCAAGTGAAAAGACAGCAAAGTAGCATCTTTAAAGTGCTGAAAGAAAAAAAGATGGCCAACATACAGTTTTATACCCAGCAAGAATACATTTCAAAAAATGAAGGCAAAATAAAGTCTTTTTCAAACGTTCAAAAGTTGAATGAATTCATCCTTGGCACACCCACATTATTAGAAATGCAAAGGAAGGAAAGGTTAAAGCAAGTTATTCAGAAGGAAAATTATACCAGATTGAAATATAAATGTACACAGAGGAATGAAGAACACTAGAAATGGAAACTACAAGGGTAAATATATGTTTTTTTCTTATTATTTAAATATCCTTAAAGATAATTGGCTTTCTAAATAAAAATAATAAGGAGGTAGTGCAGGGTTAATATATATAATTTGAAAATGTATGACAACAATAGCACAAAGTATGGGAGTATATATTGTACATCTTTTTTGCTATTGTGATAAATCATATAAACTTACTTGAGACTAGAGTGTGACACGTAAACTATGTGTACTATAAATTACAAGGCAACAACTAAAAAAACAAAACAAAGAGTAACCACTATTAAGATAACAATGGAGAGAAAATGAAATAATAAAAATATATACAATTGATCCAAAAAGGGAAGGAAAAAGAGAAAAAAGGAAACAGAGCAGATAAGACAAATAGAAAATAAATAGCAAAATAGTATGTGCACTCCTAATCAAATCTATAATTACAGTAAATGGAAATGGTCTGAACATCCCAACTAAGCTACCAAGATTATCAAAATAAAAAAGCAAGACCTCTCTATATGCTGTCTATTAAAAAACACTTTAAATATATAGACACAGGTTAAAAGTAAAAGAATGTGAAAAGATATATTTTTTTATACTAATCAGATGAAACCTAGGGTGGCTACACTATTATCAGGTAAAGTAGATTTTGGAACAAAGAACATTATCAGAGATAAAGATGGTCTCTTCATAAAAAACAAATGATCAATTTATTAAGATGACATAAAAATCCTAAATGTCTATGCATCTAATAACAGAGCGCCAAAATACATGAACTGATAGAAATGGAAGGAGAACTGAAGAAATTCACAGTTACATTTGGAGATGAAAGCAACAAAACAAGAAAAAATCAACAAACCAAAAGATTCTTCTAGAAGATCAATAAAGTTGATGAATGTTTAGCCAAATTAATCATGAAAAAAAGAAGACACAAATTACTAATATAGGAATAAGAATGGTGATATCACTGCAGATGCTACAGATATTAAAAGGTTAATAGAAGACTATTTGGGATTTTAAATTTTTTTAAGAATTTTAATTCTAGTGAGCATACAATATTATATTAGTTTCAGGTGTACAATATAGTGACTCAACTAGAAGAATATTTTGTACAAATTTATGCCAATAAATTTGACAACTTAGATAAAACAAACAAATTCCTTGAAAGGCACAAACATTCAAAGTTCATTGAAGAATAAACAACATGAAAGCTCAATATCTATTGAAGAAATTCAATTTATAAATTAAAACCTCCCCATAAAGAAAACTTCAGACCTTGATAACTTCACTGGTAAATTCTACCAAAACTTTAAGGAAGAAATAATACCAATTCTACACAATTTTATTTTTCAAATTTGAGAAGGAAATACTTCCCAACTGATTCTATGAGGCCAGCATTACACTGATAAAAGCCAGGCAAAGACATGAAAGAAAGAAAGAAAGAAAGAAAGAAAGAAAGAAAGAAAGAAAGAAATCAGGAGAAAAAAAACCACTCAGGAACAGATACGAAAATTATAGACAAAATTTAGCAAGTAAAATTTATTAAAAACACACTATGACAAAGTGAGGTTTATTTTAACATTCAAAATCAATGTGATTCACATATTAATAAACTAGGGGTGCCTGAATGGCTCAGTCAGTTAAGTGTCCAACTCCTGATTTTGGCTCAGGTCATGATCTCAGGGTTGTGAAATCAAGCCTTGATTTGAACTCTGCACTGGGCACGAAGCCTGCTTAAGATTCTCTCTCTCTCCCTCTGCCCCTCACCCCCACCTCTAAAAAGTAATAATACTAAACAAACTAAAAAAAAGCACATGATGATCTCAGTAGTTGCATATAAACCACTTGACAAATCCAACATCCATTCCTGATAAAACTCTTAGGAAACTAAGAATAGAAAGGAATTTTCTCATTATAAGAGCCATCTGTGAAAATTTTACAACTAGTATCATATTTAAAGGAGAAAAACTGAGCACTTTCCCCTTAAGACTAGGAACAAGACAAACATTCTACTCTCATTACTTCTACATTGAACTGAAGGTTCTAGTCATTGCAATAACACAAGAAAAAGAAATAAAAGTCATCAAGATTGGAAAGGAAGAATTTAAACTATCTTGATTTGCAGAAACACGAATATGTAGAAAACCTAATGGAATGTCTAAAGACTGTTGCAGGATATAAGATTAATTTACAAAAACTAAATATATTTCTAGTCTAGCAATGAATAATCCAAAATTGAAATAAAAAATTCAAAGCTATTTACAATTGAACCAAAAAATATTATAGATAAATCTGGCAAAAAATATGAATGACACTGAGAACTACAAAATATTGCTAGAAGAAAATAAGGAAAACCCAAATAAGTGGAATGATATTGTATCTGTGTTTCAGGAGGCTAAATTTTAAGATGTAAATTCTTAATAATAACTATATATATTGCTATATTCAGTTGATTGATATATAGAGGCAACACAATTACAGTAAAAATCTCAGGAGGCTTTCTAAAAATAGAAATTGACATACTTTCTAAAATTCCTGTGGAAATGCAAATGACCTAGAAAAATCAACAATGTTGAAAAAGAAGAGCAAAGTTGGAGAGCTAACAGTACATGATTTCAAGAATTATTATAAAGCTATAGTAATCAGAACAGGATGGTTTGGGCATAATAGGCAAATATATCAATGAAACAGAACAGAATCCAGAAATAAATCCACATATATATATGACACTGACTTTTTACAAAGTTTCAAAAGCGATGCAATAGAGAATGAATGGTCTTTCAACAAAAGGTTCTGGGAAAATTGGATATCCAAATTAAAAAAAAAACAACAAAACAGACTTGGATCTGTATCTTGCACCATATACAAAAATTAACACAAAATGGGTTATACACCTAAATGTAAAATCTAAAATTTGAAAATTTCTAGAAAATGTATAGGAGAAAATCTTTGCAACTTTTGAGTTACACAAAGATTTCTTAGAACATTGAAAACATAATCATTTAAAATATTTTTTAATTGGGCTATCTGCAAATTAAAAATTTCTGTTCTTCAAAAGATGCAGTAAGAAATGAAAAGATGTGCAACTAACTAAAATTGTTGAAGAGCATATCTGATAAAGTACTTATATCCAGAATAAAGAACTCTCGAAACTTAAAAATAAGAAAAAAAAACAGAAATAATGGGGAAAAGATCCAAACAGATACTTCCTCAAAGATATATAAATGGCAAATAAACACATGAAAATGTGCTCAACACAATCATTCACTAGGTTAAGTGCAAATTAAAGCCACAATGAGATATCAGTACATATCTATTAGAATGGCCAAAGTTAAAAAGATTAGACACACCAACCAACTAGGTGAGAATGTGAGGCCATTGGAAGTCTCATAAACAGCAGGTAAAAAACAGGTTGCCAATTTCTTTGAAATTTAAACATATATCTACTATAAGGTATAGCCATTCCAGCCCTAGGCTTTTACGCAAGAGAAATGAAAACATCTGTCCATTCAACAGCTTGTACGTGAATGTTCATGGCTTTGTATGTAATAGTCAGACACTGGAAAAAGTCCAGGTGTCTATCAACAGGTGACTAGACAAACTGTGGTATATCCATACAATGGAATACTGCTCTGCCATAAAAATAAATTAACCCTTGATATATGTTACAAAATGGATTTTTTTTTAAAGCCAGGCCAAAAAAAAAAAAAAAAAGAGAGAGAGAGAGAGTACATCCTTCCATTTACATAAAATTCTAAAAGATATAAACTAACCCTTAGTTTATTAAACAGATGAGTGGTGGCCTGAAGATGGGGGAAGGGGATGGAAGGATTTAAAAAGATTACAAGGAAACTTTTAGAGATGATGGGTATATTCATTATCTTAATTAGGTCATGTTTTCATGTGTATATTCATATGTCAAAGTTACCAAATTACACAGTTAAGTATGTGTCATTTATTGTGCGTCTATTATGCATCAATAAAAATTTTTGTAAAAGTTAGCTCCTCAGTCACACTACCCACCTTGCAATTTCTCAGTAGTCACATGTAGCTAATGGTTTCCATATTGGAAGTGCTGATGTAGAATGTTTCCACTGCCACAGAAGGTTCAGCTGGACAGTGTTGCCCTATGGTCTTGGGAATAGAGTGGAGCAGGTGAAGAAGGGAACCTGAGAAGAGGGAACCCCATATCTGCAAACAAAGGTTGAGCAGCTTGGCAATCTTAGAATGAAGCTGAGTAACATAAGTTGCAGTAAGTCAGCGTCAGTACTTCTGGCTCCTTCTATAACTTCTCAGAACCCACAAATCAGCATTTATAACAAATACTCTTGGTCTCTCAAGTAGCTAAAAGTACACCTATCACAACCACTCCAGAGCTAGGCAAGAATTATTTAGGTAAAACTCCATCACCTCAGAGGTTGTGGGGTCCTGAGATCTAAGGAGAGAAACTCCACAAATTGATAGTCTTAGGAGATACAGCTTAAGAAACACTGTTGCCATTTGCACTGTAAATGTATACTGGCAGGAAAACATTTACACACTTTGCCTAAACAAAATTCCCAAGTCTCAACGACCTTGTGCCAGGCGGCACTTAGCAATAAACTGACATGCTGAAAGACCAGGAATAGCTCAGTCTTTCGATGTATAAGTGATGAATCTGGATTTCTGGGTTGTAGAATTATTTTGATGTATAGTTTGCTTCCTTTCTTCAGTCCCTTGAACAGATATGCTTTCTACTTCTCAGTTTTTTTTCCCATTACACCCAACTGTGTAAAGTTTCACTTCAACATTGCTATTTAAGGTCTTCCTGTTATCACCTACAGTCTGAGAGTTGTAGAGTCATGTAAACTCATCTGTTTATTCCCTCTCAGAGTGCAACCTTCTCCCTGAACACTAGCACCTTTAGAACCCCCAAATCACTAGCTGTTTACCTTACCATGGCTTCTCTTCTCAACCCAAGAGCTAAATCATCAATCCTTTGAGAAAGAGGGAAGGATAAATGATATCTCTAGCTCTAATATGTCCTTCTCAGAAAAAAATGCTAACTCTCCTTAATCAACAATAAACATATTTGGATGTGAGAAGTGATGTGGTATAGAACGGACAAGGTGAAAGGAGGCAGACAAGAACTAGATAATCATGATTTCTGTCCTAATTAACAGAGATAATAAACTAAAGAATTAAAGTTCTCAGGTTGACTTAAAGCTCTGAGTCATTAGATAAGAATTCAATTAAAGGATGAGTTCTGTTCCTAAATTTAATGAGGAGATGCTAATGGTGCTAGATTTTGCTACATTTCATTTCTTGGGAATGTGGATGTGAAAGAACATGAATGTACTCCTTGTCTCTTCAGAGTCTATTAGAATGCTGGAAACTTGCCTGCATATTAATGGAAGGGAGAACATTCTTTGACCCTGTTAACTGAGGTGAAAGCTTTCTCCCTAGCAGGGAAACATTAGGAAAACCTTAATATATTTTTAACAAAATATTTAAAATTTTAATACTCAGAGTATTTCTGAATCTTATTACACTGAAAAGTAGATCCAAATTTTTACTTGTGACTTTA
Source organism: Ailuropoda melanoleuca (assembly GCF_002007445.2). NCBI lineage: Eukaryota > Metazoa > Chordata > Mammalia > Carnivora > Ursidae > Ailuropoda > Ailuropoda melanoleuca. Next base: position 76,333,534 of record NC_048224.1, on the reverse strand, counting down.
CTACTTTCGGCAATAATATAATGCACATAATAATTCCTGAGATGTCTGAGGTAAAAATTGTTAAATATATGTAACTAACATTTATTCAATACTTATTAAGTACTAGGCGATGTTCCAAATACTTTATATTAATTTACTAAGTTATTATAATGATTATTATATTTTCATTTCAATAATGAGAAAACTGAGGCACAACAGGTTAAATGACTTCCCAAAATCACATAGAGAGTGGTTGATAGAGCCAGGATAAATTAAATTATAGTGCTAGTTAATCCCTACTAAAAATCCAAAATTGACAAAAGTTGATATTAAGCTTTAGGTGTATTTAATTCTGAACCACTTGGAAGATCACACCATTTCCCATGACTGAAGTCCAACAATTTAAAAAATCCAAGTATTTTTTCTCCAAATACTTGAGAAAAAATGCAAAATAGAGACAAAGTTCTTTTTTTCTCAAATATTTACATTACTTGCAATTAAAAATTTAAGAATGCAAGTGATAAAAATATTGCATATAGAAAATTATTTAATTTTAGTTCAGAAAAAAGTCATTGAGCATACAAAAAAGACTGGAAATACTCTACAACCTTAATCAGTATATTAAGATGGTGGGACTATTGGTAACTTCCTAATTTCTGAAATTAAAGTATACATTTAAAATAAGTTTAAAATATTTAAATACTTAAAAGACACTCTAAGCTTTTTGGAAACTTTTTTTATTCTACCTAAAATGTTTTTTAAAATCAGATATTAGCTGGAAAGAAAAAGAAACTTTTGACCAACAGATTCGGAAAATAGTTGGAAAGAACTATAAAAAAATCTTGGAGTTGGGGCACTTGCGTAGCTTAGTCAGTTAAGCGTCTGACTCTTAATTTCGGCTTAGGTCATGATCTCGGGGTTATGAGATCAACCCCTGCATCAGGCTCTGTGCTGGGTGTGGAGCCTGCTTAAGATTCTGTTTCTCCCTCTCCCTCTGCTTCTTTCTCCTTCTACCCCCCACGCAAAAACCTGGGGAGCCCTGCTCTATTCCCAGACCTCTTCAGGAAATACAGAAACTTCCATCTAGTTGTATCACAACTGAGACGTTCTCTTCTAATACTACAGTTATCTTCCAATGGCTCTGGACATCAACCAGGGAAAGTCAGTTTTACCTTCCATTGGCTCATGCTAAACAACTGATAGAAAAAGAGAAATTGCCTCACTGAGGAATAAATTTGGCCCTCACCTTGACATTAAGCTTCTCACAGTTACCCAAATAAACCATACCCTTTACTTTCTTCTTTCCATAAAATACGTTTTGTCTTCTCCCATATCTACCTTGAGTTTTTCTCATCTTCAAAGCCCTCCTCATATGTCACCTCAGCCTATGTGAAGTCTTTTCTGCCTGCTCAAGGCAAAGTTACTTACATCCTCATTTAGGAACCCTCTGGGTCCAAGATCCAGCTAAGATCCCAGGAGACAATATACCAGAGGGAAACAGAATATGTACAAAATAGTGGGAATCCATGGGCCCCAATCTAGTAAGAACAGTGAAATCAAGAGATAATATAGTCTCTGGAAACCAAATAGCAGGAATGGCAAAGTCTCTATTAGGCAGTCTTAGGAGAAGTGCAGAAGTTGTAGGAACAGGGGACCAAAATGTCAATGGGAGAAGGAATAGGTGAAAAGGGAAGTCAATTCAGTTCAAACACACACACACACACACACACCTATACCATGACTGTTAGTTACTTAGATTCTTCCGCAGATTCTGACCTGTTACTGACCTTAAAGCCAAGGCCTCAGATTCTTGTTGCCTGAATCCCTGATACTGTGCCTGACATCTGAGTCTCTGGATCTTACTTTGCTTCCCTAAGTCAGAAAAGCTGCCTACACCTCCCTTAGCAAGTCTCCCTGGACTGGACTTGGGCCTACACCAGCTTACTGTTTGAAGGATGCTTAGCCAGTCCCACTCAGGACCACCTGTGACTTACTTTCTCCAGGCTCCTGGTTTATTCCTTGAGAAAAAATAATACATAATGTCTGAACGACTTCTCTAAACAGTGTGAAATAAATACATAAAGGAAATAAATCCAGAAGATTCCAAAAATATTTTTGAAGAAGTAAAAATATGTAATCCTCCAGTGACCAAGTTCTGTCACCATGACCAAAATATCTTGCCACTATTCTTGACTCTCCATCTGCTTTGCTATCATCTTTTCTTAAAGACAGTGTTGCAATAACTTACCAACTGGTCGTCCCACCTCCAGTTTGACCTTCTTCTGATCCAAGGGTCTAATTATTCAGATGCTTGTGGAGAAGAAAGAAGAAGCACAAATGAATGACCAGAGGGCTGAGTATAATTACATATGCAAACACAGTGCAAATGGTGGGTTAGGCCAAGGAGAAAGCACTTGTGCCATTTGTAAGGGGACCCAATCTTCAGCTATAGCTTATAGTTTTCTTCCAGAAATGCAAGCCAGTCTTTCTAGAATACCTTATTAAAAAAATAATAAAATAAAAAATTCAGACTTTTATGTAAAAAAAAAAAATCTGAGTGTTGGCTGCCCCTCTTTCTTTTCTTGATATAATAAATTCCTCCGTATGCCTGAGCTGTTTGAAGTTGAGTTTCTGTCACAAGCAAACCAAGAGTCCTGACTAATACAGTTCTTTAATGAGCTGTTTACATGACTTCCTCCCAAACTCGAGGGTGAGTTCTCAGAGTCAGGGACTGTGGCAGAGTCAGTTTCATGCCCCTGGTGCTGTGCAGGAGCAGGAACCAAACTGGAATTGATTATTTACAAATGAATGGATAGATGAATAAATATATATTCTTTGAAGACCTAAAAGCAGGGAATAAAAATTCCAAAATAATAGGCAGTAGGAGATTAATTCTTGACGCTGTAGAAAAAGCTTACAAACAGGATTTGTGTTTCTTACTCAGGCTCCAAGTTCTTTTAAGGAAGAAGGGCTTGCACCTGACTCCTTAAAGACTGCCCTACGGGTTGACCCCTCAGGAGAATGGGCAGTCAGCAAACAAAATGTCAATGTGTTCAAGCAGAATGAACAGAAACTCGCATTTCCTTAGGGTACAAATTTACTCAGAGTAAACAGGCAGATAATGGTTGAGTCTTTTTAGATGCAAGGACAAATCAAAGAAGCTTTAAGAAACAAAAGAAAACAAAAAAGCTTTTAGGTTACTATTTTGAATAATGCCTTGGGTAATAAGATGCAATTATCCACCTATGCCATTGTTAGAGGCCACTTCTATGCCCGGACTTGTTCTTCCATTCTGTTAACATTCATTTATTCATTGCCCACAAGGAAGTGCCTGCTGTATCAGATGACTCTGTACAGTTCTGACCTTGGACAGTTTCCGCCAGACATGCACAAAGCCTTCCCCTGTGTGTGTGAGACATAAATATCTTCTCCATTTCCTTCCCTGAGTCCCTGTTTCCTGCCCCTGACACACCAGAACAAATTGACAAGCACCTTTGGAAAGGTGCTGGCATACAGCTTGTTACAGTGGGAGGGCAGTTATCAATTATCTGGTCGAAACTTCTAACTTTAAAATGATGAAAGCAAGGCCCAGAGAGGATAGATAGCATCCACCTAAGTCTCGCAGCTAGTTAATGGCCATGCCTGACCCAGGCTGGCGGTTCTCGGTGTAGTTACAAAACAGAAACTCTAATGACACAGTTTTGCTGACCTTGAGGTATAAAAATGCCATTCCTCGGAAGGGCATTTAGATACATTAGCCAAATTGGGGCAGTTAATTTGCAAGTGAGCAGCTTTAGTTTTCGGGTCTGGTTATTGGGGGAAACATCTGAACCTTACAACCAACTGGCCTTAAAACAGTCAAGTCACGAATTTTCTTTTTCCTATATTCAGTCCACACTTCAGAACATTGCACTGGGAGGTCGAAGTCCCCCTGCTCTGCCTAGAGCTCAGAAGCACTCATGACTGAGGCAATTCCTGCCTCAGCCTGCTGAACCTTGGGGGTGAGAAACAGAAGATTGCTTTTCAAGCTGAGATTATTTTTCAGCACACAGAGTAATAAGGACGGCTCCAGGGAGGCTTGCGAGAACTTTATGAAAGCTTTTGTTTGCATGAAACCTGGAATCATAAGGCGCCGGAAAAGATAGGGCTTCAAAGGCACAATTTGCTGCCGCTTTCAGTAAGGGCCGGCTCCCTCTCCAAACTTGGGGCATTTCATTTTCAAAGATGTTATGAACACTTGTGATGTAAAATGGCAGCCAGGGAAATGCTATTGTCAGCTAGTCCTCAAGCTATTATTGTGGAAAAACAAGATTCCTATTCGCCTACCCTGCTTGTCATTGAATTCTCATCCATCAGTCTGCCATAATGCCTTTGGGGATGCCTGGGCAACATTTGCAATAGGCAGGTACCTAAATCAATCCCATCTAATGAGTGTCTATCTTAACTGCAAAGACATCTGCAAAGATCTATTCCTTCCTCATGTAAGCTGGCAGTTCACCACCCAGAAGAAAGCTTGCCATTCACCATCTCACCATAGCCAGGCCAGCCCAGCACAACTTCATGAAGAAAGGAAGATCTTTTCCTCCACATTTTGTGTTGTGGTCCTCCTCATCTTCAATCCCCTCTCCCCTTACTATGACCCTTAAACATGTGCTGACATGTTTTATCAAATTTCAGGGACGCAGAGACTCAATGGCACCCCCATAATCCTGTCTCCCCAGCTCTGCTCCCACTACCATGCTAACATGTCTTTCCTACATATTTTCTCTTTCAAATAACTCGTTAATCTGATCAATAAAATTGGTGTCTCCCAAGCTTTTGTCACTTGACAGCTACCCTCACAATTTTCTCTTTGTCTGTGAACCACCTGCCCTGATTTTTTTACCTATTATTTTTATTTAAATGGACTAACTTTTAAATGTAAATACTTACTTTAATCAATTGTATCTGTGAGATTGCAGGTTTGATGTGCTATTTACTTTATGTATATTAGGAGGAATATATATGTAAAACTATTTTTTAAACATGTAGAACTATTAAAATAAAAATATCCCTTATTATTTGTATACTTTTCTGTATGTAGGTATCGGCTTGAAAATAAGAATAAGTAAATAAAGCTGTTAAGTTTGGTTTTTTTAAATGAAAAGCTGATCGCTATCCAGTGTTAAGCAGGGCTTCTTAACTTGCAGTAAGCATCAGTGACCCGGGGAACTTGATGAAACACAGATCCCAGTCAGTCCCTAGAGAACCTCAGCCAGCAGGAGTGGATTGGGGCCCCTGGATTTTCGTTTCTCACAGATTCCCAGGTGATGGTCTTACTTCTGGTCTGCAGATCTCATTTAGTAGTGTTGAGGGAAAATAAATTGAGAAAACACCATCCACTTTTAGATCGCCTTGTGTAAAAAAATACATGAGGTCTAAAAAAAAAAAAATCTTGAAATAAAATTCTTTAAAAAAGAAAGAAAATACTTCCCACTCATTATGTATCTACCACACACATAAACAGAACTTTTTTTTTTTACTTTTAAGTTTGAAATAATTTCAAACTTAAAGACTAGTTGAAGAGTGTAAGGAACTGAATAACCTTCACCAAAAATCCCATTCAGATTTCTCCAACTATTCTAGCGATGTTGCTAACGTCTGATAGCAGAAGGACCCAAACTGAGATCACAGGTTGAATTCAGCCGCTGCATTTCTGTATTCTCAGTGACTCTGACCTTCCTCACTTCCTGACCTATAAGGTTACAGGTAGGTTATTTTGTAGAATGACCTTCCGTAGAAGTCTGTCTGACATTTTCTCATATTTTAACTTTGATGAATTGATGAAGAAGGTTCTGTCAGGTTTCCCCACTGTGAAGTTATACTTCTCCCCTAGTAATTATATATCATAGGGAGATATTTTGAGACTACAATAAAATACCCTTCCCCATCCCACTTTCGCCCATTAGCTTTAGCATTATCCATGTTTTTTTCTCCTGAATCAATCATTATTATGATGGTTAACAAATGGGGTTTCTTTAATTCTGTCATTACTTTTACATTCATTAATTGGCATTCCCCTGTGAAGAAGCTTTCTCTTCTTTTTTAGCCACTTTTTTTTTTTAAAGATTTTATTTATTTATTTGACAGAGATAGAGACAGCCAGTGAGAGAGGGAACACAAGCGGGGAGTGGGAGAGGAAGAAGCAGGCTCATAGCGGAGGAGCCTGATGTGGGGCTCGATTCCATAACGCCGGGATCACGCCCTGAGCCGAAGGCAGACGCTTAACCGCTGTGCCACCCAGGCGCCCCATCCACTTAATCAGCGTAAATTCGTATATTCCTCTATTATTTAATGAATTATAATCCACTGCTGTCATTACTTATTTTGATGCTCAGGTTGGCCCAGACTTGATCAGAGGAAGCCCCTTCAAGAAGGCCTTTGTGTCTTTTTGACATAGCCCCATCATTCTGTGAGCACTTCCTTACTTTACGATACAAAAAAGGTGTTCTAAGTTCGTCTTGTTCTTCCTGCAAAGCCCTGGAGTCAGCCAATTCTTTAAGGAGTGTTTCCTTTCAGTGTTTTAGTGGAGAGTGCTAGTTAGAAACCAAGATGCGTCCATTGCTACCAGGACATCATTGCTACTGGGTTCTTTCTTTGTGTGTTGTTTGTTGTACTGTTTAATTCTAGCCACGGCTCTGAACAGTATTCCAGTTACTACACAATATAGCTTCATGTGGGGAAATGTGTGGCTTTTGTTTGCATTTTTTTAGTATGGTTGTTGCCAGATCTAAGAAATATATGTACATATATATACACACACATATGTAAATACATATACATGTATACATTTGGGTGTATACATATGATGTGTGTATATATGTGTGTGTACACACACACACGCACTGTGAGTTCACACAGATACATCTGATTGCACTCCAACACCACTGGTTTCACTCTAGCTCTCCCCCTTACCATAGCTGTACCTTCTCCAACAGTAAGAAACCTGGCTCCAGTTGCCATCAGTATATTTACTCATTTGCTCTATCCTGCTCACGGAGCCAATCTCTTCATCCCACCAGGCTGCCTCTTCACAATCTCCTTCTGTCGATCCCAGCCCCGCAAGGGCCCCTACCCCTAAAATACTCAGCCTTGAATGCTCCAGCCTCTGCCCAATCACCTTCTGACCCTGCTTGGAAGCAAAAAAGGAGGGAAGGCTAAAAGGGAGATAGGGAGGGAGGAAAAGTGGGAGAGAGACAGGAAGGGCAAGGCAGAATTCAACTGTTCTCTCCTCCAACCTTTGTCACATCTGCAAATAGTCCCCATCTCTCTCTCTCTTTTTTTTTTAAGATTTATTTATTTGTTTATTTGGCAGAGAGAGAGAGACAGCCAGGGAGAGAGGGAACACAAGCTGGGGGAGTGGGAGAGGAAGAAGCAGGCGCCCAGCGGAGGAGCCTGATGCGGGGCTTGATCCCAGGACCCCAGGATCATGCCCTGAGCCGAAGGCAGATGCATAACAACTGAGCCACCCAGGCGCCCCTCCCCATCTCTCTCTCTCTCTCTCTTTTTTAAGATTTATTTCTATTAGAGAGGGAGAGAAGAGAGAGAGTGCAGGCATGTTCGCACGCTTGAGAGAGAATCTCAGACTCCCCACTGAGTGTGGAGCCTGACCTGAGCTCAGTTTTGCAGACCCTGAGATCATGACCTGAGCCAAAATCAAGAGTCTGTTGCTTAACCATATGAGCCACCCAGGTGCCCCTCCCCATCTCTTTAATTAGCACCACCACCGTCCAGGGAATGCTGGAATCATCCTTGAGTCCTCTCTTTTTCTCGCGCCATGTCTTTCTAAATGTATCTGGAGTCAACCTACTTCTCACCATCTCCTATTCTCCCACCACCATCTCTCACCTGGATTGCTGCAAAATTCTCAGAAGTGATTTATCCACTTCAATTCTTGTTCCCCTGAAAATATTCCATTTTCGGTTTAGCTTCAGACATTAGGATTCTAAAAATGGATTAAATGTGCCAACAATAAGGAAGTTTAGTATCCTTGCCATGCTAGAAATAAATTGCTTTTCAATGGGATATACTCTCCAATAAACTGCTTTTTCTCGTGTCCAAATGGCTGACGTAAACTCTTTTACTATCTTCTTTTTTCAAGATGATGTTTCTTTATGTTTAAATAGTTCCATGCAGTTAGGATAAGAACCTAAAAGTAATGGATCAAAACAATAATATAGCTCCCAAAATGCAACTGAAAAATAATCTGTTCATAAAGTAAAATTAAATGTGTATATCTGTTTGAAGAAGCACATATTAAATATTGCAGGATGCAACCTTTGTTTCTTATGCTTAGGGCCTCTTATTAATGTTTATTTAATCCACTAACTTCTTGTTTATTCAATTCAAGTAGTGCAATTATAGGAAAGGAAAGGAGAAAGGATCATTTATCCAAATAACAAAAGATCTGTCAATTTCTTATTCTTCCTCAATTGCAGCTCGTTTTATCTCAGAGAGTGGTTTGGAAGTGAGTGCTACTCTTTGGAATGGAATAGATGGCCAACTTAGGTGGGCAGAGCATTCACTTATACTTTCCTTTTTCGGTACAAGCATCTTATTTTTAGTAAAACTCCAGAATGGCTTCTTTCCTCCTCTGAATGGTGTTGCAACATTTGCACTATTAGACTTGTCATCTTATGAAACAGCCCTTCCCAGATAGTATTTATATCTGGCAGCATGATGATTGGGATCAGCGTTTAATTAATTATGCATATTAAACATCTGCAATCACACATAGATACTATTAACCTGGAAGGCTGCTGGGATGCTTACTATTTCAGAAGCCTAGAATAAAAAGAATGCACAGATGTCCCATTTTATTACCTGATTTTCAAAGGTAACATTTTAAGTACTTTTAAAATTTGCTAGAAGCACAATTTGTGAAGTTAGATCAATTTTGCTCTTATACTGACCTGAAACAAAAAAAAAAAAAAAGAAAGAAAGAAAGAAAGAAAAAAGAAATTTGGAGCTCCTGGAATACAAGCTGGAGCTGTGTAATATATGAACATAATTCCTTACCACACATATCCCTTGCCTTTACCTCAAGATCTAAAAAGTTATTCAAGGGAAGAATAGAGTCTTTCCTGAGAAGGTATTTTAAATTTTGTCAAAATACCAAGTGTTCTTCAGTGGTTATGGCAATGGCTTTCTTACCGCATGCAATTTCTCTGAACAGCCACATAAACCTTATCAAAGCTTTCAGCAGATATTAAATTGAATCACTATAATTCCCTGATGTTTTTTCCTCCACTACATAATTGTGCTGAATTATATGATTGTTAATGTGTGAGCAAGTGACTCCTTTCAGGTCAGGCTAGGACTTGAGCAGATAGAAATTTGAGCACTCATCCATCCATTGCTGGGGTGGAACCAGGTAGAATCAGAAAAACCTTCTTGTAGATACTGAGGATCAGAATTCCATGCCTCTGAGGATAAAGTCTGCAATCTTGAGTCAAGAGGTAGACAATAGGCATGGGCAGAGGAGACTAGACTACACACATTTTTTGCTTTCTTATTTTATGTGGTTATGAAATGCTATGATAACATCAGCTTTGACCCTGGAGCATCCAATCCATTCTCCACACTGCAGCCTAGATGTGGTTTCAAAACAGATGTAATCATATCCATCCCCAGTTTAAAGTTATTCACTGACTCTCCACTGTCCTCAGGACAAAGTCCAAGTTCTTTATCACTGCTTAAAAGTATTTTACCATTCAGCATTGGCCTATATCACTGGCTGCAACTCTTTCCCCTTCATTCTAGCCAAACAGGACAACTTTGGGTTCTTAAACCTAGCTAGGTAGGCTTTTTACACCAATTATTCATGCCACCTGGATAAGCTTACTACGATCCCATGTCTCTTGTCGGGATAATCCCTATTTATCCTCCACATCTCAACTTTTCTTGATTTTCCAAGCCTGAGTTTGGGGCTTCTCCTCTAAAACTCTGTGTTTGTCCTTGTGAGAGCATGGATCACATTATATGTAATTAAACCTGTTAACTTTTCTATATCCTTGATGTGTATCTTGTCTTGGCTAGTATAATCTTAGTGTATACCAGGTTCTTAGTCAGTGTTTACTGAACAAACAGAAGGATGACTTCCAAACCCAAGAGCATGCCCATCAGTAGAATCTTCAGTTATAGACATAAGGACCTGTTCTTCATTTCCCATTCAAAATAGTCCAGTTCCTCCATTAGAAAGCTGATGTTGAATGAATGATTTGCTGACCAACTCTCCAAAGTTTACCAGAATTGAAGATATTTTCACCTGAAGCCTTGAATTCTCCCTTCTCCCCTTCACTTATCCAAACTGTCTCTGACTTTAAAGGATTCCTAAAGCACTCTCACCCCGCCCATGGAGCCACCCCTGACTATTGACAACATACAGCCTGCTTTCTTTTTTTCTTCCCAATCTTCACAGGTTTTCATTCTGCATCTGTAACTTAGCTCTTTATATCCTGTTGTTTTCTTATTTTTTTATGTTTAGCTCGTCCCCCAATTAAACTGCAATTCCCTAAGCACAGAGATCAGTTCTTATACTTCTTATTAAAGGTATCATGACTCTAGAATAACCCCCACTAAAGTGGCTATCCCTATATCTTTTAGCCTATATCTCTTACCATATAGTACTTTCTGTTGATATTTATGTGTTATTATTTTTGTATCATATTTAGTTTCCCCTACTACAATCTAGAATGTTGCTCTTCTGTGGCCTAATTCGGGTAATGTGCTTATTACACACACAAAATAAGTTTTTGTAGTTGATGACAAGGACGATGATGGTTTGTCTTCAGTAAATATTTGTTGATCACTTGGTTGATTTTCTATGGCAAATACATTTTCAATCTGAGAAGAGAAAACCCATCTTTGTGCCCAATCATCTGATTAGTGGAGCCTCGGGGGCCTGAAGATTTCATGTCCCATTTCTCTTTCGTATTTGAGCTTGAGCATCCCATTTGGATATCCAGGGACCCTAGGGATGGCATGCTCCCTGATAAGTTGCTCCCTTTGGCAGAAGGAGCAACATTTCTACCGTCGAACATTTACCTGTAAAGAATTCTTTTGTAATGAAGAGCACACATTTTGCTTAATGCAAGTCTCTGCATAACAGAAGGCAAGTAGTATTTAATTACCCCAGCTGCTGATGCTTCCTTGTAATTATTGTATTTATTTTGAGATTTACAGCTGTAGCGAAGACATTAAGAAATGAAATCCTGGAACTCTGCTGCAGTCCCAAGATATTCAGGATTAAGTTGATGATTAATAATATTCATACACCAACAGCCCAAGATGATAAACACCATCATCACTCTATTGTTAGGTTATCTTGGGATCTAAAATTACTTGTCCTACATTGATAATGAAGACTTACAATCTTCCTCTTTCCATAGAGAAGACCTCACCTTCTGTAGATATATAAGCCCGTTAGTGGAGGAGACAAGCAGATGCCGGACATGCTTACCCCATAGAACATGACAGCAATGAGAACTCTATCCTTTATTGATGAAGGAGAATTTGCCCAGAAATCCTTGGTCAGTATTAATATCAGTATATTATAATAGTAATATCTGTTCTGAAAATAATGATGACATTTACACATAGCATTGAGATTTCTTTTACTTTTTTGATAATTACCCTGTAATCTTTAAGAACCTCAAAAACCTGTGTTTGTGGTCTTGCCTAAAATGGAAAACAATTTGTACATGATTCCTCCCTACTCCTACCCCCCCGCCATCGATCATATAATACCAATGAGAACAGCAAGTTATTCAATATTCCAGTGTTGCCCAGTTCCAGAAAGGACCATTCACACTGTACTGTTGCTGTACAACATAGGATACTGTATAATGTGAATCGACCCCCTCAAATTAAGTAATGTGGCAGATGTGGACATCTCTTTCCTCCAGGGAGGTGAGCCTCAACTTACTTACATTGCAATTTGGAACCAGACCCTGAAAATGTAAGCAGGATAAGGATTCCAAATTCTCCTTGTTTTCAAGTTAACATTTGCATTTCCCATGCATTCTTGCTAGGTTTATGAGACTTAAAGAAAGAGTAAGGGATAATAGAAAGATACATAGAGCTGACCTACAACAATGATCAGTACTGGTCAGTGCAGTGATACTATATACTGACAATGACAGGTGGGAATGATGCATGCAGTATGTTTGTGCTGGCTCAGAAACTCGAAGAAACCCTTACTTACTAAGTACCTACAAAGTGTCAGGCAGCTTAATGTATTTTACCTTATTAAACACTCACGACCAGCCTGTAAGGATTTTAAAATCAAGGAAATGAAGTCTCCAAAAGTTTAAGGAACTAGGACAAGCTCTCAGAACCCCTTCCATGACAGCACACTGTCTATAGAAAACAGAGACATTTCAAGGTGATCATGAGTATACTCGATAACAGAGCTTCCAATAGAAATATAATGCAAGGCATGTATGTAATTTTAAACTTTCCAGTAGTCCATTTTAAAAAGTAAAAGTAAACAGATGGTAATTTTTATATTTTATTTAACCCAGTGTATTACAGACATTATAATTTCAACATGTAAGACAATTATTGAGATTTTTTTCATCCTAAGACTTCAAAGTACAGTGTATATTTTATACTTATAGCACATTTCAATTTGGACCAGTGTACATTTTGGACTTAGACCACATTTCAAGTGCTCCACAGACACATGTGCTTAGTGGTTGCCATATTGGACAATGCAGCTCTATAACATGGATGGTATGTTGCGCAAAGGAATATTAAACAATAATCATAGTAAGTGGTGCTCTAGGTTGCCTGTGCTGTATTTTATTCATTCGCCCATCTGATGTTGGCTAAGCACCTAGTGCACAAGCAACTGTAGGGGATAGATGGAAAACTAATCATGCTTTCAGAGTCAAGCAGGGGAGATGAGAGAAACAACAGACAAGAATAACTAGGGAGCGCGCCTGGGTGGCTCAGTTAAGCATCAGTCTCTTGATTTCAGCTCAGGTCATCGCAGAGTTTGCTTGTCCCTCTCCCTCTGCTCCTCCCTCCACCCCCTTTAAAATAAATAAATAAAATGTTTTAAAAAAAATAATTAGGATGGGAGAAGCTAAAAGTGCCACAAGAAAAGCACAGATGAATAAAATTCTATGGGGCTACAGCAGAGGGAGAGGCTCTTTCTGGCTGGGAGACCAGGGAAATTTTGGGTCATTTAAACTGTAAAAAAAAAAAAATACAAAGCAGACATACAGAGATATGGAGAAGGGCACTCCAGGCAGAGGAAACAGCTTGAGCAAAGGCGTGGAGGGGGGTCAAGCATGGAGTGTCTGCGAAAAATGCTGAAAAGTTCTGTTAAGCTTGCAGCTTAAAATGAGTGAAGAGGAGGAGGAAGGGGAAAGCTTTGAGGAGTAGGCAGTGGGCAATCATTACAGCTCACGAGCAAGAGACTGATACTGTGTTCAGAAGTTTAATCTATCAACACAGTATGTAATTTGGAACAAATACTGTGAGATGGTGAGGGGACTTCTGTAATCATCTGAGTGAGATGTACCAAAGTCATGAACTAGAAGGAGAATGAAAATAAAAAGAAGGCAGCACAGGAAGTACTATTATACTATTAGTTTCCATTGACAGGATTGGCAACTGTGTAGAATGAGGAGGAAAGAGTCGAAGATGCCAGGGTGCCTGGTGTCATGTTGGTACCAGAAACAACACGGAAACACAGGGAAAAGAGAATAGAGGAAACAGATTTGGGGAGGAAAGATGATGGTCCAGTTTAGGACCTACTGAATTTTACTAATAAACTTTTATTGGATTGATAAATAAGTAAACAATACAATACAGATACTTGATTTCCACAAGTGCAACTTGGAGAGAAAATGAGCTAATGCTTAGGGAAGTTGGAACTGTTTATTTTCCACATCTGTAACCTTGGCAAGCAGCCTCACATTTCTGTGTCTCAATATCCTCAAATGTAAATGATGATGATGGAAACTCCCTCTTGGGGTTGAGTGGCAATCCAATGACTTAAGTGAAAGGTAAGAACAGTGTCTTGTCCAGAGTAAATACTCAAGAAATGCCAGCTATTTTGACTATTTTAACAATTTTTCCATTTGGGAGATAAGTCAAGACCCACTGCACCTGGAGCAGTGAAGGTTTCCATCATTTCATTTCCATGTGGAGGGCAGAATCAGCAAAAGCTTCTTAGATGGACTCAGGGCCTAGGATTCCTTGCACTCTCTCTATTGTGCAGGCAGTTCTAAAAGGTAATTCTGCCTCTATGGTAGAAGAATCAGTGTTGGTGGGGTAATCTCAGGGTGAAGAGCTGCAGTATTCCCCAGAATAAATGCCAAATGTAGTGGTTTGGGAAACCAGCTTGTACCAACTTGCAGAAGCCAATTGTTAAGTTTTTGAGAATTTTGCTAGTTGGTTGTTGCCACTATTAAAAATGAAATTACATAATCTTACAAATAAGTAAAAAATATAAAATGCAATAAATACCCCAAACTCAGAATTTCTAATTATTTTACTATTATCTATGCTCTTGAGGCTATTCTTACCTATTGTATCTATGGGGTAGAAATACTATATAATGTGCTACTCCTTATCTCTTCCCAACATTCAATGATGTCACATTGATAGCTTGAAATCAGCCATGGTGGTAATCTTTATACCACAGGGTTAACAAATGCTACAAATCAGAGCTTAATTTACTGATTTGTGGATGGACAAGATTAAGGGAATGACAAACTACAGCTCACAAGCCAAATCTAACCCACTGCCTCTTTTTGTATGGCTTATGAGCTAAAAATGCCTTTTATATTTTTAATTGTTGAAAAAAATCAAAAGAAGAAAAATATTTCCTGATACATAAAAATTACACTGAATTCAAAGTTGAGTGTCCACAAATAAAGTTTGACTGGAATACAGCCATGCTTATCTGCTTACATGCAACTTATGGCTGGTTTCATACTGTGATGGCAGGTTTGTACAGATAGAGATAGTTAAGATAGAAACTTTATGGCCTATAAAACCTAAAATGTTACTATCCAGCCCTTAGCAAAAAATGCTGGCCAGTCCCTGGTTTGGACTTAAGGAAGTGGTAGAGAAAATTTAAATGATACAGATTAAATTTTTTGAATACGTCATGTGTTTGGTTATTACATTGTGAATAAAAAATTGAGGAAATATTCTTCTAGTATTCTTTCAGTACTCAAATAATCAACAAACAAGTGAGTTCCAACATACATCTCTCTTATTTTACTTAGTCTTACTCACTGACTTAAATGAAAACATCCACTAACATTCATGTAAGAACCATATCTGGTTCTCAGTTGCAACTATAGATTGGCTATAGGTACAACAGTTTGGCAAAAATCAACAAAAATATTCTGAAAGAATCAATTAGCTGTATGGGATTTACAATGAAGAGTACTATGATTTTATTGTTATTAATTAATTGTGTGCTACATATCCTTTACACCAGTATAATTTATAATAAACTTATGTATGTAAATACAGGCATACTCCCCCACCACCCAACCCCCCCTCACAGAGCCAGTGTTAAACAATTAGTGGCACATCACTGACTAAGGTCCTTTTTTCACCTCCTCACATTCTTTTTTTTTTAATGTTTTTTTTATTATATTATGTTAGTCACCATACAGTACATCCCTGGTTTCTGATGTAAAGTTCGATGATTCATTAGTTGCATATGACACCCAGTGCACCATGCAATACGTGCCCTCCTTACTACCCATCACCAGTCTATCCCATTCCCCCACCCCCCTCCCCTCTGAAGCCCTCAGTTTGTTTCTCAGAGTCCATAGTCTCTCATGCTTCATTCCCCCTTCTGATTACCCCCCCTTTCTTTATTCCTTTCTTCCCCTACCAATCTTCCTAGTTCTTATGTTCCATAGATGAGAGAAATCATATGATAATTGTCTTTCTCTGCTTGACTTATGTCACTTAGCATTATNATTGTGGACAATGCAGCTATGAACATTGGGGTGCATATGGCCCTTCTCTTTACTACGTCTGTATCTTTGGGGTAAACACCCAGTAGTGCAATGGCTGGGTCATAGGGTAGTTCAATTTTTAACTTTTTAAGGGACCTCCACACTGTTTTCCAGAGTGGCTGTACCAACTTGCATTCCCACCAACAATGTAGGAGGGATCCCCTTTCTCCACATCCTCTCCAACAATTGTTGTTTCTTGCGTTGTCAATTTTTGCCATTCTAACTGGCGTAAGGCGGTATCTCAATGTGGTTTTGATTTGAATTTCCCTGAAACTCCCCTGACCTCCTCACATTCTTACCTCTCCTAGGAAATGGGAAAATTCCAGTTGATTCAGTCATCTGTAGCAGTTATCAGTCTGGTATTCCACAGTGACAACAAGTCCAGAGTCCCGGGACAGGATGAGTCTAAAATAAAGATTGGATCGGGGCTTCTTTGAGAGTCTTTAAGACTAGGCATAACAACAATCTATTATTCATGCTTCAAACAGATTTCCTGAACAGTACTCTTGAATTCCTGACAGTTTTGGCTTCGGTTATTTTCATTTGGAATTCTTTTTTTTTTTTTTTCATTCTTTGTTCTCCTTTCTCCAAATTGGCCTGGAATCCTGCCTTCCAGGACCCCTGAAACATGGAACTCTTTTGATAGCCTCCCAGGTGACTTAAAAGTTTGGACATCTCTTAAACCTGCCTGATGGGGTGCTTCCTCCATCTTTCTCTTACCTCAGTGAAAGTTACATAAACTAAGACCTCAGGAGCTACCTCTCAAATTAAACCTAGCCTCTGGGCAAATATTAGGTGAAAGACCACCAGAAGGATGTCAAGCAGTTCTTGTTCTCATTGTAAATTTCTCTAACCACACAGTGAAAGACAGGCATGTTCAGGGCCCTATGGCAGACCTTGGGTGTTAATGTTTTAGCATTTCTCTTTCTGAGACTGAGGGTTGTTGGAGTCACTCACAGAAAATAAATAACTTCTTTTTTTTTCTCATACCGCAGCTAATCCAATATCAGAAATTAGGTGATAATATATTAAATGTAATATATTAAATATAAAGGCAAATGTAATAAAGCTTTGGGTTGCTAGAATCCATAAGAGAAGAATGTATTACCTAGTTATTTGCTAAAGTGAAGACAATGGACACTGTGGATTTAAAAACTGCTCATTTCGCAAAGATACAGACGTAGTGAAGAGAAGGGCCATAAGCACCCCAATGTTCATAACAGCATTGTCCACAATAGCTAAATCATGGAAGGAGCCGAGATGCCCTTCAACAGATGACTGGATTAAGAAGCTGTGGTCCATATATACAATGGAATATTACTCAGCTATCAGAAAGAACGAATTCTCAACATTTGCTGCAACATGGACGGCACTGGAGGAGATAATGCTAAGTGAAATAAGTCAAGCAGAGAAAGACAATTATCATATGATTTCTCTCATCTATGGAACATAAGAACTAGGAAGATCGGTAGGGGAAGAAAGGGATAAAGAAAGGGGGGATAATCAGAAGGGGAGATGAAGCATGAGAGACTATGGACTCTGAGAAACAAACTGAGGGCTTCAGGGGGGGTGGGGTGGGGGAATGGGATAGACTGGTGATGGGTAGTAAGGAGGGCACGTATTGCATGGTGCACTGGGTGTTATACGCCAACTAATGAATCATCGAACTTTACATCAGAAACCAGGAATGTACTGTATGGTGACTAACATAATATAATAAAAAAACATTAAAATAAAAAAATAAATAAGTAAGTAAAAACTGCTCATTTCACCTGAATGTGCTTTCTGAGTAAATGTGTCTCAGGCACCAATCAATGCTTTTATGTAATCATTTTTAAATTGGACAGCCAGTTTAAATTACGACCATAATCAAAATTAATAGCATAACATTTTTTGAAACATTAGGTGTCTGAGAAAATTATCCCTGACTTTGCTATGGGACTGTGTTACCAATTGATTTTAAAACTACTCTGATGATCTCATGGTTATCTTGGGTTGTCATTGACTAACATGTCACATCCCACCTTTCATCAGCTAACCATGCTCTTGCCAAATAATGTGAAGTCAAATCTGCTTATATTTTCTCAAACTAAGGAAATGCAGGGGGTGTGATGTTTTAAATTAAGCAAGATTGTTATTCTCATAAGGATAGAAGAACTTAAAAATAGTCGTACCAATCCAGAAAGCCTTTATTTGTATTTCATATATTAAATTAGCTCTAAATATTATATTCCATCCTTTTGGAAGTTTCAAATTGAGCAATCACTGTTTTTTTTCTTCTTCTTCTCACGGATGACTTGCAAAAATAGTAGAAGCTATTTTTTCAATATATTGTCCAAAGCAACTAGATTTCTAGTATGGAAGAAAAAGATTGCTGATATTTGGTTAATGAATTGTTGCCCTGAAATTCTCCCCTAGGTTATGAAATTCCTCCTTAAAACTGTTTAATTTATTAGAATGGAGATCCATTTCATAAATGACTAATGGTCACATCTTTCAATGTGTTGTGTTCAATAGCAGTAGCTGAGGCTTAACAATGGGTTATGGTTATGATCTTTACTATATCACAGTAAGAATTTTGAATAATTTATTTCTATTAATAACACCGAATAATTGACACGATGGGCTTGTATTTCAAGGCTTCGCTACATAAGATGAACATTTCTAATTCCAGAAAACAAAGGCGTATGTACATCTATATCCATATATGTGTAGATATCTCTGTGTATTCATATACGTATAATCTGCAGTGAATTTGATTTGCTTAAACATAATTCACTTCCCCCCAAATTAGACAGAAAAAGCAAAAAATAAATAAAAGGCCATTGTGGTATCATCTAGTTGTTTAAAGTCTGAGTTTCGCGCTTCCTTTTAAGCACCTGACATTTTCGTCTTGTTCTGGCAGCCCCATTTTTAGTTCCTCCCTCCTGTTTGGCCAGAAATGAAACCTTAACAACGTGCCACATTCCCCTGAAATCTGATTATAAATTGCATCTGTGTGTTTTCTCAGCAGCAAGCAGGAGCTTCATATTGGGTTGTAGAAATCTACACAGCTGGAGCTAAACTGTGATTTTATTCAAACTCTGCATGAGAATTGGAGAATTATAGACATAGATAATAAACAGGCCTCTAGGAGAAGAGATAAAAAGGCAAAGAAACACAGGCAGAGGGATACAGTGTGGTCTCGGCTGCAAAGACTGAATGAAAGACTGCTTCCTATCAATATCCGTATCAGTAAGCCATACTTACTGATTAAGCGTTCAGGTTAACAAGCACTTACTATGCTTACTACATGCTGGCAATGATTTAGCTCTGGTGATACCAAGACCAATAAGGAGGCATGATCCCAGCTCTGAGAGAGCTTAGAATCAGTGGATTCACACACAGTGTGGAGAGCTACTGATGTACAGAATGCTATTAGGAAGAGTTTTGGGGCACCTGGCCAGGAATGGGATGGTATCAAAAAATGCTTCCTACAGGAGATGATGCTGGAAATGTGTCTAAAATCACTCACATAGGCATAATGAAAAGACCATTGGACTTAGAACCTGAAGAAGATGGTTTGAGTCCTAGGTCTGATGTGATCACTCATTAACTGTGTTATCTGTCAGTAATCATAGTAGCTAGTAGATGTCACCTCTTAGTGTGCAGAAAACTGCTATACTATAGTCTTCACATGCACCATCTCCCCTGTGGGTGAAACCCAATTACTTTCCTTCCCATTTGCAGATGAGGAAACTGCATTCCAGAGACATTAAGTTACTTGCTCATCATTAAGGAATGAGTGAAGTGAGTGAATTTAAGACACTGGCAGTGGCAATTTAAGCTGTCAACTACCACTGCTAACTGTAAACTTGCCAAAACTTGGGTTAGTTTTCTATAAAATGGGGCTAATCATGCCTGTCCTATTTGATGTTGCAAAGTCTTTGAGGCTCCAATGAGATAATGTAATTGAAAGTGCCTTGACAAGTATAGGTCCAATAAACATATGAGATACTAACTCTTTTTCCAGCCACTGTAGCATTGAATTACCATGTGCTGTTGTCCTGTCAGCACACACAATGACTATTTTCCCCAGCCCAGAGCTACAAAAGCTCTGTGTGATAGGATAGCATGTTTAACACCCAGAGGATATACTAATCGTTGACTTCTCCAACCATGGGGCACATATCCATGGTATAAACCATTCTTGCCTAGATCCTCCACTCTCAATATTGCAATATCTGGAGCTCGTATGAGTCAGTCAACACCACAAGGGGGTTGCTTAAGGAAAAGTCTTGCTGGAGGATTCCATATGAGGCCTATTCATCCACCATCTCCCTCAGCCCCGAGCCACGTGGTGTCCCAGGAGGAGGAGCTAGGAGTCCTGGATGTGAACTTGGTTCCTTTCTAGTTAAGCATCCTAGGTTGAGGTAGAGAAGGCAGTTGGGTACATAGGACTGTAATATGGCCAGATCTGGCAAGCTTGGCCTCTGAAGTTTAATGATGAGAGGAAGAGAAGGAGGACTGAAAAGCTTTGAGGGCCTCCCAACCGTAATCAAAAGTTCCACCCATGGTCTTTTGCCCCTACATGGGTGTGGGACAGACACCTCAGAGACAAGAAATGGTAACTGGAGTCTAAATGCTGATTTTCTGCACATTTCTCAGAGTTATACTGCCACATAGAGGTCATTATGCATGGTCAGAGAAAATGGGAGGGTGGCAGAGATGGCTCCGTCTTCAGTTAAGTGTTTGTTCCACATGCAGGATGGAGAATCAAATAGAAGGTGACTCATTAAAAATCCCACTTTAAATTTATGTAAACCTTGGCTCACTGTTTATTTCTAGCAGATGTGTATTGCTGAAATCTAAAGTTCACAGCAACCCTGTAACAAAGAAGTTAAATGCAGCTGTCAGTTTAAGATTCTAATCCATGAACAACAGCCGAACTTTATTAGTCTCTGATATTTCTGATTTAGGTGCTGTAGAACAGTGCTTCTCAAACTTTTCAGTGCATGTGAATTACCCAGGTGTCTTATTGAAATTATGTGTAGACTCAGGAAATCTGGGGTGCTTGGACATTTCTAACAAGCACCCAGACAATCCTGCTGATGTGACCCATGGACCACACTTGGGCAGCAAAGCTGTAGGGGATGCAGAGATAAATAAAATAGATGAAATAGTATTTCTGCTCTTAAGGAGCTTGCATTTTGCCACAAGATGGGCTAATTTTACATTATTGCTTAAAAGACTCAGTGTAAAACTGATTCTTGGATTACTTTCTGATCGTAGGAAAGTAAACACGTAAAATTTACCATCTTAACCATTTTTTTTAAAGATTTTATTTATTCATTCAACAGAGAGAGACACAGCCAGTGAGAGAGGGAACACAAGCAGGGGGAGTGGGAGAGGAAGAAGCAGGCTCCCAGCAGAGGAGCCTGATGTGGGGCTCGATCCCAGAACGCTGGGATCTCGCCCTGAGCCGAAGGCAGACGCTTGACGACTGTGCCACCCAGGAGCCCCATTAACCATTTTTAAGTGTACAATTGATGTTAATTATGCTCACATCGCTGTGTGCAACCAATTCTTAGAACTTCTTCATCTTGCAAAACTGAAGCTATATCCATTAAACAACGACTCCCGGTTTTCCCTTCACCCAGCCCCTAGCAACCACCATTCTACTTTCTGTTTCTATGATTTTGACTACTTTAGATACCTCATAAAAGTGGAATCATGCAGTGTTTGTCTTCTTGTGACTAGCTTGTTTCGCTTTGCATGATGTTCTCAAAGTTAGTCCATGTTGTAGCCTGTGTGAGAATTTCTTTCCTTTTTAAGGCTGAATAATGCTGCATTGTATGTATATACCACGTTTGGTTTATCCATTTATCCGCTGACTGACACTTGGATTGCTTCCACCTCTTGTTACTATGAATAATGCTACTATCAGTATTCATGGATAAATAATTCTTCAGGATGCTGCTTTTTAGATAATTGTAAGAATCTTTGAATGATTTTCAAAACATAACACTGGAAGGATTCTCCTAGATGCAATATTACTATGTGCCGTGGGGGCTCAATTCTTTTCAAAAAGCCAAAGCCCTGGAGTTATAACTGTTTAGCGTTCCATACTGTCAGATGTTAGAAACCAAAACTTTAGTTTCTCCTGAATGTGATATTATAACAAAATCTCTAAATGCCTGATAACATATTAGACATTCTTAAGCATTCCAGAAATCCCTCTTGCATCAATACTAATATATGGTCACTAACTTGGCGATTTGCGTTACCAGCATTCAATAGAATACCCCCACGGGACAGGAAGTAGAAGGCTGCTGCGTTGGTTCTGCCGGGGGCACCAGGGCAATAACCGGAATGGTGGTTGGGTCCTTAGTAACATCTGAAGGATTATTTTAAACCAGAAAACTGAAGTAATTAGGTAAGACTATGAAAGAATTACACAAATGAACAGAGAATTTAAACATATGTGTACAAATCAAATGATAAATAACATACAAATTAAAATGCAGATTGGCTTAGTTAATTATTAATTAATCCCTTTTCTCTAGGGCAGCATTTCCAATCAGTGTTCCTTGAAATATTAGTGTCCTTTTTTACATGGCAGGTTTGTGTAAAGAACATTTTCCCTGGCCAAGTACATTTGGGAAACACTGTCTATCCCCCCTTTTCAGGTTTACAAGACTTCTGTGCTAGTTTAGGGCCTCCAAAAAGCAGACACCAAGATAATAGATGTACAAGAAATTTATTGGGGAAATTGCCTGGGAGACAAAAAGGGGAAGGAGCTGGCGGGAGGCAGGGGGAGCCCTCAGACCACAGTGCAGGCCCCGTGAAGGAGAGAAGGAGAACAGAGGGTTGCAAATGAAGAGACTCAGATTGTGGTACAGTGCTAAGAAAGCATTTTGGAGACAGTTGGTTATGAGTCTTGGAGCCAAAGTCACCAGTCAGAATCACACACCTCTTTGGAATGTCTTCCATTTGTATCCCTGCTGTGCCCAGGCATCAGAAGCAGCTAGAGGGAAGCAGGCCTCCTCCAAGCAAACACATCAAGGGACTGCAGAGCACCACAGCTGGGCACGCGATCAGTTAATACACCCCTCACATCGCCTTTTGAGGGGAACATATTATGGCCACCACAGCTCACCAGCCAGTTAAAACTTAATTCCAATAATAGAGAAATCATTTAAACTATTTAACCACCAGGCTTGTCTGACTACACAATGCCTCCCCACTGCTCACAGGCATGCCCTTCCCCTGCCAGCCTCCACAAAAGACCACTCATCAGCATCTCAAGGAGCACTTGGGTCCCCCAGAACACAGCCTGGGCAACACCACCCCAGCGTACTGGTTCCGTTCTTGTTCTGATTCTTTTGTTGTTCTTGTCTACCATCTTTGACTGTAATTGCTCAAACTTCAATGCTTGAAGTACAAACTTTTTGTTTCCCTTGCAGTTCAGAACTCAGTTTTACTACCCAGGCTATTTCTGTTTTTAATTCCAAACTCTCAAATTCAACAGAGAATCTACAGAGATGTTAACTATTACAGCCCTTGGAATGTGTTCATCTAACCGTTTCCTTTTCCTGGGGCAAAAAGTTAAGCTACTTTTTCCAGCCCCTGTGTCAGCAGAAATATGTGCTGTTCCAGCCTGAGGGTAGTTAATTCCTGTGTGTTTTCTCCATGTTCTCTTCTCCATGGATGCATCTGAAAACAGAGGTCTCCAGGCTGGCAACGCTGAAAGATGGAAGCTACTTGGGGCTCTGAGTCACAGTGTAAAGCAACTACACCAGCAAGCTGGCCAACTTGTTTTAAGCCACTGGAATTTGGGCCTTGTTTGTTATTCAGCATAGCTTAGTCTAAGCTGACTAATATAACAATCCATACAATACGGGATTCATAGGAAGATGTGAATTCTGCGAAGCTTCTTTCAAAAACCTAAAAGCTTAGCTCTATGCTATTATGGCAAGAAGGTCTGTCTCCATCCCCCAGAATTTAGGGAAGAAGGAGTGTCTTCCTTCCTGTACCTATTTCCTGCCCACCCACTCTCCCCTACCCACCAAATCACTGTACTTACCACACTTGCTGCCTAGATGGAGCTCATTCTGGTTGCTCTGGCCTTTGCTACTTAACTGCTCCATAAGCACAAATAACCCTACATCCTTCATTCTGTTTCTGGTGAGCCTTGATGACAGTGTCTGCCTACCATTCTGCCACAGGGCCAAAGCTTTGCTTTGCTTTTTTTTTTTTTTAAGAGATCAAAGAATAAATCATCCCATTAACAGGGCGTTTCTTTATGCATTTCAAAAGCGAGTATGACTTATGATAGATCAGAGCACATGCAAAATAAAGCTGTTGTTGCTCATTAAATGGCGGCTCAGGAAGACGTCTTTTGAATGCAAAAATCTTCTCTTTAAGGCAGATGGAGAAATATGTAAAGGCCAAAAGACAGCAAAGCCCTAGATCTGTCTCTCAAAAAGCTACTGTATTCCCAGTTCTCACCTAAGAAATGCCTTTTGTTTCAAGACCCTAATGAAAGTTTTTCTTTTATTTTCTAGTTTCTAATGGTACCATAAATGTAAGAATTATGAAAGGAATGAATTTCATACAATAGTACATTGATACCTTCTACTCTTACCTTCAATAGTGACTTCTCCTTTTTTCTTTCATTTAGAGAGAGCACACAGGGCAGGGCAAGGGGGTGGGCGGCGCGTGCAGAGGGAGAGGAAGAGAGAGAATCTTAACCAGGCTCTACACCCAGCATGGAGCCTGAGAAGGGGATGATCTCACAACCCTGAGATCATGACCTGAGCTGAAATCAAAAGTCAGACACTTAACTGACTGAGCCACCCAGGCGCCTCACAACTTCTTTTAACTTCATTTTATCCAAATGTACTTTGAAAAGCTTTATAATTTTTAGCAATATCACTTCATAATTGATTAAATTGAGGGCTAGCAATTGTCTATAAAAAGTATAATGCATTCATTCATTCAATAAAATATTATTGAATCTCTAGCATGAAGCCCAATGCTAGGGGTACAAGGATAAAATGTGTACTCTAAGGGGGAGATAGACAAGGGCGACTGATGAGAAACAGCCGGTTGTAGTTAGAGACTCTTACCTGAGGCTGATGGCGAGGTGAAGCCAAAGATTGGTTCTGAAGAATCACCTCAGAGGTAGCCAAAAGGTTTTGGGAAGTGGGAAATGTTTTTCAAAGGGAGAGCAGTCTGTGGGAGAGAATAAGGGAAGAGAGAACATGGCCTATTGGGGGAACCACAAGTAACTATCGGCAGGGTTAACTAAAGCAGAAGCTGTTAGTTAAGGTTGGGCAGGGCCTGGCTAATGAAGGGCCTGTATGCCCCCTATTTTATCCCACTGGTGATGAGACATTGAAGAATTAGATGCAAGAAAGAGATATCATCAATTTCACTTCAGAAAACTCTGGAAATGGAAAAGGAAACTGAAGAGCCATTAGGAGGTTTCACAGTGATGCATGCATATAAGAAATGACGGGGTCTCAGCTAAGGCAGTGACAGCAAGAGGATAAGGACAGAGATAGATGCAGGCATCAGGAAAATAACCCCTATTATGTTTGATTTCTCTGAGAAATTCTAGTGTGACATATCATCTCAACTTTAGGCACTTTTCCCAGCCCTTTTCTTCCCTTAAATGTCAGAACTGCCACATCAAAGTGTCCATTCTAAACAGATATGTCAATCTTCTGTCTTCCCTGGCTTTTGCTTTTAGTGCTTGAGGAGGAGGGAAAGGGCAAAGAATAAGGCTGAAATGAGATGCTATCCCATTATTTTAAAGGCCTGAATCCATATCACCCGTCTCTGTGGCCCTTAACCATCCTAAGATAGTGCCATTCTCAATGTAGTTCACAACCACCCCCTTCAAATTTCCTGTCCAAGTACCTTCAAGTTTAAGACACATTTAAAAAGTGAATTCTTGTCGGCAGTTACTTTTTGAAGCATTACAAATTTTCCACAGAACTAGACAGAATCTCAGATAATTGAATCTGGTGTTTCCCAAGGGGTGACATATACAGAATTTTATGTGACTCACATTCAGTAATTATATATTGTAATGTGTATTAGAAAATTTGTAACTAGCATATCACATCCATTATTTAAGGAACATTACTATTCAGAAAAGGTTTGTTTAAAAGGTCAGTCTTTTTTTTTTAATTTTAATGATTTTTTTATTATATTATGTTAATCACCATACAGTACATCCCCGGATTCCGATGTAAAGTTCGACTTCATTAGTTGCGTATTAACACCCAGTGCACCATGCAATACGTGCCCTCCTTACTACCCATCACCAGACTATCCCATTCCCCCACCCCCCTCCCCTCTGAAGTCTTCAGTTTGTTTCTCATAGTCCATAGTCTCTCATGTTTCATTCCCCCTTCTGATTACCCCCCTTTTCTTTATCCCTTTCTTCCCCTACCGATCATCCTAGTTCTTATGTTCCATAGATGAGAGAAATCATATGATAATTGTCTTTCTCTGCTTGACTTATTTCACTTAGCATTATCTCCTCCAGTGCCGTCCATGTTGCAGCAAATGTTGAGAATTCGTTCTTTCTGATAGCTGAGTAATATTCCATTGTATATATGGACCACAGCTTCTTAATCCAGTCATCTGTTGAAGGGCATCTCGCAGTCTTTTTTTTTTTTTAAGATCTTATTTATTTATTTGACAGAGAGAGAGAAGGCCAGTGAGAGAGGGAACACAAGCAGGGGGAGTGGGAGAGGAAGAAGCAGGCCCCCAGCAGAGGAGCCCGATGCGGGGCTCCATCCCAGGACCCTGGGATCACACCCTGAGCCAAAGGCAGATGCTTAATGACTGAGCCACCCAGGCACCTCTAAAGGAGATATTTAGATATAAGAAAAATAGTAACAATGGATAAGTAACTCAAATTTGACAAAGACTGAGCCAATCAAGCTTATCGTTCATGATGGGATTCAAGTCAGGGCACTAAATGAGATGCCCACTGGCAAGGACTGATTGTTTATCCACACCAAATGCCCTTTTTTTTTTTTTTTAAGATTTTATTTATTTATTCGACAGAGATAGAGACAGCCAGTGAGAGAGGGAACACAAGCAGGGGGAGAGGGAGAGGAAGAAGCAGGCTCATAGCAGAGGAGCCTGATGTGGGGCTCGATCCCACAACGCCGGGATCACGCCCTGAGCCGAAGGCAGACGCTTAACTGCTGTGCCACCCAGGCGCCCCCCAAATGCCCTTCTTGTCCCAGAGCTTACAGCTCAGTTACATTCCCCAGGCTCTCACAGTAAGAATGGGGGTGTTTTTTCCATATTCCTTTCTTTTCCCTCACCTGCTGAAAACAAGAATTCAGTGGGGGATGTCTAGGGAAGGATGGTCATGTGAAAACAAAAGCCCTCTTTTTCCTAATGCATACTGGAGAGTGACACAAGAGATAAGCCTGTAATGAGCCACACTGATTTGGGGGTGGTGAAAGCAATCAACTTACCCAGTACCACCAACATCATTCAGTTAATAGCCAAGTTTGAATTAGGACCCTGGTCTCCTAAGGGTCTTTGTTAAGGATAAATTCCTGGGTGAAAAGAGAAAGGCAGTATTGGTCTTCTACCACATGTATCTGCCTCTCAGTTTCAATTCCCATAAAAGAATGAGCTGCTGATAGTCACCAGAATAGTGGAAAGGACATTTTAGATGACACACCTCTGAAATGAATCCTCTGAAGACTAACACACTCAACTCCACAAACTGATATCTGGATGTAGTTCTCTCTCATCATTGATTAAACAGGGGAGAGAAAACCCTTCCCAGTAGGTTGAGCTTAGTCTGATGAGCCCAAGCCAGCCCCATTCCCTCCCTCCAGCACCTGGTCCTGACATTTTCCTGACTGCCTATCTCCAGTTCAGTGTGGGGCTGGGGCAGCAGAACAGGCATCCTGATAGCACTTCCCTTTCATTCCTGAGTCTTTAACTCCAGCATTAGCTGCCTGGAGAAACAAAGGGGTCCAGAAGATAGCACAGCTCCTGCAGCTGGTAGTTCCAGAATCCATGCTTCCACTGTGGGATTTGAATGTGATGACAAACATGGCCTGACTCACTGCCTCCATGAATGGAGAATGGGCATGGTAAAGAGTGAGCTCTACTGTCTACTCAGTTTTATGTACTACACGCTTGGTCCGTGTGGTTAAAAGGAATTCCATCTGGCACAGGGGCATGGGCAGATCTATAACACTGCAGCCCAATAGCAGATTCCCTGCTGGGATTATGGCTCTAGTACCCTCTTTCTCCCTTTGCCTACCAACCAGGGGGGAAGAAGGTGGTTTTGTCAATGAACATGATAGCACATGCACTGGGCATGAAGATGGGAGACCAGCATGGATGTTACATGGAGGATGCTTCTCCAGGTAACTCTTGATGATGCAGGGCAGGAGTGGCCAATGTGATGACCAACTATGGGGAAGGTAGGAGGGCATTTAGGATGAAGAGTTACTATGATTATGACTCAGTTGAGAGTAGTTATGGATTGGCAATGTGGGCTGAAACTACATAGTGACCAGCCAACATTCCACTGTGTTCACTGTAGTGTGTGAATAGCCACACCAGTTACCTAGTTGATCAAGTTTAAAGGTAGCAAATAACTTGATGCAAATAATAATAATATCTTGACTGATGCAAGCAGGAAATCTAGTCAAAGTGAAGGCAAGGAGACAACTAAGGAGAAGCAAATGTATAGCCTGGGTGAACACCTATCCAGGTGAATGGGGCCATGGGTTCAGACAGCCAGCTGCCTGCCCCAGTAAGCCTCTTCCTCATGACAGACTCTCCATCCGCAGATCCTGGTTTGACTTGTTTTAACTTATGCATGTCTCCTTCCCATTGCCCGTTTCCTTCATGCTTTTCCACTTGCACCTCCTCCATCATATGCTCATTAATTAAGATTGGCCATTCAATTGTTTAAGAATACCATCAAGTCCAACAATCACTAATAAAAGTTATGATTTCTAAGGGAATGTCCTCCCTGAAGTAAAAACTGTAACAGGGGACTTTGGGTTTTCCATGTTGGGCCTTCCCCAGCAGGCAAGAGGCTAAATGGAGTCATAGCCAGGAGCCTCACGGAGTAGATCCCATCCCTCCAATCTGGACACATGAAACGGAAATCCAGAAAGCAGCCTTGGCAAGGGCACTCTCGGCCAAACAGTGTGGGCTTCAATTTCAAGGTTTTAGTGGTAAATCAGGTCTAGATGTTTTAACTCTCTGGTGGTGAAAGCTTACTGAGATGACGGAAACACCACTAGCTGGGGTATATTTAACCTCTTTCTTGGGTTCCTGATAATGGGTGGGCAAATACTGCTCCCCATCGTCCTTCTCATGGCCCACTTCATCAAGGGCCCCTCAATTTGTGGCCATGTATGAGTTCCTTGGGAAGGCCTGAATCTGCCTGAAGCCACAGACCAAAGAGACCACAGAGGCAGACAGGTGGGGCTCTCCCACATCCACAGCCCTGTCCCAACCAGCTTCCTACACTGGCTGGCAAGTAGTATGAGGGGAGGGGCAGGGAGAAAGATGTGAGAACATCAAGAGAACAAATAAATCAGGGTATATTCATTTAACATTCCACAATAATATAAATAACGAGGATTCAACTTACTCAATACAGATAATCTCGAAATGCAGTGCTGCCTAAAACATATAACACAAAGGATATGCAAGATAGTCAACAACCATTAAATTTCTAAAGCAAGCATTAATGTTTATGGATACATTCTTATGAAGTATAAAAACCATGTGTGATTCAACACCAGATTCCAGGAAGAAAAAGAGTGGGATGAAAGGAAGGAGACAATGAAGGCTGCTATTCTGTCTCAAGCAGGCTGGGAGGTCCATAGGCAACAATTACATTCTAGTTCTAAATAAAGTATTTCAGGGACACAAAATAAGACAAGCAAGTCAAAGCTGAGGACCAGGTCTTTGCAATTGGTGGATGGGTGTGTTGGGGGGTGGGAATAAGTATGTACAAATCGCTGGCAGCAAAGAACATAAGAATTATAGGTTCAGCCCTCTATGTCCTGGTTTTGTGATTTTGTAGAGCGGTTTTGTGACCTAAAGTCAAGGTTACATTTTGGATCCAGGTTAGCAGCAAAATCCTCCTTTGCAATATAATTCATAATGAAGGACTATTTCTCAGGTCCCTTCCAGCTGAAGTAAAACATTCCAAAACAAGAATATTGCTAGTAAAAGAAATGGTTACTTTGTCAGGATCCAAACTGCAGTTTGAGACAGCCATGTTTCCCAGGGAGGTGATTGGCCCATGTTAACTGGCAGAGAATGAGAGGAAGCGTCCCCAACCAGGTCCCTCAAATCTTTAAGGCCCGAAAGGGACAAACAGCACTTCTACCACGAAAGTCTTGGCCAGAATTGCCCTCTCCCACTGCCTCCTGAGGAGGGGGCAATGTTGTGGCAAACGCACAGCATGCCTGTTATGCTGCCAAGGGCCTGTTTATATCCCTGCACCAATGAGTCTAAGCTTAGAGTTCCTTCCTTTGCCAATTTATGGAGAGCTGCGTGAAGAGTAAAGCGATAGGAAGGAAAAAGTCTCAGGGGAGGTCACTCACCAAACAACAAAAATCTCTGAATTCCTCAAAACACTTAATCCTAATAGCATGCCAGATTTATGAAACCAACTTTGGAGAACTATTGAAATAGAGATGGCATTTATAATGCTCCCCACTAAAATTCCAGGCGAGCATATGGGCCATCCTAATTAGTAAATAAGTCTAACACATGGTCACAAGGCAAGTTGTTTGTTTATTCTTTAAAAAAGGTTAGATGATATTACAAGCTACTAAAGTCTAAGACGAACTAACTACATTTCCATTTTTAAAAATATGGCATCTATCTTGTAGCAACACTAGTTGACCT
This sequence comes from Ailuropoda melanoleuca, assembly GCF_002007445.2. Lineage (NCBI taxonomy): Eukaryota > Metazoa > Chordata > Mammalia > Carnivora > Ursidae > Ailuropoda > Ailuropoda melanoleuca. Next base: position 76,302,602 of record NC_048224.1, on the reverse strand, counting down.
AACTTGCAGAAACCTATAAAAGTTAAGACGAATTCGGCTGATCCGGAGGTGAAGTTCTGAAAGTGCCTGCATAGGAAACTTATTGCAGAGGGAGAACAGCAGGTGGTTCCATCAGAGACACGTGCATGTACCTGAAATGAGACCCAAAGGACGTCAGTTTTGTAAAATTCTAGGCCATGGAACTTTCCAGGCGTTTCAACAGAAAGGGAGAAAGCTTTCTGACTGTATGTACTCCAAGCTGACAAATTATAAATCTAGACCTCTCTACATTGATTTTCCTGATTTAACATGCAAGCCTAGCACAAGATTTCCGATTTGTTCTATTTTTAGTTCTGACATGACTATAACCTATTAAAGCTTTAAATTAGTAAGCCTAGATAAGAAAATTTCATAAACTTACTTTGAAGCCTTATACTTCTCCCTAATTGCTTGTTGAGGTCGATGGGGTATATCAAGGCATGCTTTATGTAGCTCACTCAGGCAAGGCACAATTTCATTTAATGAATAGCCTGTAAATGCAGCAAGGGTTTCTGGCTAATCAAGACAAAAGAAAAAAACTGCATCATATAACTTTATATCAGAAAGCTGAAGATAAAAACTTGAAATAAAGGAAATTAATTACTTAGGAAGTATTCACATTCATCTCAAAAGAAACTGTAATCCTCCTTCAGTGACTTTAGAAATAAAATATTAGGAAGAACAGCCGGAGTTCTCCATTTGCTCGTATTGTATACTTATAATGCTCAGTTTGGAGGCAGGTTACTTTTACCAATTCCCTCATGAGCAGGATTTCTACTGGTCCCTAAAGAGCCTCTATTTACCCAAACACCTTATTTACACCTTATATATGAAAGTGAATGCAGAATAATAAATAAGTACTCTAGAAAATAAAAGTAGGTAAACCACTTCTTTTAGCATAAAAGTGAGCCTTCAGAACCAAATCGAGGGGCCCATTTCCAATCTTGCTTCTTGGACCAAGAGGCAGCACTAACTGCCCTGTTTCCCTGAAAACTTGATGCAACCTTCTGACCATCCTAATTGGATCCAGGTTGTTTTACACACAGAGGACAAAAGTCAGCAACGTTTGTCTGAAGTGTTCAATGCTTGCACCGCAAAAGCACTCCCCTCATGAGGTGGGCATTGAGGTTTCCAGGCCTGCTCCTTGACTTTCTGCAATCTCTACTCAAAGCCATTGAGTCAAAGCCATAAAGGCTGACCTGCAAGAGTCAGCGGTATGTTGTCATCTGCTGGCAAGACAACCAGTTCCTTGTCAAACTAACTTCCCGTCATAAGAAGCCCACCAATTCTAAGCCTTGAGAGTTACTGAACAGATTCTTAGATGAGCCTGGAATTTCATCTAGGAAGAAGTAGTTAGAATCTTACCCAGAAGTGCCTGTTCACAGTATAGTTTGCCAGGCAATAAGCTGCTGCAGCTACCAATGAAGGAAGATATTTCAAGAATGGGTCAGCTTCAAGTAGACTCAGTTCTGCTACATACTAAGCACAAGAGAGAAAATCCCAGTGGAATTAGAAATTTGACTAAGGTTACAAGTCAACCTAAAAATGTCAAGGGAAGAAATTGTCTTATTTTTGTTCATCCTGAGCAGACAGAAACAGATGCTCAAAATTATTCACTGGGTTAATAATTGCTATGCCTGTCCATAACTGGAATAACGTTTATGCTGCAGTAATATACAAGGATTTGGTCCACCTGCACAGTATATATGAGAGGTTACTTTTCTTATCTTATACTAGTAGTACAGGTGTATGCTAGTCACGTAAAGTACCATTGTTCTGACCACTGGAGTGGGATTAGAGTCTTTGGCCAATGGCAAAACTATGACCACATTGAAACTATTAATTTGTCAGGCAAATGCACGTAGTTCAGAGGCTAGAACAGTACCTGTGAGATTAGAAGAAACACATTGGGAAATTTATACGTACATCTTTATTACTCTTTGAGTAGCATATACATACCAGATATACGAGATCACAGTGGCTGGACACCAAGTTTTCCAAACCAATACTTCGGTGCCTTCAGTACTATAACCCCAGATGACCAAATAAGGCTTTATTATTATTACTTAATATGTTAGAGTAAGACTGGGCCACATCAAACTGCATTTACTCTGTTCCCATTCTGTAAACTAAGAAGAGGTGTTGCCTGCACGTGGGCTGTATTTGACAAGGGAACAATTTCCAAACTTAAATTTCTTTTAAAAGTTGGGTGATAGACAACTCATGCCTACCAAACATGAGCAATAGTATTGTCTCATAACCAGAAATCATGATCCTAAAATTAGCTCTCTTCCATTACTAAAAAGGTTTTCTGGACCCAAGACAAAGAACTGAAAAGGCAGGAAAAACGGAAGTATGATCGGGAAAGGCTACTTTTTATCTCCTTGGCTCCCAAGTTCCCAGAAGTCACGTGGCATACCTTGGCCAGATTCTCAGTTCTGACGCACACTCCTTGTCTCCTTAAGTACTGAAGGAGAAACTGGTTGGTGGTTGGCACTGTGAGATCAAACGCCAGAACTTTCAGGAGCAAGTGTTCCATTCTTAGCAGTTGGCGTTTTGTGTAAGTATCATCAGTTATGTAGACAAACTCGTCTACTTCAGGTGGGTATATTTCTTCATATTTCCTATGAAACGTAAAGAGGTTTTGGAAGTAAAGCTTGGAACGTGTAGCGCTCCGTCCTGTGCTATCACAACCAGCCTTTTGCATGCCTTTGCAGACTTCTTTACTTCGTATCCACATATCCACTTAAATATCACTAAATGCTACTGGCCTTGAAAATATTAGGAGCTTGGTGCCAAACCAAGACCATGAGTATTATAAGGATATGTTGTACTTACTGCTAGCAGTAGTAACAGAAACAATTTCCAACTGAATTTTAGGTTAGGTTTTGGCCTCTCATATGCTGAAAGATTCTGAATGACAGACACACACATAAATTCACCTTAATTCTATTGACTCCATTCATCTTGTGGAAAAGAATGTTATATTGAACACAATCATAAAACAACAACTCCTTCTTAGAGCTTTAGAAAGATCATGTTCAAAATAAATAAATAATAAAAATAAAAAGATCTTGTTCAGAAATCTCTATTGAATTAGCAAATGATGCTATGGATCCAAGAGTAAGATAATGATATAATTTCATTGTTACCAACTTTTTTGCTTTTGCTTCTGTTTCCGCTTTCTGTAGTTGGCAAGTTTCTAGGCATTAATGACTAAAATGTCTGTGACAAGAAGAACTGAAGAAACTGCCATCCACCAACAGGTCACTGAATTTAAGGCAGTTCAGGCCTAAGCCAGCTCTTTTTTGTACACAATGATAATCTATTCACTGTAGCCAAATAAACTGTGTTATTACAGGACATTTGCTAGATCGTGAAGATGGCTTTTGTATAACCAAAATCTTTTACATAACCAAAATCTTTTTGTATTAGAATGCAGTCAAAAGACCACACTACAAAATAGTTAAATTGGATTTTGAATTTGAGCTGATGGCTGTCTCAGTCATGATATTGAATTTGTTGCTATAAATCTTAAACATCTGAAATGAAGAGTGAACATGTGTTAAGATTCAGTTTCTCAGTAAATACTGCAAAAATGATGATATTTTATCAAGGGATGCATGAATAAGCTTTAATTATTGAGCATTGCATTTCTTCAATAAATGGGAAAGAAAATCAAGTGTTTTGACAGTCTGCAGTTTGACATTATTTAAGCTGAAAGAACACTTACGAAGCCAGAAGAATAGCTGCTGTTCCTACAAGCTGCAATTTCCCTCTCAGAACAGACATGCATGAAAGAAACCTGTCCAGGAAGTTGACAGCCAGATAGAGAGTCTCTGCTCGAAGCTTATACTCTTCACCGACCTCAACAAGCCAGTCCACCAGAATCATTCTCATGCCTTCCGTGATATCTGGTTGCTTCCTCATGTAGTGTGCTTTGGGCCTGTGTCTTATCTGTTTGGGAAAAGAGTTCTGATACTTAAATAGTTGCTATATCAGAAAGATCACTTCACAGTACAGTTGCTATTTAAAAAAGAATCTCGTGAGCAAAGGTTAGGAAGAAACTGATCAAGAGCCAAGTACATCTTTACTATGTGGAAGAAAGTACGAAATTCTGGTTCTGTAATACGATCAGGTAACAAATAACAAATAAAGGAGGTGGGAGAAAATAGCAGTATGGGTTATTCCTATACTTAAGGTATAAAACCTTTGAGTCATGGAGAAATAGTCCAAGTAATTGCTCCTTTTCTCACAACTATTATTTTTTTTTGAGATTTATTTATTTATTTGAGAGAGATTGCAAAAGAGAGAGTCCCCAGCAGACTCCCCACTGAGCGAGGAGCCTGATGCGGGGCTCGATCCCAGGACCCTGAGATCATGACCTGAGCGGAAATCAAGAGTTGGATGCCCAACTGACTGAGCCACCCAGGCATCCCATAACTATTATTTTTCATAGATATTCCAATGTTTAGATGTCATAAGAATGCTATTCACTAGTGGTTTTGGCCAAGAGTTTATAACTATCTTAGTATTAAGTGTTTTGAGTGCTGGAATTTGAAATAGAATTTGGGAAAACTCACTTCAGCTTCTCTAAGGTACTGATGAATTTCTTCAGCATATTCAGTCATGTTTATCACATCTGTACCAAAATCTGATGCATCTTCAGACTGGGAATGGAGAGATGAATCTACCACCATTGGAGAAACTGCGGGGGTTCAACGTTATCAGGTAAGACATTCAATTTAAAAATTCATTCCATCCACTAACCCTCCACAGGCAGTTGTGAAAATAAGTCATTACTTCATGGTTTTCTCCTGCTAGTTACATGCTATTGAATGCTGCAGGCGATTATGGGTATAGGGTATTGTCGGCCACAGATGAGTCAGATTACCTGTGTTAAAATCCAGCAGGAAGTGAAGGTCTGACTTGAGTGTGCTGGTGTCTACCTCATACACATCCTCAAATGCCATCTCCTCTTTCCCTGTGCAGCTGTCTCTGTCCCCCTGATCAGGCTCATCCATGTAGATGTCAAATCCTTGCTTGGCTGGCACCTGGACCGTGCAGTCAGAGAGCACTTTCTTTCCAGCTGGAGGGAAGACATTTTCTGATCCAGAGAAACACCTGATTGTTGTGATCCCCTAGAAGAAGGTTAAGTTTTTTGTTAGAGGCCACCCCAAAGACCGTATAGGTGATATAAGCCTCTGTGACTCAAACCAGCAGGCTGGGAAGATGAGAACAGGCTTAAATTGAAACATCAAGGTCTGCAATTTAATTTCAGAAAATGAAGCTTCTGAAGTATGACTTCTCCCTTATCTTTCTCTACATCTGACATTTGGGAAAAGAGCTACCTATAATTTGTCATCTTTCTCACATATTTATCAAAGGGAACTCAAGATTACAGAAAAAAGAGAAACAGTAGCTTTCCTCCAAAATGAAATAGGTATGGCGGGGGGAGGAGGGGAGATTGTTAATTGGCTTTCATACTTCTAGCCTTACAGGATTTTGTAAGTACCCAGCAAAGCTCTTGACACACAGAACTGAGTTCCTATAGTCTTCCTCCTTAAATAGCTTTTAGTCAGTAAGCGCCTTTATAAAATTCCCATTTTATACCCAGATATTTAGAAACGTGATTGTTTTAGAAACTCAGACTACTAACTGCTCTTACTAAGCCGTAGCATCTCTTGTATGACATAATGTAATTACCCTTGGGGAAATCTACTTCTCAATCTCTCTCCCTTCTATTTATTCCTATAGCATTAGCAGTGGGAATAACTATGTGCAACCCCCTCCGTGAATAAGCACATTAAGGTGAGTCATGGCAGACAGCCTGACGGTCAGCTGAACCAGGGCAGGTGGGCAAAGTTTATGAGTCTGAGTTATATTTATGCAAATGTTAGGTCTGGCTACTATAGTAATATTTGACTGTTAATAATTAATCTTGTTGTTTACTTTTGAAGCTACTTTCAAGTTAGTATGTGTTTTCCCTTCTATCTAGCCAGTTAAATATTTAACTTCTGTCTAGTAAGAAAAAAAATTTTTTTTAATTAAGATTTTATTTATTTATTTGAGAGAGGGAGAGAGTGAGCCAGAGCATGAGCAGGGAGGAGGGGGAGAAGCAGTCTCCTTGCTGAGCAGGGAGCCCAATGCGGAGCTCAATCCCAGGACCCTGGGATCATGACCTGAGCCAAAGGCAGACACCTAACCAACTGAGCCACCCAGGAGCCCCAAGAAAAAATTCTTTTTGGTAACACTAGAAAAAAAAATAAGTAACAGGGAATATATAAAGAACCAAAATCACACGTTACTGGAACCATGATTCCAAGTCACTACCAAGTTTGACTTTTACTTCAAAGATATATGTACAGGGATTGAGACGTATATTCATTAAATATTTACTGAGCATCTGTTATGCACCAGACACTGTTCTAGGTGCTCAGAATTTAGCCATGAACAAAACATTCAAGAAGGGTTGCCTTCATGGAGTTCACATTCTAGCTCGGGGTGCTGGGGAAGACAAATAAGACAAGACATGTTACCTCAGATGTTGTGTTCAGTGCTTTGGAGGAGAATAACACAAGGAAAAGAAAGTCCTTGCCATTTTAAACAGTATGGCCAGGGAGGGCCTTAATGAAGAGGTTAGATGTGAGCAAAGATGCGAAATGAGGTAAGGGAGTAAGTCACACAGATAGGGGGGTAAGAGCATTCTGAACAGAGGGAATGGCATGGGTAAATGCCCTGATGTTCAAGCGTGTCTTAGAGACGAGCAAGGAGTAAAGATGATAGAATGAGAAAGAGAGGGGTATAGGTCACAAAGTCAGAAAGAAAAGAGAAGCCAGATCAGGTAGGCCTTACCATAGACCATTTAAGACTGTCTATTACTCAGAGGTGGGAAGCCACTGAAGCAGCCATGGAGGAGGAGTGGTCTGATCCGATTTATGTTTTATTATTTATTTATTTATTTATTTTTTAGATTTTTATTTATTTATTTGACAGAGAGAGAGACAGCCAGTGAGAGAGGGAACACAAGCAAGGGGAGTAGGAGAGGGAGAAGCAGGCTCCCAGCGGAGGAGCCTGATGTGGGGCTCGATCCCAGAACACTGGGATCACGCCCTAAGCTGAAGGCAGACGCTTAACGACTGAGCCACCCAGGTGCCCCCGATTTGTTTTAATATGATCACCCTGGTTGTGTATATGTACTGAACAAGTAAGATGAAACTTGCAAATTCACGGTGAGACACAATAGCGATTTGAACTAGTGTAGTAGTAGTAAAGTCTGAGAAGTGAAGAGATTCTAGACAATTTAAAATATAGAGCCCATAGCAAATCAGATGTGGGGTGGGAGAAAAAAAGTCAAAGATGACAAAGGTTTTTGGGCTGAATAATAGGATGCATATTCCACTTACTGAGATGAGGAAGACTTTGGGAACAGCTGTTTGGGGCTAGGGTTAGTGTTCGGTTTTGCACAAATTTGAGATGCCTATTGTAAGGTCCAAAGGGAGATGTTAAGTAGGCTGCCGAATATGGGTGCCTGTAATATAGCTAAGAGGTCCAGACCAGAGATAAAAGTATGAGTCATCAACAGACAGATGATATTTAATGCCAGAGGCTTGAGAGTTTGCTAAGGGAGTGAGTGCAGATTCAGATCAAATACCATGCCCTAGAGCACTCTTTTAGATATTGAGGTGGAATGTCCAATGAGGTTGGTGGAAAACCAGGAGAGAGTGGTGTTCTCCAGGCTGAGTGAGAAGAAATTATTTCAAGGAATAAAGGATAATCAACTGTGTCAAATGCTGCTGGATCAGTCAAGTAAGGAAAGGACTAAGACAAAGAGAAGAATTAGAGAGTATTCATTCAACAAATACTTGCAGGCTACCCTGGCCAGACACTGTTGTAAGCACTGAGAATACAGTAGTGAACCTGACATCCCAATCCTCATCCTGAGGGAGCTTATAGTCAAACGGGACAGATAAACTCTCGAATTATTGCTATAAAATGGAGAGTCACTGCAAAGAGCTTTGTAGTTGAAAGGTTTTTAAGATGGAAAAAAAATACAATACATTTGCATGCTTATGAGTTTGACTTAGTATGCAAGACTGAGGAGAAAAAGGAGAGTTGCCGGAAATGACATCCTTGAAGAGGCAAGAAGGCATAAGGTGTACTGCACAGGTGGGGGGGGGGGTTCACCTTGCATAACAGCAGGGACACATAAGTCCTGTAGCAAGATGGGGATGGCAGAGTATATGACATGTGGGTACATGTGGAAATTCTCTCCTGGTTGCTTCTACATTTCTACGAAAATAGGTTAACAAAGTCATGAGAGTAAGAATGGAGGTAGAGGTTTGGGAAGATGAAAAAGAAATCTAGAAAGCAGATTTCTGAGGAGGTTGTAGAGGAATAGAGCAGGGAAATGCAGAAGTAGTGCTAGGCAACATAAGAGGTTAACTAATCGTTATGAATTTCAAGAAAGCCTGGGCAGCATAGGCAGAACTGACGATTTGTAAGAACCAGGTTTCAGTCTTTCAGTTTAAAAAAGTAAATACGGCTAAGCACATTGTTTGTTAAAACCTCTTTCATTTAAGTTTTTTCCCAAAACTTTGAACAGAGCACTTTGGGTATTTTTCCCCCACTAATCAGGTGCCACCAAAAGGCATAGGTAGTCAGTGGATGAAGGGCTTCTAATCCACTGAAGGGCCTCTATGGTGTATGGTGTGTGTATTTATATAAATATATATATATATATATATATTTTTTTTTTTTTTACCTTTCCTAAACCTCTAAAATTTTCTCACCTATTAAATGGTAAGAATTCCTGGCCTACCTACTTCACTATACTACTGCCAGCATCATTCCACTACAGATGTGAAATATAAACTTAAGGCATCGTTATGATAGGCTTGTCTAATAACAGACTCAGGGAAGTTTTTTCTATCCCAAAATTCATTCTTAAGGATCCAAACCCCTCGTTTGCATTTTTAAGTGGCTGATTTGTTTCCAATCTGTTTAGGGAGGTACCTATGATCAGTTAAGCATAAGCAACTAATATCTAATGGCCCATGATCAATTTGCCCAACTGCCTTTGTTCAGTCCTGGGGAGATTTCTACTTTCAAAGCATACTTTTGGAAGTGATTTAGTCTAGCCTTATCCAATCTGGATTCTAACATCATCTCCAATGAACATAGCAAAGATTATTCAGGTTTGCCTCAGGCACAGTCAAGATCAGTCTGAACACCACTCTGATCTGGAGGAACCCCAGTTCCATAGTTTATTTTGGTACATTAATACTTCCTCTTAGCCCAGCACTTAAATAGCTTTACATATACTTAATTGAGACAATTCCTAGACCTATTTCCTTGCTATTGGAAAAAAATAATAAAGAAAATTATTCACTATTTCCAGCAGGAAAAGGGACCAAAGTGATCTTTAACAAAACCAGTGTCCCTATAGTCCAGATTCCAAGGCTGGAATACTCAAGGGTATTTATAGGTAAAACTCCAAAAGAAACCCCCCTCCCACGGTGACAGCCCTCCTCAACAACCAGCCTCCACAGCAGTTCTGTCATTACCTGGCCACAGGTCCTCCTGTACTGCCCATTCTCAGTTAGCACCCCTAGCACGGTTCTCTGTGGGGGATCCTGGCCGAGCTGGGCTCTGGTTATCATCTGACAGGCATCAGGACCTCGAGGCACTGGAGCTAGGGCGCCTCCGCTCTTGGAGCTGCTGCAATGCATGCCCTCAGTCTCCACAGAATGGAGCTAATCACGGAAGGAGAAACAGACAAGCGGTTAGTCAACCTCTTCCACCATGGGCTCCAAGCCTGCAGTGAGTCTCTAGGAGAGAGAGAGAACGAAGGCATACGACCTTCTCTGTATTATTAGGGTTGCGAGGAAGGGCATGAGCCTTGGCGCAAGCGATCAAAGCTCCTTTGAACCAAAACAGTGATTTGAATCTCTCAAAGCTTTCTTCCAAGACCTGGTTGAAGCCGGAGGAAGAGATTAATCCTGACAAACCTCCAACCAAGGATCCTAAGACCCGCGTTAACTGGGAGTCTAAAACTGCAAGCCCGAGTCTTTCCCGACTGCCATGCTCATCTTACATCTCCTACCCTCACCGCTCCCCCCACCTCCCTGCAAACAAAAGATCCAGGATACATCACTGCGGGGAAAGTACGTCCCCTTCCCAAATGACAAGCAGGGTTCTCCTCCGCGCCCCTCCTTCCACCAGACAGAAGGCCCCAAAACCTGCTTGGAACCCACAGCACGCCTCGCTCTTCTCAGCCTTATATCTTTATATAAGTCTTGAACAATTAGCAAGTGCACACGAGGATTGGGAATGAGGGGCCGCCGGAGGGGCGGGGCGGGGGCGGGGCGGGGCGAGAGGGGACCAAGGTGTTAATAGATTCCAGCGGGGGCACCGGGCTGCTAGCCGCGGCGGCCACGGCGCTCAGCACTAATTACTTTCAACCCCCCCCCCCGCGTCTGTTGAATCAGCCAATCAGCGGCGCTCCCGGGCCTCGCGGAGGCCGCTTCCATGCCAACCGCAGCGGACGTGCGCGCCCCGGGGCCGCATCGCCATGACGACCTCCTCACCTGACACGCTCCGGGCGGACGCGCAGCGACCCCTGGGGGTTTAGGGCCGGGAGGGGCCAACGGGCGGCGGCCCCGGGATCCCGCAGCGCGGCCCAGTCCGGGCGTGCCGGGGCAAGCCGTCGCCGTCGGCACACGCGCCCCTTCAGGCGGGCGCCCCGGGCCTGGGAGGGAAGAAGGTGTCCTACCCCGCGATGGCTGGGGTTTTGGAAGGGACTGCTTCCGTAAACCCGTTCTCCCAACAGCCGCTAACTCCTCCCGCTAACGTCTTTTCCCCGGCCCGCTCCTGAGAACCTTGGCTCGGGAGAGCGACGCGGGGCCCTCGGGGCTGCGCAGGCCGCGGCGCCCTGACCGCGCCCGCCTGAGGGCGCGGCTCGCTCCCGGTCCCCGGCTCACACACCTACACTTCCTCCCAGAGAGAGGCCGAGAAGCAGCGGGTTGGCCCAGGTTTGAGCCAGGGCCTCCTAATCCATGGTGGCGGCTTGCCTTCGGTCATTTTGGATCCTTGTGCACCAGAGGCCGCACCTGGCCGACCCGATTCCAGTGCATGTGGCCCGGCCGGGCGAGAGAGGTTGGGGGGTTTTAGGGTCGCACGTGATGCGCGCAGTCCCCACAAGAGGTATTCCCGTATGGGTTCCAGCAGGCACGGCGTGAAGCGGGTCTAGGAACAGCGAGATAGTGGCCCAGGAAGAGGAAGGAACACAGGCGGCAGCACTGGGGCCTGGGACGTTGAGGGGGACTCGGAAGTGGGGGCTGGGCAGGGGGCCTGGCCACGTGGGAAGGGAAATCCCTGGAACCGGAAGCCCAAGGCGAAGTATGGAGAAAGCAGAGGGCCTCATATAAGGGGAGAGGTGGGAATAAGGGGAAGGGGCCCTCACGCAGGAAGGGAGGACAGGGTCCTTGAAACCAGGGAGCTCTCGCACCCTACAGATGTGACTGGCAACTGGCAAAATAGGTAAAATCTTTATTATTATTTTACTTATGTGTGTGTACACACAAACACATTGCATATATAGTATTGCTGCTTTCATTTTGTTTTTTAGTTTAAAACACGCATCCCTAAATTTCTAAAGCAGATCCCCCGCCAAAGGCCATTTAAATGCCCACTTTAAGAAATGGTTATCGCCTTCTTCCTTATTTTGATTGGAAATGGTTGTTAATCTTACCAAAAAAAAAAATCTTTCAAGTGTTCTTCATTTGCGAGCTGGGTATGCATTATTTTAATGGGAAATTTGAAATATTCTACAGGAAGTGCGGATGAAAGCATTTGATCCAGTCAGCTGTTGAGGAAGTTGGGAAGCATCTTGGAAATCAGTGCGGAGTGCACGAGGAGCACAGAAAGTGATCTTGCTTATTATGAAACTAATTTTTATCACGTTTATCACCAACTTTCCTTCATTGGGAGGCAGCAACCCCCTTGCACCCTGGAAGTCCTCCTGTACCTTTGAAAATGAAGGCAACACAGGATCCCTAATAGCATCTTGATTGAGGCCATGGATGAGTCAGGTGCGGGCAGGGACAAAATGCTCCACTTTGCGAGGTGCCTCTACCTGGTTGAGGAAAAGGGCCTTTCTGCCCTCCCCTTGCGCGGGTTTTGGAAGCCCTCCCCAGAGCCCTCCCCCACCTGGCGGCACTGTTGTGATTTCTGGGGACACTGAAGGCCTCAAGCCGTGAACTCTGTCAGGGAGAGAGCATGTCTTGCCTAGAGTCTTGATGGCTTTGGCGGGTTCAAGAATTCTCTGCACTCACATGACCTGAACTTACGTGCATCTTTTTTGATCTGATTTCCTCGACAAAAAAAATGACCAAAAACCTCACTCTGCCTTTCTTCCAAAACAAAGGAGTTATACAATGTTTGTTCCTGCAGCCTGTGGTTTTGATCCACTTTTCTGGGATTGAGGCTTGAGCGGGGAGAGGGTAGCGCTGGGCTCCTGGAGAGGCAGCAGAGGCGGCTTGTTGAAGTTGGGTGTTCTCAACCCTAACCTAGTCCGGAGGAGAAGACCAGGCTACTAGGGTGTCTAGTGTCGGTCAGCTGTCTTGAGTCTGAAAACTGCCTTTAAAAAAGAAAATTTTAACAAGGTGAGATCCTCAGATTATTTCATAATCCTTTTCCCTTATACATATGAATTATTATTATCATTACCTTTTACCATCCTCTCCTTCCACTTTGTTAAACTTGGCAAAAGGAAGTGATAGTGGCTTATGTTTTTATTGTGCTGCCTTAGAATTAAGTATTAATTGTAGTGCTCCGGTCACATCTTAAATTATGGAATAATTCAGATGAACTAATATTCATATATATATTTTATGTGTATGCATGTAAATCCAAGTATTTGTATAACTTGTACAATATTATGGCTTTCTTGACTTAAATCTTCACTAAGTATTTGAACAAGTAATTGTTACCAGATTTTTTTTCTCCCTCGGTGCCCGAGGTTCTTGGTCAAGCAGCTTCAAAGAATGAAGAGGTTGACCAGACAGAGTGGTGGGCAGCAAAGCAAGGTTTATTGAGCAATAGCAAAGTGATAGAACAAAGCTCCGAAGGAGGGTGGGGACCCGAGAGGGTTCCCACTGCAGTTTCTAAGTTTAGGGGGTTTTATGAACTTATTAGTGGGCTGTTTTAATCAGATTAACCGTTCCTGCGCCTGTCATCCAATCAGGTTTTTGTCATCTGCCTATCATCAGGTAAAGGGTGGAGGGCTCCTTCCAGGTTGGTGTAAAATCCTTTTAAGGGTGGTTTCCTCTTGGGGCAAAAGGGGGGGCGGGCGTGTCTTTGTCCCTGCCTGCCTGCCTTCCAACTGTGCTTCATCATAATGATTCATGGCATAAAAAAAACCCAACTGATAAATGGGTGCACAATTTTCATTAAAAATTTAAACAAAAAACAGCCTTATAATTTAGAAAAATAGAACAGACTTTCTCATAAGCTATGCAGTTATAGTGAAATACACAGTTTTAATTTTGCTATTATAGCAAAATCAGGATTAGAACTCAAAGTTAAGTCAGTTTTGAATGTCTGAATGTTAATATCTTGAGAAGTGAACCATACATTTAATTATAAATATATCTTTAATGTCTAAAATATTTGGGGAAACTTACACACTGATATAACACTTTCTTAGCTTAAAAATTACTTGGTCAGCACTTTGCCTGATATTCAGTACTCAGCTACATTTGACACTGGGATTAATTTCCATAATAAGGATGACAGCTGAATTCTTTGCTAGGAATTTTGAAAACTCAACAGTCCTATTAAAATCAATTTCTCTCCCCTCCAAATTACAATTCAAAGACAATCTTTTCTGTTTGCCAGCAATTACCTGGCATTTCAGAAGCTGTTATTACTTCTATTACATTTGCTTATGGTAGCTAGTAATTAACCTCCTGTTCAAAACTTTTCAGTTTTCATTAATTTGTATGAAATCAAGTTGATTTTCAGCATAGGGCTAAAAAAGAGATGAAAAAATAGAAGCCCCCCCCTTTTTAAGGACAGAGGTCCTTTTAGGGACATATTTTGCCTTTTCGTGGGCATACCACTGCCATTCTATAGATTTTAATTTCAGAAAATAACTATATAGTAAGATGAGGAACAGATGGTGGGGCTGGTGGGCAATTTGTGACATTTTAGCCCATAGTTCCAGGGAAGATGACAAAAGGATCAAGTAAGTCCAGTTTGAGAAGCATCCCAAAATGTATAACCTTAGCATAATATCCTCAGATGGTGCAAAGTGGATCCCTTCATACATGAGAGTAGCCAGTCTACTATTCATTCTCTCATTTTACAAATATTTTTTGAACATCCATTTTATACCAGGCAGTAGCTAGGTATGGAACAGCAATTAAACATGATTCCTGCCCTCAAGGAGCTTTTTGTTCTAGGCAATGAGACGGTAAACAAATAGTTATGGTGCAGCATAATTAGTGTTTATTTCACCATGGGGAACATAGATATATAAACAGGGAGCAGTTGGAGCGTAGAGGAAAGGAATAATACATGCTGTGGAAATTTGGAAGCAGTATCTAGATCTGACAATAAAGATGATTAGTGTAAGAAAAAATTGGCAGGGCAGATGGTATAGTCTACATATATCCTAGAAAGGGGGAGCCCAAAGAACAAGAATTTTCAGCTGTGTTTATCCAGTACCTTCCAAGATAGAGCAATAAACTGTGATGTCCAAAAATATCCCTCAAGTATGTCTCTCCTGGCTCCGGGACAGACTCCACAGCAACTATCTCATGAAGTCAACCTCCCAGGAACTTAGGAAAAGGGAAGAAGATTCTGGTGACTCTAGTTCCCAAGACACAGTCCCTAATAATGTGCTCAACTGGAGGTGCACAATTAAAACCAGACACCTGTGAGTGCAGAGTGCAGAGTTGAGTTTTCAGGAAGTATCCTCTCCAAGACTCTGCGCCAAGAGAAGAATAAGTTTCAGTGGATGATGGAGCCATGATAGTTTAAATAATTTAAAATGTTTTGAGTTGCGAGATCTTTAGTGAAAACCAATCTATATGTTAGAGGAAGTCAAGAACCTGGATTTTAGAGTCTTTCATAGGTCTAAAATTCATTTGATAACTCATGTTAATATGAAGTCATTGCATCCTTAAAGTTAGCCATCATTTACTGGTTATATCCTTATATATTTTCTTTTAAAGATTTTATTTATTTGTCAGAGAGAGTGTGTGAGCACAAACAGGGAGAGTGGCAGGCAGAGGGAGAAGCAGGCTCCCTGCCGAGCAAGGAGCTTGGTGCAGAACTCGATCCCAGAACCCTGGGATCATGACTTGAGTTGAAGGCAGACCGATTGAGCCACCCAGGCATCTCTGGTTATATCCTTTTAATTAATAGTCCTGTTTATACCAGTTTTTCTGTGCAAATAAATTATTGTAGAATCAGTTCTGTGACACAGTGGATTCTGTAAAATAGGTTTCCTGTGTTTCACATTTATTTCTAGCTCAATCTCTAATTTAAAAATGTTATAGAATTTCCATGTGAGCTGCCTGTGTCTTTTATTATCTAGATAAATACTGTATCTGAGGACAGGCTTATGCCCTGTTAACTCCATCAGCCATTTATTAATATTGTCTGCCTGATAATATTTTTGTTAATTAAATCCTACTGCCAGTAAATCACAGAATATTTGTAAAATTTGTTTTGCATTGCCTCAATCCTTTTATTGCTCATCTACAATAGTATCAGTAGTGGTCACAGCAAATGACAATAATTCCTATTCTAAACTTTGATTGTTAGAAGAACAAAGTTTTCCATGCTAAAAACAAACAAACAAAAAATCCAAACCTTGTTGCAGAACTGTTAAACCATTTTGATTACTATCAGAACTATCTAGCCTAAAGAATTTATATAGTCCTCACTTGTGAAAATTCTATCTGGATAGAAGAAATCTCAGACACATATAACTTTTCCTATAGCAACAATGAGTCATAAAGTTGTTTGCATGTATATGTGTTCTTTTTTAGGCATTTGATATATTTTCTGACTAAATAAGACAGCTTGGTGGTTTGTTCATATTACCAAAATTGTTTATTATCATTAATGAACCATTTGTCTAGTCGATCTGTCAAAACCATTGTATCCCTCCGAAGTGCACTGTGTTTTGTATATAAAGAGCACGACACATTTCAATTGTGATAGATATAGGGGTTACATAAATGAGTAAGAGAGTCTTACTTAAAGTTCAGGCTTACAGAAGAAGAAATATACACAAGTGATTTGCTACAAGGTAGAGTAAGGCTATTGTTTAAAAAGTCCAGAGAAAGTTCTGCCTAAAATCAAGGTACATTTTCAGTTAATTAAGGGAATCAGGAAAGGTTTCTTGAAGATGGCCTTTTTGTGTTGAGCCTTGAAATTTGAATATGGTTTTGGATAGGCCCCATTTGAAGAGTCTATTTTAGGAAGAAGGGGCATACTGTGTAAGTAAAGACAGGAGGAAATTGCAAAATATATTCTGCGGAATGCTGATGGTTTTCTGTCACCTGAGGTTATAATATACAATATAGTTTGGTGATAGTGGACAGTCAAGAACACTGAGATGACATCTTGCAGGGTCCTGAATTCCAGAGTAAGGAGTTTTCTGTGGAACTTTTGAACAGAGGAGGATGGTGTTAGAACAATGTTTATAGGAAAACAATCTGAGACCAATGAATAGCCCAAGATTTGGGCTAGGAGATGCTTTGGGAAACAATTGCTAGAGGAAATGAAGACCTGAGCCAGGACCATGCTGTGAGCACAGGAAAGAAAAAAGACTCATGACCATGGAGTCTATGTGACTTAGCAACTGATTGTATGTTGGGCTTGAAGAAGATGTGGGCAAATGATTTTGCAATTTCTAGGTCAGGTTGATGGAGGAATAGTAGGGTGGACAGAATAAGTTGCAGTGCCAGATTAACTGGATTCAGAGGAAAAAGGAAGTGAAGAATGAGTTTAATTTTGGACATCATAATGATTAGAAATCGTTTCTAATAACTGTCCAGGACCACCACTGTTTCCTTCCACCCCAACACTGTGTATGTATGAGTTATGATGATATTGAATATTGTGCTTGTTTTCAGGGGTTGATGATGGGATTGGAGGTAGAAGTAGATTATAACACAGTTTTCAAGTGTTGATCTAGTATTCCCATCAAAAAATAATTGTTCATATTTAGATGCTTATTCCAGGAAAAACCACGAAGAATTAAAGATCAACAGCTTCCTATCTCCTGTTTCAGGATCCTGCTCTTCTATTCAAGAGGCCCTCTTCCAGGACCATAAGACCCTTGAGTCAGGGACTGAATCTTCAATTTTGTAAGACCATTTCCTGGCACAGTGTTCAGAATATAGGAGGCACTTAATAAATGTTTGTTAATTGAATGACTGAATCGTAAGATGTACTTTACACTTGTTGCAGAAATGAGCCAATAATGGCCCCTGTATATTGGCCCTATGTTGTCTACTTCTTCACCGCAGGCCAGGACCATTAGTTCAAAAGCCTACTTAGCACCAAACTCAAATTCTGGCACATGCAATTGTTTTAAAAATGCCCAAATAAGCATGATTTTTAGTTACTTGGAGACTCCCTGCTGTGCATATCCCACGAAACTGCACCAAACATCTGTTAGTCTTAGATAAACAAACCTGAGATTATAAAAGCCCCCAAGTCACTGCTGCCCTTCCAGCTGTCTCACCCAGAGACTCCCCATTATGCTTCAGAGGGACATCACCTAGACGTGTAACCCCCATCTCTGATTCCTCTCTCTCCCGGAGTTCCCTTGCTTTCGTCCTCTTTCGGGTGGTGGCCCCATGCCACTGTCTCTAGAAGGTTTCATAGTTGGAGGACTTTCCCATCCACACCTGTGCACCCCTTCCCCATGCAAACCTCTCAAAGCACCACCCAAATGAAGCTCATTGTGTGCTCCTGCCACCTTGTGGTTATATCTTTTCCCTTCATCGGCTCCCAAATCCCTGAACCCACAGTACAAGAGAGGAAACAC
The DNA here is from genome assembly GCF_002007445.2 of Ailuropoda melanoleuca. Lineage (NCBI taxonomy): Eukaryota > Metazoa > Chordata > Mammalia > Carnivora > Ursidae > Ailuropoda > Ailuropoda melanoleuca. The sequence goes on along the minus strand of NC_048224.1, from coordinate 76,284,511 downwards.
TAATTTCTTTAAATTGCTTTCTCAAGACTATGGGAGGGTTTTTTTCTTCCTTTTAGTAACTTCAGATTTTGGCACTCACTGAAAAAAATTCTTCAACCTGGCAAGCGAAAATGATACTTGGAGGTTATTTCATTAATCCCTGCTCTATGTAGGTAAGGACACTTGGGTTCAGACTTCTCTCTTTCAAAATTCAGCTCCTGAAGGTGAAGTTACAGAAATTAACCCCCTAAGAATTCTAAATCCAGGGCTTATACCAAGAAAGTGATCATTAATAGCTTCAAAAATAGTAATAATCTGAATAAGTATTATGCAGCCATGTAAAATAATGCAGATTTTAAAATAACATACAGAAATGTTCATAATATATTTTAAGACATAAAGGAAAAAAATTAGTAAGTTTAGTATGTTGCATTTTTGTTTAAAATTTTTATGTGCTTAGAAAAGCACCAACAATAAATACTAAATATTAAGAAGTTATCTGTGCCTCATAGGATTAGCTGATTATAGCTTAATTCGTTTGGCTTCTCTATAGTTTCTAAGTTTCCTATCATAAACAATGTTAATCACTCAATAAGAAAAAAAGGCATTATTAAAGATGTAAATTATCATGGCAAGTTACAGGCTTAGACCAACAGTACAGTCCAATAAAACTCTGCAGTGATGGAAATGTTTTATATCTGCATTGTCCAATATGATGAGTGGCCAAATGTAGCTATTGAGCATTTGATATGCCAGTGCAACTGAAGAACTGAATTTTTTATTAAATTTCTGTAGTTACATGTAGCTGCCAGTTACCATATTAGCCAAGGCTGGATAAAATACTTGGTGGCTGGGATCAGTCACAGCGCATTAACAGACATCGTGGACAGTCTCATTCTACAGTGTATGCAAATGTGAATGTTTTTCTTGACTAGCTTCCTCCTAAGTTATACTTCTTTTACAAGTTATTCTTGTATCTCATAATTTGGGATAAAGCACACCAACAAATAATGAGATGAAACCATGTATTCAGTATAAGTTCTTTGAGAAACATTGAGTTCATGCAGTTCATAAAAAAGACCCTTTTGTAAATGAACAAGGAGAGTGTATCCAGAAATTACCTGTTTCTTGTTAAAGTGAAATGTTCATCCTTTTGCTTGGTCAAGCAATCATCTAGAGATAGAACCAGAACAACTGAAAGATCAGGTTGGATTCTCTTAATCTGGTGAACTAATCAGACTTTTTCCATTTAATTTTATAGATATAACTGTTTACTTAGATTTGCTGAATGCTGGTATAACAGTTAATGTAAATTAAAGCTTAAGCTTCATTTTTGTTACTCAAGTTTTATGTTGAATTTTGTGACCAAATTTGTACTCTCCTTCCTTAATTTAAGAATTCATTTTTCTGACTGATACCAGTGTTTGTGAAATCTTCATCTCTCCACCAAAACTTCATCAGCACCCAGGACCTGTCCTTATTTGGGATCTATTGTTTGTTTCTTGCTTCCTGACTGAGGAGACACTTTATCTATAGGAATATACTTTTGCTTTCCAGAAAATAAGTAGTGAATTTATGCAGCATTGTGCTCACAATTCTGCTTCTTGATGTTACTGGAAACAAATAATTTTTATGCTGAGTTTCCTTGTTTGAGGGGTTGATTTTTAATAGATTCCATAGTGGTTCCCCTCATCTATTAATTTACCTGATAAAGCAAGAACACTATAGTGATTAAAAATTCTAGAGATGTGCTGAGAATACATTAGGAACATTATTAAGATAAGTTTTTCGGGTAGAAAATTTCTGGGAGAAATCTTTATAATTACAATGAACGTAGAAGATATACAGCTATAATTATGAGTTTCTTTGAATTTCAAATCCAAGAGAATTCATTTAGAGCAAATTACAAATTTTTACTGAAGATGGCAGAAACAGTTGGTAAAAAGAAGAGAAATGGAGAGTTTGTAATTTGGGCCGGAGGGAGGGAAAGGAAGCTAGCAAGCTAGAGAGATCAGTCTAACAGCGTGTTGCTATGCCAGTTCTTTGGGAAAATAATCCAGAAACTTATTTACCCAGTTAATGAAAACAAGTTCAAATAAACAGTGATGAAGTCATGTGTACTTATAAATGGGACTTGGAAATAAGAGAATACTCTGAGCAATTCCTGAGGTAGTAAAAATAATAGACACTTTCTTTGTTTCTGTTTGCTTGCTTTGAATCCACAGTCAATATTTTATCCCACTAGAATTGAACCATTTTTAAGTTGTCTTTGTTTTGTAAAAAGCTAGCTTTTGATCCTTTTACTAAAGGAATACAGGGGAAAAAAAAACAAAGAAATTTGTTTTTTTGATAAATCAAGAGGAATAGCCAATATGGAAACTTCTCAAATCCTGATTAAGGTTTCTGTTGACTTCAGGCAAAGACCAAAGCAATATTGAGAGAGAAACATTCCACGAGAATTGAATCCCATTGGAAGAAATAAAAGAGGGAAGCTTCTGAGGCCAGGAGGAATAGCCAGGCCATGTTCCCCATATACATTGGGATGTAATGCTCTGCCTTATTGCTAATGTTAATAAACTTCAATCTGTTAAGGGTTAACGAAGCATCTGTCAGTTCAACAATAGCAATGGATTGAGTAAACTGGAAATTCTAACACATAGAAATGAATTAATAATCTGTAGCAATGTATTCTAAGAGTGTTTCAGGGTAGAACTGATTTAAACCTATCTGTTAAATTTTGATTTAAGTCATTAATCAAAAAGACTTAGTTTAATCATTTTTTCTATAAGTTATATTTCACCTCTTTTTAATTTTCCACTTTGAAACTCACTTTGGGGGAGAAAATCTGAGCTTTGTAGAAGCAAAATTGAGCACCAGTTTCGTTTTGGTTTTTTTTCTGAACATTGTTATGTTCCTTTGGGGGGAAGAATGTATATTGCACATTATCTTTGGGAAAATCCTATAGTTTAAGAACTGAAGTCTATCATATTCTACATATATATTAAATAGGAACTATTTTGTTCTTACTAAACACTGTTTATGTGAATTAAAATAGGCATAAAACCCCCAAAATTCTAATTTCCCTGGTGCCTCTAAAATACCCTTAAGTCTAGCTTCTACTACTATCTTTGATTTGTTTAATTTATATATTTATATGTAGAACTTTTTAAAAGTTTGGATGGGGGGCGCCTGGGTGGCTCAGTTAGTTAGGTGTCGGACTCTTGATTTTGGCTCAGGTCATGATTTCACAGTCCTGGGATTGATCTCCAGGTTGAGTCCTGATCAGGCTCCACACTCAGCGCGGAGTCTGCTTGAGATTCTCTCTCTCCCCCTCCTGGTCTCTCTGGACAGAATTAGCCGCAGATATTTAGAGATGTGATAGAGGCACCTGACGCTGGTGCAGTAACCAGAATTTGAGTGCAACTGTGTCCTCTATGAGAACAGGACTCTCTAAGGTTCTTCACCTTTGGGCTCCTCACTTCTCATCATCCTTCCTCCCCCAGCAGCTGCAGCCTGTAGCTCTCTGCTGCCCGATGCCTGATCTTCCTACAGTGCTTAGAATGCTTTTGGTAAAACTGAAAATGCCTTTGCAACATCACAAAATATGTATTTTTTAACTTTAACTTTATGAGGATGTTACTTCTGAAACCAGATCCTTTTTTCCTCATCAGTCTGAAATTATGCATTGTTTAAAATTCATCCAACACTATTGAGCTGCTACTTGTGCCAGAAGCTGTCACAGAAACATGGATAGAGTAGTAAGATAGAAAAGGCCAAGTACTTGCTGTCAAGGACTTTACTTCCCATTGAGGGAAACAAAAACAGATAAATATGTAATGAGAATGAGTGATAAGTGCTCAAAAGAAAATCTAAAGCAGGGTAAGAGGTGAAAGAGTCAGAGGAGAACCTACCCTTTACAAGACGGTCTGGGAAGACTTCTGATGAGATGACATATGAGCAGAGATCTAAAGAGAGAACAAACCCTGTGGCTATCTGGAAACAGCTCTAGGCAGAGGAACCAGCAAGTACAAAGACCCTAAGAAGGAACCTGTTTGGCATGTGTGTGAGTTTGCTAGGGCCTCCATAACAAAATACCACAGACTGGGTGGCTTAAACAACAAAAAATTCATTTTCTCACAGTCTGGAGGCTGAAAGTCTGAGATCAAGGTGCTGGCAGGTTTGATTTCTCCTGAGGCCTCCGTCCTTGGCTTGCAGATGGCCATCTTCTCCCTGCGTCCTCACATAGCCTTTTCTCTCTCTGTGCACTCCTGTCATCTCACCCTCCTATAAGGGCTATCCAGTTGGATTAGGGCTTCATCTTTATAACCACATTGAACCTTAATTATCTTTTTATAGGTCCTCTCTCCATACATAGTCACAGTGTGGGTTAGGACTTCAACATACAAATTTTAGGGGGACACAATTCAGTTCATACAGAGTGTTTGAGGAAGAATGATGTCAGCAAAAATGTGTATCAGTATTGACATCCAAAAAAAGGACATTTGATTTATTACAGCTCATATTCATGTGTTTATTCAGGAATTTTTTATTAAGCATCCACTCTGTGTGAGATACTATGTTTAGGACTGGGAGATATAGTCTTGAACATGAAGAATTTGCTGGGGAGTAGAAGATGTGGTACCAACACACTGAGCACCATAAGACACATCAGATAAATGTGACGTAGAAAAAGAGACTGTGCTGGCTTTTCATTTGATGCCCTTAACCTTGCCTTTATCTTGTTTTCTTTCTTACATTGTCCTTTTTCACTGAATTATTCTTTAGTTATACCCATTGAAGAATGGGAACAGTTTTATTATTTTCTGATAAGGAACAACTTTCAAAAGAAAGACATTCTATTTTGATCCTGAGAGCCTTTTACAGAGATTTTATCTCCTTGATACTTATTTTATTATCATCATTCTCTTTGGAGCAAGATGTGTTCTATTCTATAACTCATTTTGGTTATCCGCTGTTGTGGAGGCAGCCACCCCAGAACTTAGTGACTTAAAACAACAAGAAGATGTATTTTGCTCTCAGATCTACAACTTAGGTAGGGCTCTACTTGGTGTTGGCTGGAACAGCTCAAAGGTTGGACTCCTCTGATGACTCGTTAACTCACATACCTCGCAGACGATGCTGGCTGTTGGCCAAAAGAGCATCTATGTGTGGCCTCTTCATGTGGCTTGAGCTTCCTCACAACATGGTGACTGGTTCAAAGAGCAGTGAGAAATAGAGACAGAACCGGACAGAGGCCATGTCACCTTTCTAGACTAGCCTCAGAAGTCCCACAGCGTCACTTTCACAACATTTTATGTGTAAAAAGTGAGTCACTTAGATTGGCCCATATTCAGAAGGAGGGGAATTAGATTATATCTTTCTCTGGGAAAAGCATCAGAGAATGTGTGACCATGTTTTAAAACTACCACCCCATGTACAGTTAAACAGCGTAGAGAATTCTGTGTCTTCGAGGACTGAAAAGCCCTCCCCTAAGGACTGATAAGGGATATCAAAGCCAAGACTAGCACAGAAGGTGAATAAATATTATCTGAATCAGAATATAAGGCAATTTATTTGTGAAATATGTTCTGTTTGTTTTGTGTTTTGCAAAATTAGTCCTCAGAGAAAAGGGAGTTACTGAATATTCAAAGTCCTTTTAAAAATTCTCATATGATGTGGTGGTATTCTTTCAGTTACTCTATTTAAATTATAAAAAGTTATTTATAAAAATGCATTAACCTGGAAAGGTCTCAATCAATGTGATATTGGGAGTTTTCTAATGTCTTCTAATGGAACCAGTACATGGGGAGACAAAGGCTTTTAGTATAGACTTGGTCATTATTTCAGTCAGGACCTTCCTATTGTAAATGTTGGCATACAGATGTAAGCAAGGTGATCAAAATCAGGTTTTGGGGTTTTTGTTTTTTGTTTTTTTAGATTTTATTTACTTATTTGAGAGAGAGCACGTGAGTGGGGTGAGGGGCAGAGGGAGAGGCAAACACCCCACTGAGCAGGGAGCCTGATGCGGGGCTTGATCCTGGGACTCTGGGATCATGACCTGAACCGAAGGCAGACACTTAACCAGCTGAGCCACCCAGGTGCCCTCCAAATCACGTTTTTTTTAAAGCAATTTAATAAGTTGTTTATCTTATAGAAATAACAAACATATGTCTTACAAGATAATGAAAAACAACTATCTTACTGCTTCACAGTTGGCTGTTTTTTCCATGGATGAAATTCCCAATTTATAGCATCAGATTCCAATTCAGTTTTTATCTCAACTTAAAAATTGTTTTATTTCAAAGGTCTTAAAGCTGGGAAACTGTTAGATGGCTCAGAAGGTGACTCTTCTGAAGGTGAAGATTCGTGTCAAAATGTAAGTAAAGAATTTAAGCAAAATTGTGGATGTGCGAGGATGCGTGTTTTCTATTGTGGTTAAATATGACTGTTCACTTACTAATTGGTTTTCACTTAGAAATTATATACAATAATTTATTATTTAAATTAAGTAGACATCATTGTTTCTCTTTGAGATGAAGAATTAAGACTGAATACTTGTTCTGAATGAGGATGATTTTAAAATCAGGTCACAGTAAGAGCTCTTCAAAATGGGGAGGTGTTGGTCAAAGTGTACAAAGTTTCAGTTATGCAAGATGAATAAGTTCTAGACATCTACTGGACACCATAGTTTCTGTAGCTAACAATACTGTATTGTATTCTTAAAACATTTGCTATGAGGGTATTTCTTATGTTAAGTGTTATTGCCACCCCCAAAAAAACCGGGAGGAAACTTTTGAAGTGATAGATATGTTTTGGCATGATTGTAGTGATGGTTTCACTGTGGTATACTTATTCCCAAATTAATCAAGTTATATATATTAAATATGTAAAGTTTTTTGTATGTTAATTATAACCTAAATAAAGTGTTTTTTATTGGTCTTCTTTCCCTGTGATAGAAGGAATGTGAATTAGTATGACAGTTGATCTGAGTAATTAAACAGTATTTCAGGATTAATTAGATTTGAAGCTTTGTCTTCCCACCTATTCTGAGTCATTTTTCTTATATTCTGCTGGTACAGTTTGTTGAAATAAGTTACCTGCTATGACTCTTGGTCTCACTGATAGACTCAGTGCTGACAGTACTATTTAATTGTTATTACTCAACCACTGTATAAGGATTACATGACCTTTATGAATATTATATATTTATCTTTCAAGCTCTAGGTGGCTGAATCTTTACCTTAGGGGAATATGTACTCCTCAACAATGAAAATATTAAAAAGGTGATTAAAATTTAATAAAGCTGCCAAGTCAATGAGATTGATCTCTTTAAAGATAATTTCCCTTCCGAGATTGTAGAAATGATATAAAATTCATTTTCAAACATTTGTCTGCAAAGGTTTTTAGATTTACTTACGCTAAGGAGATACCATTGAAGCTTCAGGAAAAAATATTTCAGAGTTTTAAAGGCTTCAGAGATTTTTTTTTTTTAATTTGCTTGCTAAGACAAAGAAAAGCATTCTAGCAAAGGTACCAAGTTACAAACAGCAGTATATTATCTAAATTTGGTTTGGAAAGAAAATTAAAAGGGCATGTGGAATTGTTTGATTCTATTTCTCTTACATGGTTTTCTTGAAATTCTGAAGCCATACAATGAACAAAAAGGTCAGCTGATTAAATGCTTATATTTGGGACAAACCACTGCTCAAAAATGAAGTTGACGGTATCCCTCAAACTTTTTTTTTTAACAATGATTAGATGAATGTGCTTATTTTTGAATTTAACAAAGCATCCTGCTTACCTACTAAGAATCAAGAATAAGATAGTCTGCTTCTAGCAGGCAGACTGGTGCTGTTGTTGTTGTTGTTTTAATCCTCTTTGAGGATTTAATCCTAGAACACCTAGATGCCAGATATATTTCACAGAAAATGTGTAGCTGAGATCATACAAAAGTAAGAATGCCTAGGGATCTTACAAAAAGAGAAGACTAATATCTGAGTGCTAATCTAGTTATGAAGTCTCAGCTGATCTCAAGGTATCGGGACAGCAGGGAACTAGAGCCTTGTTTTTCTTCTTCTTCCTCCCCCTCCCCCTCCCCTTGCTGCTGCTGCCCCCCCCCTCCGTAGAGTCAGTTTATTAATAAGCACCCTGAAGATCTACATGTGTTGCAGCTTTCATGTTTACGGAGAAGGAGCTTTTCACCATGATGTGTTAGGATTCCCAACTCCCTGGCGAGTTCTTCAAATGCTGAAATAGAGAAGCTGCCTCAAGAGACCCTAGCTTCCCTTTGGCCCAATATGCGTGAGGTAGTGTTTCCCCAAAGTAAATCTAAACTAGATATCCTTAGGAGATTCTTTTGGTTAATCTACTGCTGGTCTCTATCCTGGAAAACAAGGAACTCCTGCAGAGATCTATAATCTCTACCAGTATATTTACATGAAAAGTGCCTGGCTTATTCCCATTTAATAGCATTTGTGTGTGGGGGGTGGGGAGTGTTAGCATCTGAACAGAGGCATACCGTTCACCAACCTAATATTAAGAATAGAATTTGTGTGAAACACCACAGATTAGATATTAGATGGATTTTTTTATTAAATGAACTTTAAGGGACAGTGAGCTCCTTTTTAGTGGAATTTTTTTCAAAGATCTGTGTTGACTTCACATGGCTTAAGCTGCAGTTTTTCTGTGAACTACTCTCAATGTACACCTACGTACTCATGTGTGAGAGCCACATGACCCTTTTACTTGGATTTATGGTTCAAAGTACACTACCTACAGCATCCAGGAAACACCAAACATGTAAAGGGATATCAGGTTGGTAGTGAATGGAAGCACCTGGCAGAATCAAATACAAGTCCTCTATGGAGAAGTATGCCCTCGACTCAGAACCCAGGATGCCCCAAATCAGCCAAATATAGCTCCCAATATGGAATAACTAAACACATGAGCAAATAAACCACCATGGGCAAAAGTCATCAGAAACTGAAATGGCAAAATAAGACACGAAAGGATTTCAGATACTGAAATTATCAGATGGATAATATAAAATAAATATTTACAGAGACCAGCTGTCAGTTTCATTGTGGTTCCTTTAAAGGTATCAAAGATATGAATAAAGAATAGCAGTATGGTAAATGACTAGGAAGTTTTGGGAAAGAACCAAATGTGACTACTAAAAATTAAAAATATTATTGATGGAAGAACCCGAAGTGTCCATCAATGGATGAAGTCAGACAAAGACAAATACTCATATCATACTCGTACTCATACAAATGTGTGATCTCACTTGTATGTAGAATCAGAAACAAACAATCCCTAAACTCCTAGATACAGAGAACAGATTGGTGGTTACCAGAAGCTGGGTGGGAAGGGGGTGGTGGGCAAAATGGGTGAGGGGGGTCAAAATGCACACAGTTCCAGTTATAAAATAAACCCTGGCATGTAATATACAGCATAATGACTATAGTTAATAATACTGTATTTGGAAGTTGCCAACACAATACATCTTGAAAGTTCTCATCACCCAAGAAAATAATATTATTAATTCTGTAAATGGGTTAAATAGCCAAACAGTCACAGCTGAAGAGAGATTTATTGAAATCAAAGATAGAACTGAAGAAATTACACATAGCACAAAGAAACAGAAAATGTGAAAGAGACCTAAGAGTCATAGAGGATAGAATATGAAAATCTAATATAACTTGGGAGTTCCTGACAGAAAAAAATAGGGCAGAGACAATACTCCAAAATATAAGAGACCACTGAATTGTTCACTTTAAAATGGTTAATTTTGTTATATGGATCTTACCTAAATAAATTGTTTTAACATGAATTTCTTAACATATGTATTTTTATTTTTTATATAAGGAATTTAATATATATGATGTATATCTTAACGTGTGTGTGTGTGTATAAATTTCCAGAATTGACTAAAGGCAGGCATCTATCCTCAGGAAGCACAGTAAATCCCAAGTAAGAGAAGTAAAAAGAGATGTACAATTAGGGAAAAAACAGTTTATCTCTGAAGCATTAACAATCAACTGACTTCTTAAAGTAACAGTGGAAGTCAGAATAGGGTGAAAGATACAATATCCTCAAGATGTTGAGTGGCAATAACATCAAGGTAGAATAATTTACCTAGCTCTACTATGAGTCAAGAATGTGAGCAAAAGAAAAACATTTTCTGGGCAGAGGACCTGAATAGACATTTTTCCAAAGAAGACATACAGATAGCCAACAGATACATGAAAAGATTCTCAGCACCACTAATCATCAGGGAAATGCAAATTAAAACCACAGTGAAATAAATATTACCTTACACCTATTAGAATGGCTAAAATTAAGAAGACAAGAAATAACAGATGTTGACAAGGATGTGGGAAAAAAGGAACCCTTGTGCACTGTTGGTGGGAATGTAAATTGGTGCAGCCACTGTGGAAAACATTTTGGAGGTTCCTCAAAGAAATAAAAATAGAAATACCGTATGATATAATTCCACCAGTGGGTATTTACCCAAAGAAACAAAAACACTAATTTGAAAAGATATATGCACCCCTGTGGTTATTGTAGCATTATTTACAATAGCCAAGATACAGAAGCAGCCCAAGTGTCTGTCCATGAATGGATAAAGAGAATGTGTGTGTATACACACACATGCACACGCACACACACACACACACACACACACACGTGATGGAATATTACTCAGTCACAAAAAAAGAAGGAGATCTTGCCATTTGCGACAGCATGGACCTAGAGGGTATTATGCTAAGTGAAATAAATCAGTCAGAGAAAAAGCAATACAAATGATTTCACTTATATGTACAATCTAAAAAAGCAAAACAAACAGAAACAGACTCCTAAGTACATAGAACAAACCGGTGGTTGCCAGAGGGGAGGGGGATGGGGGATGGGCAAAATGGGTGAAGGAGGTTAAGAGATACAAGCACAAAAATACTCAAGCTTTTACGAAAAAGACAGAAACTATACCAAATTTAATAGTAATTGCAGGTAGGATTAAGATGATTTTTGGTTGTTTTCTAATTTTTAAATAATTATTATGTACAAAAATAGATTTTCATTGCTTCTCATTCCAAATAAATTCAAAACTTATTACCAAATATATACAAATGCCTGAAATAATATATGTAAAATGAGGAATTTGAAAACTAATTCTTTCCCTAGGGGTCTTTGTTAAACTGCCAAGTTTCTCATTGAAGGACACTGGCGAAACCAGCATTTAGAGATTTCCATGCAATTTATTTTTCTGTTTTTAGTGTTTGCTCTTATATTAGTACTATTTTTTAACATTTTCTTTAATATGTGTGTTAACACCATTTACCTTGACATGCAGTATGATGGATTTCCTTTTGCTAGAATAGGTTTGCCTATGACACTCGCTGACCTTATATTTTACAGATAAGCACTTTGTCGTTCTCTCTGTTGTGCTACTTTTTCCTTGTAAGCAGTAACTTAACCAGTTTCTTCAGCTGTAAGTAAAACATATTTTATCATTGCCCCAGTCCAGTGTTTGTCATCATTTGAAGTTAAGATTTTCTAAATCATATCCTTTCTCTTTGAAATTCTGTGTAATATTTACCAGTAAAAAAATACATCTATGTATTTTTTAAGGCCTTACCTTGTGGAATTTTTTGCAGGTTTTCAACAGATGCCCAATGTCATCCAAATCAAGAAAAGAGAAGATCTGTAGGACTATGTTGTCAGGCATGCCAACTAACAAATCAAATTTTCCGTGACACAGATTCAAAGAATAATCCAAAACTTCTTCCCAAACACTTTCCGCATCTGACCTAAATATCAGCAAGAGAGACAGACCAGGTTATGACAGGCCAACTCAATCCCACCCACTCTCAAAAGAAGTCACTTGATTTAAAAGTTCCTGTGCCTTCTTCACAGAGGGAATAAAGCCATAGTCCCCCTGAAAAGATTAAGAAATTCCAGCTTTGCTTCAGTGAGTTGATAGAGTCTCACTGTTATGACATTTTTCACATTCTGTCTGACAACAGCTCTTTGAAGAGGCAGTTTTATCATCACTCTGGGATGTTCATTTATTCATTCCTCACATTTGCACTGAACACCTCTGTGTGGGAGATGGCACTTTTGTAGGCGTCAAGCCTACAGCGGTGAGCAAAGTAGATCTCCCCTACTTCTCAGGGCTCACACCCTTCCTTAAACACAAAAGGAGCAGAAACCTGAAATGTTAGGGTCTTTCTCAAGTCCTCCAAGTCAAAAATGGCAGAACCAGATCCCCTAGATCAGGAATCCTTAACCTGAAATCCACGTTGAGTGCTGTTGTGATGCTGCTGTTGCTCTTGCCATCCCTGGGCTCCCTAAATTAGTCTCACCACATTATGAATAAGCAGATCATTACAATTTTTTTTCTATGGACTGGTCTAAAGTCTATATTAAGCTTTTGTCAATCCTCAAAGGAACAACTTTTTTAAAAAGTTAAAAGTCTTCTCCACTAGACTGTCTGTAATCCAGGACTCAATTGTTTTCACAGTCATCTTGCCATAAACATAATATGGAGTGATTTGGTATTCTAGGCAAAAGCTGTCACCTAAAGCAACAGACACTTGATATGTATTCTGTCTCCACTGCCAAGTAGCCTGTGATCCCTTCGCCTGCTTTCTTGCGAACAGAACTTCTGGCAGCCTGCTGCCATTTGATCAGTGCTACCCCCAGACACAGCCAGTCTGCCCCGGGCCTGTGCAGGGTTGGCTGTCCCTGGTCAGTGCAGGGAGGCGACAGGGCAGACCCACTCTGTCCTCCTGTATGTGGCCAAGGAGTCCCAAGGGCAGTCAGCCTTCGCATGGAACCAAAATATAGTGGTGAGAAGACGTCAGGCTCCTGACTGCAGGGGTAGAACCACGGGACTGTCTCACCCTTGAAGCCCACCTCCTGTGGACTCCTGTTGGGTGAAGGGGCGTTCTTTGTTATTGAAGCTGTTTCAGTGACTATGTCTATCACTTGCCGTCAAATTGATCCTGATGGACAGGTTTGGTTTTGTGTCAATGTGTGAGAAAGCTTTCACCCTGAGGAAACCCACTGCTTGCACAGCAGTAAGTGTGATACCCCACCCCCAGCAGCTCCTGGGAGGCTTGTTAGAAATGCACAAACCCACACTCTGGGGGTCTAAGAACTTCTCGTATTTAAGGCCCAGCTCTCATCCTCCAGGTGGTTTTGAGGCCTCGAGAGACCCTCTTCACCCCACTGTGCTTCCTATAAGAACCAGAGGCCACACCAGTGCACAGCCATGACCTCCTTTTACAAATGGCTGCAAAGAACCAACCCAAAGGCTTGAGGTGGTAATGTAGAACCAGTTGGTAGGTTGTAATGTGATAAAGCTATGGTTCCTCTTGAAACTTTGTTAATTAAACAAGAAATATCTCCTCTTGTGATTGAGTTCCAGTTTCAAAGCATTGTGGTCTGAAAACATGCAGGGAATAATCCCAATCTTTTGGTACCAGTTGAGACCTGATTTGTGACCCAGTATTTGATCTATCTGGAGAATGTTCCACGTGCACTCGAGAAGAATGTGTATCCTTAGGATGGAATGTTCTGAATGACAGGCTTGCTGGTGAAAGTATTCTTGGCTGCATGTTTTTCTCATTTAGTACCCTGAATGTATATATATCATGCCCACCCTTTCTGGCCTGCCAGGTCTCTGTGGATATGTCTGTTGCCAGTCTAATGTTTCTACCCTTGTAGGTTAAGGACTTCTTGCCTTGAGCTGCATTCAGGTTATTCTCTTTATCTCCAAAATTTGCTTGCTTCACTATTATATGTTGGGTTGTTGATCTATTTTTGTTGATTTTGAGGGGGGTTCTCTGTTCCTCCTGGACTTGAATGCCTGTTTCCTTAGGGAAGATTAGGGAAGTTCTCATCTATAATTTACTCAAATATACTTTCTGTCCCTCTCTCTTTCCTCTTCCTCTGGGACCCCAATCAATCTAATATTGTTTTGCTTTATGGAATTGCTGATTTCTCGAAGCCTCCCCTCATGATCCCAAAAAAGAAAAAAGGGAAAAAGAATATAATCAAAGAGGTCAACAGAACAGGGTGATACACATGGTCCTGGGTGTATTTTGGTCTGTTTGTTAGAAGACACTTGATTCCACAATTGTAAAGATAGAAAAACTTACAGATACCAAAAATAAAATTGAATACAGTGAAAAGAAGCCAAAAATGAAGAATACATCTATAAAATGTAAATGTAAAAATGAAAGTTAAAAAAAAAAAACCTTAAAAACAAAGAGTTGATAAAATAAGAAACTAGTTGAAAAGGTAAAAAAGAAAAGGAAAAATTTAAACTGAAAGATAAAAGAATCATGAAAAAAACCCTCAAATTCTGTATACTATTTTCCCCTAGCTGTGCACCCAGGCCGATCCACCTGGGGGAGGGAGGAGGGTCTCCCTTTGGCCTGCTGCTTGCAGGGCCCCCACCTGGAGAGGGGTCACCTGCTCTTGTGCACACCCATGCTGCCCCTTACAGGGGAAGGAGGGGGTCGCTGCATTTCTGCCCTTTGCAGGGTCCCTGTATGGAGAGTGGTTGCCCTGTCATGCCGCAGTTTGCGGTTTATGGCAAACGGAGTTGAGAGCCCACTCCTGGGCTTACTATTTGTAGCTGGTTTCCCATGCTCCAATGCTTGAGAATTCTGCTGGCTCAGGCACCCCTGGTCTTCCTGTGACCCTGGGGATCCTGCACTGTGCCATCTAGGATTCTGCCCCGTTTTGCCACCTGAGCACCTTTCAGGCAGGGATGTCTCTCCCTGGAGCAGACTTCTAAAAGTTCTGATGTTGTGCTCCAGGGCTATATCACTTTCCGATGGCCAGTTTACAGAGGCTCCCCCCCGCCCCCGTCATTTATCTTTTGATATATCTCCTCAGATTCACTTCTCCACACCTCCTACCTTGCAAAAAGTGGTCAGTTTTCTATTTGTAGGATTCCAGCAATTCTTTTCTTACATCTCAGGTTGAATTCACTGGTGTTCAGAATGATTTGATAGTTATCTAGCTAAATTCAAGGGACCAGGATGAAACGAAGTCCCCTACTCTTCCACAATCTTGCCTCCCTCCTAGCATTCCACAGATTTTAACAAAATGTTTATGAAGCAGTTTTAAAATTTCCATTGACTCATGCTTTCAAAAATTTAAATGTTTGCTTTTTTAAAAGATTTTATTTATTTGTTTCAGAGAGGGAGAGCATGAGTGGGTGGAGGGGCAGAGGGAGAGAATCTCAAACTGAGAGTGGAGCCCTCACATGGGGTGGGGCTCAATCCGAGGACCCCAAGATCCTGACCTGAGCCAAAATCAAGAGTCGGTCGCTCAACCAACTGAGCCACCCGGGCTCCCCTAATGCATACTTTTAAACATCCTCAGGTTTGTTCTTAAACAAAAAGTAGAGTTTAGAATAATTGGAAGCATTTCAAACACCATCAATTAGTCTCCCAAAAGAAGTTGTGACCTTTGTGTGTAATTACATTTTTGTAACTAAACCTACATTTCTTTTTAGTTACATTACAAGATATATATGGTACCAATTAATTATCACCTTCAGACTGTACCTAAATCTTGTCACTTTTTAAAGTTGTTAATGAGTGTGATATTCTGTAAAAACGAGTGCTTAAAACAGATAATTATTGTACTGGTAAGTCTTTCATCCTGAAATAATCACTAACTTGCTATCACATCCTTTTTTTTTTCTTATTTCACAGCTATAGTATTAATTGGCAAATACCAGCTGCGTAGTTGATCTGTACCTCACTGTCCTTTAATTCCTTCTCCAACCCACATACCATTATCCACACTCACTGTCTTACCTCCATGTCCCTTTGTTCCATTCTGTTACATCCACCCTCATATTTCCAAACTGGATCAACTGCTTCTGATTTTAGAACTCTCAGCATATTGTGATGGTGAGAATAAAAATTTGTTCTAGGATATCTGAACATGTAGATTAAGTAGAAGCCAACAGATATTTTTCTACCCCAACTGCACCTTATAATGTCAGTGATTGCTCACTCACCCCTCATACCTTGACTCGGCGGTGGGACAGGCGTTGGTCCAAAAGGACCCTCTGTGCAGCTTGTCTCAGCATTATGGGCAATGGGATGCTAGGTTCTCTTTTAAGATCAACCATAGACTCAACCCCTTTCTTTGGTTAAGACTCATAAGAGCTTTAGGAGAGTCTCCAGCTGGGAAGGAATTGCTGTACAAGTAACACCTGCCTTTGCAACAACATGAATGAATCTAGAGGACATTATGCTGATTGAAATTTGCCAGACAGAGAAAGAAAAATGCTATATGACTTCACTTAAATGTGGAAACTAAAAAAAAAAAGGTTGAACTCATAGAAACAGAACAGTGAAAGAGTGGGGGAGATGGGGAGATGCTGGTCAAAGTCACAAGCATTCAGGTAGAAGGTGAGTAAGCTCTGGGGGTCTAATGTACAGCATGGTGCCTAGTTTAGAACACTGTGTTGTGTACTTGAACGTTGCTAAGCAAGTAGACCTTAAGCATTCTCACACACAAAGTAGCTTTATATAAGCTGATAGATGTGTTAACCTAATTGTCATCATTTCATGAAGTAGATGTATGTCAGATATTCACATGATATTGTACATGTTACATATGCACAATTTGTCATTTATGCCTAATAAACTGAAAATCAGTGATGCAGACTCTCCTGGTTGGGGTGAAATTTTCATAGATCCACAGAGCTAGAGATGGCATAAATATTAACATGGCTATCATCTTTCTAGAGTTTACAAAATATCTTTATTTTTTTCCCTTTGAGAGGCTTGCAGAAGTTAAATAACGGACTCTGATTGCTCAGTGTGATAGGCTGAATAATAGTGCCTGAAAATATCCACACCCTCATCTCCAACACCTGTGAATGTTACCTTACATGGTAAAAGGGACTTCATAGAGGTAAAGGTGAAGATCTTGAGATGAGGAGATGATCCTGGATTATCTGGATGGGCCCAAAGGAATCACCAGTGTCCTTATGAGAGAGAACAGTAGAAGATTCCATGAGGGAAGGAAAAGATTGGAGTGCTGGGAGAAAATGGTTATGAGCCAAGGAATATGGGAGCCTCTAGAAGCTGGAAGAGGCAAGGAATGGACCATCCCCTGGAGGGTCCAGAAGGGGGACCTTCACTGTAGCCCTATAGGGCTCATTTTGGGCTTTTGAGCTCCAGAACTGTGAGAGAATAAAGGTGTGTTTTAAGACAATAAATGTGTGGTAACATGTTATAGCGGCAACAAGATTACTAATGAAACCAGGAAATGCCGGTGTTTGCAGTGCCGGGTAGAATTGATAAGCTCATTAGTCAGCACTCGTAATGCTTGTGCCATCCGTGTCTGGCTGAAATTTTTCAAAATTCCACATCATCAGCTAAGTGTTATATTGAGTCCAAGTCTTTTCCAAAGAGGAAGAAGGTGTCTTTGTAAATAGTATGGTTTAGAAATTTTCTTTCCAAATTATAGTTGTGAAGGGAAATTTCTACTTTTTTCAGTTGCCCACATGGGCAGTCTCTTTGGGCTTGGACAAATTTTTAATTACTCCTTGGTAATTAACATTCTTATATTAAGGATGACTAGAATTTCATTAAAATTGTTTTTTAAGGTTCTTAAATAGGATGGACTCAGTAGATCTTAAAATCACCCTGCTGCTCTAAAATCTTATTTCCAATAGGGATCGTCTTGTTTTACACAGTTTCACTAGAAGTATAAACACCAAAATATAGTCTATATTATAGTTTTTAACTAATGGTCCCATTTTTGTCTCCAATAAATCCTAAGGTGATAATAATAGATTGCCTTTTGCCAAAATCCCTTCTGCCAATTTGCTGAGACCAAAAGAAAATTGAATTTTTTTCAGCAAGAAAGATTGTAAAGCTAATTTTTTCTAATGCTTTATGATTCACACAAGACGAAGTTAAAAGATTATATATATTCAAATTTCAGAATTCTAGTGATTACTTGAGTTTCAGATAAGACTTTCAGAAAGAGAAAAAAGAGCAGTCAATCCTATTTAAGGGCAGACAAGTGGTATTATAGTTTGAAGAAGGTGATTTTTTTTTTCCACAAGACTTCACCCATGGGCATTGTTTTGGATGCATGTGGGAAATTGTGTCAGGAAGAGAAACCATCTAAGAAAGAGAAATAGGACTGTTTGGGCTGAGAATAGGAGGAGGGTTCCCATTATGTCTGACCTTGATGGTCAGCCTCAGACAACTTCCAGAACATTCGAGTTTTAGGAGTGCTTGGGACCAATATTTCATATGTAAACTCCAAGAATAGGAAGTAAAGAAAGAGAACCTTGGACTCACCCTCATGCCACTATAATCATAGCTCCCAGAACAGTGCTTGACACACAGCAGACATTCAATAGTATTTGTGGAATCCATGCGTGAGTGCATGAATGAATAAATATAAAAGCAGTTACTTCCCTGAATATTTTTTTTAGTAACTAATGACATGTCTAAATGGCACTAAGCTTATTCACTCCTAGTGGAATCACCATCACTCTCAACAAACATTTGAGATGGCAGGGTGTATAGGATATCTTACCAAGTCAAGCATACTTTCATTATCAAAATATTTTCCTCTGAAGGCAATGCCTTCTCCAACTGAGCATGTAACAATTTATTGTTCTCAAGTAATGAAGAATCTTATTATGGCTTGATATGTTTCATAACAACTAGCTGTTTTTGAGGCTGCATTGCAGACTTGGTGGTCTAAGAGGGGAGAGAGCAAGACACTTGGATCGAGGAGTTTCTATCCCTGAAATAGAGACATGTCACCAAGATGAGGATGTCGTTACCTCCAACCAATATATATCATGTAATGTTCTTCATCATAAGTGAGCTGAGGTTTTTTATTAGCATTTGATATAGATGAATATGGTAAATACATAACTTCCTCCCAAATCATAAGTATCAATTTTTCCACAAAAGTCTGAATCTATGATAAAGAAGAGAATGCAGGCTACCCAGGTGGCTCAGTCAGTTAAGCATCTGCCTTTGGCTCAGGTCATGGTTCCAGGGTCCTGGGATAGAGCCCTGAATAGGGCTCCCTGCTCAGTTGGAAACCTGCTTCTCCCTCTACCCTTCTCCCCCTGCTTGTGTGCTCTCTCTCTCTCTCACTCTCTCGCTTGCTCTCTCTTTCTCTCTCAAGTAAATAAATAAAATCCTAAAAAAAAAAAAAAGAGGAGAATGCTATTTCAAGCAGTGCCTCCAGCCTGCCTTCACAGATGTAACACATGTGAACTGGGATCTGGAGACAATAATAAAGCAGAGGAAGTATGTGGCATATGCATCTATTCTGTCAGCCCTCAAACAGGGCAGCAAAGTTGAGCACCTACAGGGAAGAATCTAAGCCAGAGGGAGAGAGTAAAGCATGATATACAATCTCCCAGTTACAGGCGGAGGGACAGTTAAGGGCATAAAAGGAAAGTGCAAATCTCAGGCAAGGTAACATTCCAGGGATCTGGATGAAGCCAGATAAAGAGGGAGGGAGCCTGACTGGTCAGACAGCAATGGACTGAAGTGTGATTCTGGCACAAGCCTGGTCTGGGTGGCTGTGTAGAGTTCAAGACAGAGGCAAGGGCATTGGTTAGGAACAAATATCAGGAAGAACATTTTAGGTTTGGAAGTGGCAAGCTGATCTATAGGAAAACACAAGGTTCATCTTAGTTTTGTGATTTTTAAAAATTGTGATAAAATAGACAAAACATAAAGTTTACCATTTTAATTATTTTTGAGTGTATAATTCAGTGGCATTAAGAGCATTTGCAATCATTTGACACCAAAAGCAAAGGCAAAAAAATCAGCAGAAGATCTGAAAAGATATTTTTACAAAGAAGACATACAAATGTCCAACAGGTATGTGAAAAGGTGCTCAACATCCCTAGTTACCAGGAAAATGCTAATCAAAACCACAATGAGAGATGACTTCACACCTATTAGAATGGCTATAATCAAAAAGATAAGAAATAATAAGTGTTGGAGAGGATGTGGAGAAAAGGGAACCCTCGTGCACTGTTGGCGGGAATGCAAACTGGTACAGCCACTATGGAAAACAGTACGGAGGTTCTTGAAAAAATTAAAAATAGAACTACCATATGATGCAGCAATGCCACTTCTGAGTATTTGAAGAAAACAAAAACACTAATTCAAAAAGATATCTGCACCCCTATGTTCCTTGCAGCATTTTTTTTACAATAGTCAAGATATGGAAGCAACCTAAGTGTGTATGGATGGACGAATCACACACCATCAATCACAAGCTCTTACCCAGATGCACAGAATGCCTCACTCTTTGGGAGCTCAGACTCTGAATGTTTGGAGCAAAGGAGCTCAGACTCTGAATGTTTGGAGCAAAGTGAGGCTTCCTAGAGTGCTGAACTATAAAAGAAAACAACTGAATTTGAAATAAACCTGCCAAAGAGAATGGTAGAGTTGTTAAATCCTGACCTTCCATGCCGGTTGTCTAGTAAGAGAGAATCCACACGCCCCTCTAGAATAAAGAGGTACTTCTTTAGAGAAAATGCATTAATTGACCCGTGAGCACAGCAGGTTATGTTATATGCAATGGTCAGTCTCCTTTTCAAACTCCACTCTTTCATGAAAGTGATAAACACCACAATGATTATTTAAAAGAAAAAGAAAAGAATATTTCCCTCTGAGGATCCAGGCCCTCAGGAAGGCTGTCTTCCCACCAGCAGAAAGGCGATTTTGAGCTGCTGAGAGAGCCTGACTTCAAATACGTCTTCCCTGCCAAATCCCGTCAGCATAGGGTCTCCATTTACCTTAGGAGCAAGGCTTCAAGATTTGACACACATCTCCCAAGTCACACTTCATATTCAGCAGCTCTTTTATCCTTGGACGAATAGCAGAGTGGTCTGGGGGAGCAGGGAAAGGGAGAATAGGAAATGCTCAGTGTCCAGGGCCGGTATCAGAGGAACAGTTCCCATCATAGGCTGAGCTGTAAAGTGAAACTGCTAATTGACTGCTTGGCCTGTGCGGGGCGCTGCCAGTCTTCTATTTAAACAAGCCCACAGTGCCCCCTGCAGGGAGGAGAGCAGAGGTTTGGCTGGCTTTGTTTTAGGTTATTTCACTGTGAAGTACTATTTGGGTAGAAACAGGATAAGAAGCTGAAAAATATGAAATGTCTCGATCTACCAGATTAATGGGAGGTTTAGCTTTCCCAGCTTGACTCTGAGCTCGCCAAGTTTGTGGTCAGCAGAATCAGCACAAACAGGAATGACAATCTTTCTTTCAAAAGACAAGAAGTCATTTAAAGTTTACTCTTAGAGAAACACATGACCCCTTTCCCTTCACCTTAATAGACATATCTTGCAATCTTTATGACTTTTATGATTTTTAATTCTCTATGCTTAGTTTTAA
Source organism: Ailuropoda melanoleuca (assembly GCF_002007445.2). Classification (NCBI taxonomy): domain Eukaryota; kingdom Metazoa; phylum Chordata; class Mammalia; order Carnivora; family Ursidae; genus Ailuropoda; species Ailuropoda melanoleuca. The sequence goes on along the minus strand of NC_048224.1, from coordinate 76,263,098 downwards.
ATGATTATAATCATTTATAACATAAATGATCATAACTATATGTATACCAAACTTCATTTAATTTTTTTATCAATCTGTTTTATAATGCTTCCATGGCCACATAAGTCTATTAATATTAAGTTGCTGGTTAATAATTTACCGAATCATATGCATATTTTTGTGCCTTGATGCTTTGGCCTGTATCTAATCTAAATGATGTGTACAAACACTTGTTTTTTCCCTTGAATTAATTCTTTAGGATAACATAGTGACAAATGTTCAGATGTGTAGACTCTGGGGGAAGAAAGATTTGAATTCAGAACTGGACTTTTCCACTTTTAGGCAACGTCCCCATGGGAATATTAATAATCTCTGAAGCTGAGATGTCTCCTTTATAACGGGGCTGGTAAGACTTCAAAACAGAAATACTGCATCTAATATGTGGTTGCAATGTGATAATAGCATAATGAAGGACAGCAATTCTGTTGCAGCAAAAGTTAACTTTAAAATTAAGTAGGATGCCTTTCCTGATCCTCCACTTCCAAAACCCAGTCCAGTAACATAGTAAACACAATGCCTAGCCAGGTATCCCCATCTCTCATCCACTTAAAGAGGGTGTGTTTTTGATTGCTAGAATAGAAGTCAAGGTATCTAGCATAGTTAAGAGCAAGAAAGAGGGGCACCTGCGTGGCTCAGTCGGGTAAGTGTCTGCCTTCAGCTCAGGTCATGATCCCAGGATCCTGGGATGGAGTCCTGAGTCCGGGTCCCTGCTCGGCGAGGAGTCTGCTTCTCCCTCTCCCTCTGGCCCACCCCCTACTCGTGCTCTCTTGCTTTCTCTCTCTCTCTCTCTCAAATAAAATAAATAAATCTTAAAAAAAAAAAAGGAGCAGGAAAGAAGAGGAAGAGTTCAATGTAAGACAGATGGAGCCTGGAGAGACAATGTTAAAGCACTGATATAGTAGAGACCCCGGCGCATACAGGAAAATTGGAGAGTGGAGGAAGGGGTTTGAAAAGGTGTTGCCGCAGATTATGAATCATATATCCCTAATGTTCTTCATTGAATAAAAATAAAGAATGTAAACACTTTATAAAATTTGTGGCTGCTGATTCTGCCTCTGGAGTGTGATTTTGCTCTGCAAATCATGTCGACCGACCCCTAGATGTATAAGAATTAAGCCATCATCATCATCATCATTATCATGGATTTATTCATAGACTTGAGATTACAGTATGAGGGGTGGAATCATTTTCATGACTAATAGAGTTTTTTCTATTCAGAAAGAATGTTCTGGTTTGCACTGATCTGACTCCCTTTCAAAAGGGAGTATCAAGCTCTTTCCTTGGTCATCTGCTGTGCTGGGGGCTCCCGCTGGCTGAGGTAGGTCAGTCATCAAGTATCCTCTCTAGAAACCTGAGTATGTCTGGGCTTGCTGGTGATGGGACTCAATCTTTGGGCGCGGGGGGCGGGGGGGGGGGAAGGAATGCTTCTGGAGAATGCTGTTGTCTTCATGAGAAGCAAAGGCGAGGCAAGGCCTTGACAGCTGTTCTCTCTCCAGGCCACTTCCTCTGGCAGGCATATCACGGGGGCTGGGGATCATTAACATTTATTGTCTCAGCAACTCCACAGTAGGTATACACAACCATGGCACAAATCACGAAAAGTCTCATGTAGATTTACCAAGCTGCTGAGAACAGCAGTTTCAGCCTTGAAGGGATCCAATTCTTAAAGGATCCTGAAGAACTTCTGTGTTCAGAGTTCAAGCAGGAGATCTGTTATCTTCTTGACCTGAATACCTAATGAAAAGCTAAAAACAAACAGTATCTGTTTTAGCTCAAGGTTACAATTAAATGGAAAGCAAAATTTAGAACAAGAGCAAAACCATGGGTGTAGACCAGTTCACAAGTCATAAAACATTACCAGCTCTGTAAATAAATAATGCCTCTGGCCAGAGTAAATAATTAGCAAGTATCCATCTTTGCATTATGAATAGCAGAACTGAGAACATTCACTTACAAAAGCAATGGCCACTCCAGTACCTCAAGTCTAATTAAAGACGAAAAAAATGAAAGACATCTAGAAAAAGGAACTGTTTAGGTCACCACTGATCTATACTGATAAAAGTCATGGAGTAATATGATAGCTTCTGCCCACAGTAATAATTCACAACACTGCCACGAGAGTCAAGGTAATGTGTTGATGAGTTTCATGTGACATTGGAATCTCTTTAGTAAAATACGATAGATGTTTGTGGAAATGTGAAGTGTCAAAGATGTCACTGAGCAGCTATCAAAAAAGAAATTATTTCATATATTTAAGCCATTTTAAAGGGAAGCTTGAAGTTCTGTTGACTAAATTAAGTTTAGCAGAAAGTTCTAATTCAGAAGCATTAGATGAAAAGAAGTTTGGAATTCTTGAGATGGAGGGCAATGGCTAGGATAGTGAAGCCGGAGGCATAGTAACCCTTACTCTCACCTTTACACACACACACACACACACGCACAGTGCATACTAAAAACATACATGTAATTTTAGAAATTAGTCATAATGGCCATGAATGGAAAAGAGATGCCTTACTACCTGGGAGGACCAGTGGGTGGGCAGAACTTGGAAGGGCAGGGATGAGTGGCTGGCTTCAGCAGGCTTGTCTACAAGTGAAGCTTGGATCTTTCTAGTACAGGGGTGAAATTCCCCCAACCCATGCAGTCACCAAACTCTTTTATGTAGAGTTTACATAAAAAAAAGAAAGAGGGCTGCTAAGTAAGCCTCCAGAATTGTCTTATTTTGTTTAAATGCTGGCACTCTAACAAGATATCAGGATTGATTCCTCATATTGGCAGATAAAAAGAGAATCGGGTGTGTAAATATACCTCTAGCGTAAGGTATCAGCCTTTTAAGAATTTAAGTCAATAAGTACCTTAAGAAATTATGGTTTTTATTTCATACAAATAAAAACACCTTCTTCCTCTTTATTGCTATACCATAGACTTCCAGCATAGTTTATTCTCTAGTCCCCTCTTCATAGATAGGGATCTGAGAACACATTGGTTATAAAGAAGGATTAATCGAAAACCATTTCCTATAATTAGGGATATAAAGCTGTTTCTCTGTTACTAAAGATTATCTACTAAATACCACAAAATAAAAAAAATTTTTTTTTAAAGATTTTATTTATTTATTCGACAGAGAGACAGCCAGTGAGAGAGGGAACACAAGCAGGGGGAGTGGGAGAGGAAGAAGCAGGCTCCTAGCAGAGGAGCCTGATGTGGGGCTCGATCCCGGAACGCCGGGATCATGCCCTGAGCCGAAGGCAGACGCCCAACCGCTGTGCCACCCAGGCGCCCCACAAAATAAAAATTTTAAACAGAATCCTTCCTTCCCCATCTTAGGCTCATATCCTGCTTAAGGCAAAGATGAACACTTGGTACAACAGACACGGTACTGTCCCTCTACACACGTGAGCTAAACGCTCTGCGAATGTTCTGCCTTGCTACCCTGACTTGACTGACCTCTCATTCTTCCATTCATTTTGTGTTCTGGGCAGCACAGAACTTTTGGCAGAGCTTTGGACCACAATGACCGAGGGATTAAAAAGGGATGTGCCCTAGTGATAGTTCTTAATCTGCTGCAAAAATAAAACAGAGCAAAAGGAAAACGTCATGCTAGGTATGAAAATACGAGTTTAACAGTGGCTTGAAATCCTGTCAAGGAAATTGTCAAGGGAATAGAGAAGTGGGTGGGCAGTCGGTTAGGAATAGGTGGAAAAGTACTTTGACAGGAGGGAAAACACCGGTATCATCAGGACTTGCTGGCAGTGGATAAACAGCCGAGGGGAGAAACTATTGCCTGGGGCACGGTCTGACCTGAAGGATTGAAGAGAACAGATGCCTGGGGTTAGGTCTCCATGGGAATTCTGCTAAAAAGCAGTGGATTTCAAAGTGTGGCCCTGGACCAGCAGCATCAGTATTACTTAGAACTTCTTAAAAACATTAACCCTTGGGCTCGCTTTACCTACCAAATTAGCTAGGTGATTGTAATGCCTGCTGAAGTTTGGGAACCGTGCAGTTACGTGTCAGCTGGGCTCTCATTTCCATGCTGCGTCACCTGGTATGTGCGTGTGTCCATGTTTAAAATCTTGGATTGAGGGGCGCCTGGGTGGCACAGCGGTTAAGCGTCTGCCTTCGGCTCAGGGCGTGATCCCAGCGTTCTGGGATCGAGCCCCACATCAGGCTCCTCGGCTGGGAGCCTGCTTCGTCCTCTCCCACTCCCCCTGCTTGTGTTCCCTCTCTCGCTGGCTGTCTCTGTCTCTGTCGAATAAATAAATAAAATCTTAAAAAAAAAAAAAAATCTTGGATTGGAATAGAAGCCTTTACAGTTTTGCTTGTTTTAAGCCAGAGATGTTAGTGGAGGAATAATAAACACAAACTGGAGTCACTAGGTTATAATAAGTAATCTCAAATGATGGAAAAAGGCTGACAGGAAAATAGGCAGATAGTGGGGTTTTTTTAAAATATATTCTTTTCCTTAGCAGTCAAGTGTGAGTCACTTGAAATTCTCTTGATTTAAACATCATATTTGTTTTCATTTGGAAGGAACCTTAAGAACATCTGTTACCACCTTCTCGTTTTACAGGTGAGGAAGCCAATGGGGTAAGGATATACTGACGTGCCCGCATTAATCAGAAATTCACCATCCTAGTTCCAAGGCAGAGGGATGACAGGTAAAAGTTTAAATTCCGTAGCTATTCTTGATTTGAAGGGAAAATAAAATGTTTATGCACGTTTTATCAAATTAAATGGGTCATATAACTGCCTTCCCCACTCCTGGCTGCTGCGCACGGCTGGTGGCGCAGCCTCGTATCTTGAGACGAACACATGCTGTCTCTCAGGAGGCCGAGGCCCAGCGGAGCAGACCGTGGCCCCAGCTGCAAGGCTGCCTTTGCCAGAGGAATGAAAGAGTCTTTTCACTCCCTGCTTCTTCCTGCCCCCATGCCAGGCACGGCACCAGCAGCGGCCCCACCTTCCTTCTGCAAATGCATTCTTCAATTCTAGAAGGAAATCATAAGCGACTTGCCCGGGGAGGATTGCTCATGAGTGAGTAAAGGAATAAACTTTATGATAATTATTAATCATTATTATTTTACTTAAGCACTATATCCCTCCTTTCAGAAGGCACTTAAGGGAGCACTTTGTTTTTTAAGGGCTGGATGTTTGTCCCATCCTCTACCAGGCCTCAACATCTTCTGAAGGCAAGAGCCTGGAGGGTCAGCCCTGGATCCAGGTCAGTGCTTTCCTGCAGTGCTGAGTTGGCTGCCTTGCACACACTAAGTGCTTCGTGGATTTTTCGTGAATTACTGAGTGAGTGTGAGAGAGGAATGAGGGAAACTGGGAATGGAAAGCATAGGGAAAATTTCCCATTTGTCAGAGGAGAGTGATAATTCCTAAAATCCTTTGGTTTTTGCTTTACTTTTAGGAGTAAAAATAATAAAAGTACACAAAGTTGTGTTAGGGTCACCCTAAAGTCAAGCATGGCAACCCAGATCCTTATGTATTTCCAAGTCTGAGCAAAGATCATTTTGAAAGAGGGTAATGCCTGGGTTGGGAAACATTCCAAACCAGAGTCCAGGCAGTCTTCACAACTGGAATAAGTTATAGTTCCAAATGAAAATGAAAACTCAGAGTTAACCAAAAAAAAACAATGGTGAAATCATACTGAGATTTGGAGACACATTGTTGTATGTCACTTAACTAAGATGTCTGCTCATACTATGACGCCAGTTATCCTGAGGAGTGTAAAGCTAGAATGTCAGATAAGCTTTCCATCACAATATTCCTAATAATTCTATTTTTTCCTACTACAGCTTCTGCAATAGATTTTAAGTGACTGAATGAATTAATATTTTTTTTTCATTCTGTCTGGGTCTTTCACTATTTAAAGTCTTAATGAACAGTGACATGGACAAGATGTTGACACTTGGAAGAAAAACAGATGGGACAAAGACCTTGGTAGCAAATCAATAGCTGATTCAGTCTAGGGAAAAATGGAAGTATTTAAAAAAAAACCCTGCAATTTATTTTTTGAAACATTATATTTATGCTCAAGAAACTTATGGTTTGATACATTAGGGTTTTAAATTTTCACTTTAGTAAAAATTGATTGGAAAATACAAAACAAACATCTGAAAATATAGATAGCTTGACTTCTCTAAATATTGAATTTGACACACACAGGAACCAACTGATTAAGTTGACAAGATGTTTTAGGTTCTAACACCTTAGCTTTCAACTCTATTAGGAAAGGCATAGAAATAACATATTAGAAATAACTTCCTATTGACAATTTTTTTAAAGTAAGGAGGAATAAAAATATCTTGGCTGGGAATCATAGAGATTGTGGGGAAGTCATATTCTATTTCAGTGATTGATAAACATGATCCGAATGCTGAAATTCTCTCTGTTTTGTTGTGGATGGCCCTTCTTCCTCAAAAGCTTTCTGGCTTGGTTTGTGTTTATTTGGAAGCTCATGTAAGCCCCGGGAGGGGAGAGGACATGCCTGTGTTGTTTATCCCTGTATCCCCAGCAGCTCATGAAGCATCTGTGGGTAGAATGGAAGGGAGATAGGAAGCGACCAAAGAAGCAGTGTTGTTGTTGTTGTTGTTGACGTGTTTACAGTATCTTAAACTGATCATTTCCTTGAAAGAAAGCCAATGAGCTTTAAAATTTTGTAGCCGTGATCATTTTAGAGTTTATGAATAGTCTTATACGTGTCTTGAATCCCCTTTTTGTTTGTAATATTTAGACTTTGAACATGTTGCAGCAAGAACAGGGAATGCACAAAAAAATTATGGACTGTAAATTTGCCGAGGCAAATGATTATTTATACTTATTCAGAGAATGTATTATTTTTTAAAAGTTTAATGAAAGTAATTGTAATATGTGTGTCTATTGTTTGTTTGAACCAAAAATTCTTTAGGTTAAGGATGCTACCAGAGGCAGAGAAGTTCTGCTTCTCCTTTGCCTGTTTAACTAACAAGGCTGGCAAAACACGGACATCTACCTCCCCGTTTGTTCTCAGATCCCCGGCTCTAAGAGGAGCTCAAATTACACTGTTTTAAAACCACACACACACACACACAAGTACACTGAGGCTTCTAGCCTTTTATAACTAATATATTTTCAGAACTCAGCTGTGCTCAAGATTTCAGCTGGAAACTGAGTTGAGTATCAGAAATAGAGTCGGTGCTTCATACATAATAGGCACTCAGATATTTGTTTCTTTGAAATTGCTGAACCAGAATTCCTATGCAGGCAGGAAGATGGGATGGGGAGAGAAATATGAGATTAGCTTCAAAATAATGAGAAAGTCCAGAGACTTAGAGGGAAGTGCCCGAGGCAAGGGTGGTTGTGGTGGTGCTGGTGGGGCTGATGGTGGGGAGAGCAGTGTGGTTATTTTGGTGCAAGGAGAGGACAAGTTTCCAGGGTAGTTGTGGCATTTGAGATAGATCTAGAGAGCAAAGGGTACAGAAGTGTAGTCTGTCTGGAGTGGAGAAGGTGTAAAGAGGGGAGGAGAAGGGGTGAGGCTGACATGGGACATCTGACCAGATGTTATGGAGGCTCTTAGGCCCTTTTTGAAGACTTCACATTTATTCTTCAGGCAATATGGAATCATTAACAGATTTTAAGCAGAAGAGTGAAGTGAACAGATTATATTTTAGAAAACTGTGGTATAGGGGAGCCTTGGTGGCTCAGTCAGTTAGGCGTCTGCCTTTGGCTCAGGTGATGATCTCAGGGTCCTGGGATCGAGTCCTGCATCGGCCTCTCTGCTCATCAGGGAGTCTGCTTCTCGCTCTGCCCCTCTCTCCCTGCTTGTGATCTCTATTTCTAATAAATAAATAAAACCTTTAAAAAAAGAAAAAAAAGAAAACTGTGATCACAGATGAAGAAAAGATTGAGTTAGACCAGAAAGAGGAGCCTATTACAGAAGTCCAGGTAAGGAGTGACAATAGTCTGAACGAGAGTGGCAACAGTGGGATGTTTAAAGACATTTTGAAGGTAGAATTCACAGGATTTGGCTCTTAGTTCTCTGTGAGAAGGGATAAGGAAATCAGAGGATGAAACCTTATCTCCAATACACTGGGCACCCTAAAATGAGGTGATGTGTCTTTAGACCACCCATTCATTCCCCAAATATTTGTTCACCATTGATTGTATTGGGCATTGTACTCAATTGTGTGCTGCAGAGGTAAAAATATATGGTGGTTATTCTAAAGGCGCCAACAGGATATGAAATTACATCATTCCAAATTACATCATTACAAAGTCAAAGGACTAAAGGTAAAGTTGAAAAAATATTGTAATGTATATAACCAATATCCTTAGGAGAAGCTCAACAGAGAAGGGTAGATATCTACAGGCAACTCTTAGTAGAAGAAACACATAAAGGGATGCTTGGCTTTCCCAGTAACCAAAGAGATGTGCATTAAAATAACAACAAAGTATTTAGGGGGAGAGTCCAGTAGTCTGATAAAAATGAAAAAAAAAAACCCCAACATAGTAACATATCCCAATTTTAGAGACTAGAACACACACACACACACACACACACACACACACACACACAAGCACACACAAGCACACACACTCTGACATTCAGGAAAAATGGAAAGTGTATACACTCAATTGTTAATAGTGCTTCTTCCCAGACAAGTGGGTTACAGACCTAGTGGTTTTCATTTAATTCTTCATGCTTTTTTTGTATTGTACATATTTTGTTCTTTTAAACTATGTATTACTCCTATAAGCTAAAAGTAACCAATAATGCTATTTCTAATTCAGAAAAAGATTGGTAAAGAGCATTGAGTGTAGAGGGGATGGGAAGAGAGCCAGACTGGCAGTGGGAAGGGCATGTGTACAGGAGTTGGAAGTGTGGAGTGTTGGACAGCCATTGACATTTCAGCATCCCACAGCATCAAGTGCCAGATACAGCCCAGAACCCATGGAAAAGAGTTTAACACTTATCCTAAAAGTAGTAAGGAACTAGGTATGCCTTCCAATCAGGAGAGACATGGTCTGTGCCCAGATGCCTCTGGGGTCAGCGTGGAGAATGGACAAAGGGGAGTTGTTTAGTGGTCAGGAGGTCACATAGGAGGCCAACGGGCAATGGGACCTCCCACGGCAGGAGGACCCTGGTCAAGTATGCAAACTTTCTGTGCCTCAGTTGCCTCATTGTAAAACAGAAATAAGAATAACCCCCTCCTTGAGGGCGGATGTGTCCTGAAACTAATGAGGGTCAATATTCAGGACCCATCACTTGTGCCAGTCCAAGTATTTATTTTTGTAAGTACTAATTTTGATATTTGTAATTTTCTTTTTTTAATTTTATTTTCTTGTCATAAGAACAATTAATTAACATGAGATCTATCCTCTTAAAAAATTAAGTGTGCAAATAGTGTTGTTAACTATGGCACTACGTTGCATAGCAGATCTCTAGAATTTATTCATCTTGTGCAATTGAAACTTTATATCCATTGATTAGCAACTCCCCATCTCCCTCTGCTGCTAGCCCTTGGAAACCACCACTCTAGTCTGATTCTGAGCTTAATGATTTCAAATATCTCATGTAAGTGGATTCATGCAGTGTTTGTCGTTTTGTGACTGGCTTTGTTCACTTAACACAATGTCTTTCTCAAGGTTCATCCATGGTGTAGCATACTGCAAGATTCCCTGATATTTGTATTTTTCTGTTCTTTTTCTTTAAAAGGAACCCTAAAACTGTACAAGTCTTAGGCTTCAGGGAACTTGGAGCCATTTCTGACAATGCTTAGGATTGCTCTCAGGATGAAATGAGCTAATTCACATTGAGTGTGGGGCACCCGGTACACACCAGAGGAGTGTCAGCTGTTCTCATTATGTGAAGGTGAGATATGGCTGATGGATACATCTAGGATGATCCCTGGGCATTCTGGCTGGGGCTACAGGGTGCTAGGACCCCACAGACAGGCTAGTTTAAAAATGAAGGAATACTGGTTCGATTTTGAATATGTTGAAGTGCGAAGTGCAGATAAAATATTCAGTGGGTGTCCGAAATGGGCCATGAAATGGTTAGGAATAGAGCTCAAGGGAGAGGTTAGGCTTATCAATTTGGGAATTATCCAAATACAAAAGATAGTTAACGTCACAATTATGGATGAGAAGGTTCGGGGAAGAAAGAGAACTTGAATAGGGCTCCGGGCTGAATCCTGGGGGACAATAGACTTTAACAATCAGATTGTGGTGGTGGTTACATGAATCTATATAATTTCATGGTCCTGTATACTCTCCCCGCTAAAAAAAGAAGAGCACTTGTAAAAACTGGTGAAATCCGAGTAAGTCTTGTACTTAACTGTGCTGTGCCCGCGTAGATTTCCTGTTTTTAATACTGTACGATGGTTTTGTAAGATGTTATCCTTGGGGAAAGCTGGCTGAAGGGTGCATGAAACCACTATTCTTGCATCTTTTTCTGAGTCTTTGTTTCAAAATAAAAAGTTAAAAATAAAAACAAGGCTGTAGCATTTAGATTGGACTGATCCAAAGCAGCCAAATAATTTAGAGTAAGATATTGTGTGCTGATATTATTTTTATGGCTGTTTTTAGCGGTGATCTAATTTCAGGCTAATCTCAAAATAATGTGACCAACTGCACAAGCTAAAACAACTGTGACATTCCTGCTATAATCTGTCTCCGCTCAATAAAGAACTAAATCTTTATAGGGAAAAACATCAGGCAGAGGCAAGAAGACTAGACAGGAAAATTCTGAGAAGGGGGCGAACCAACAGGGAGCAGCTCAGCCTTTCTCTGTGGCACTGGGGATCGAAGAGAGGAAGAAATGCCTATTCAACCCAACACCTGACTTATTCCCAGGACACTAGGAAAATGAAGTCTTCCACAGAAAAATTAATAAAGGAAGAATGAAATCAGACGCTTTTCTTTTTTTGGTTGTCTGTTGCTTTGAAAAAAAATAAAATTATTGATAATCTTTAGATTTTCTACTTCGCATAGATCCTGGGGAATAGAAGGACAGTTTGAAGTGATTTGGTTCCATGCTACTCAAAACTTGGTCTGTAGATGCCACAACATTGGCATCCAGAAATACAGACTCTCAGGCCCCGCCCCAGACCCACTGACGAGGAATCTGTATTTCTCAAAGTATTCAGAGGATGTGCATGCACATTAATGGATGCAAAGCCCTGGTCTTGCCAATCCTGTGTTCCCACCACATTCAACGTCACCAACAGAAAATTAATAAAGAGGACAATTAACTGCCAGCAGTTGGGAAAATAACCTCCTATCACCAAAAAGATCCGTGGAGTAAGATACTAATCTTTAAATTCTCTATTAACAAAATCTCATTTTTAAAAAAAATCTTCCTGGGGCACCTGGGTGGCTCAGTCAGTTAAACGTCTGCCTTTGGCTCAGGTCAAGATCCCAGGGTCCTGGGATCAGAGTCCCTGCATCTGACTCCTTGCTCAGCGGGGTGCCTGCTTCTCCCCCTGCCTCTCCCTTTCACTTGTGCTCTCTTTCGTGCGCTTATTCTCTCTCTCTCAAAAAAATAAATAAAATAATTTTTTAAAAAAGTCTTCCTATTCCATGTGATGGTCTGCTTTTCTCTGCTGGTTTTGAGTTAGCAGCTGAGAGGCAGCAGGCGGGGGGGCCTTCGCAGGCTCCAAGCAACCCCTGTGGTGGGTGAGCTTGGTAGACGGGAGGGCCCACACTTGTGGGCCCTACAGCTTCCACCTGGCCAAGGTCGGGAGCTTTCTCTTCCCTGTCGTGTGGAGGCTGCCTGCGAGGGGCTGGAGCTCAGAAAGAGCCAGAGAGGAGAGAGGCAGTAGGGATCCTACATCCTGAGGTATGTCCCTATCTGACAGCAGTGTTTCCTTCTGAGTGTGATATTGGAATGCATGTTTTGTTCAATGACTGACACACTACTGGAGAGGTGGTTTAACGGAGATCTAGTGAATACATTGCACTTAGTTATGACCCAGGAGATCGGGGTTAGCCGAGCCCCTCCAGGACGGGTCACCTCACCTAACCTCTGTTTCTTCTTCCATAATACATGGGTAGTATTTGGGCATGTCCAGCGTGATTGTCAATGCCCGCCTAAAGTGAAGGGTCATAGGGATTGCACAGAACAGTATCTGCACAAGCCTGCTGACAGCCGTGAAGCATCACGCAAGCATAAAATACGTTTATCATTGATCTTCATGGTGACAAGAGTTGATCTTAAAACCAAAGAGCAAAAATATCAGTTGTAAATACATCTGCTGTAATTAATATAGCTTGAGTGTAAGAATGTTGTAATGTAATGTGAAAAGTAAGTAGTAACAATAAATAGTAAAGTTTGTAATTTTCAGTTTGGGCTTTCTATTAGAATAAAAAGAGGGCTTTTAAAGAATGTGGGGATTTTAAACATAACTATGGTAGTTAATGTTCCTTGAGATTTGTGAACTCTTTACGATTATCAGGTGGAGCCAGGCAAAAGTGCTTGTATCCGCATTTTAATATGGTTCTGTCCAATATTTGCACTATGGTAAACTTGAAAAACGATGGGAAATTTGCTTTGGTGGTGCTTTTGGTTGAAAACTTCATGGATTCTATGATTCAGAACTTTGTTGTTGTTGTTAGAGAGTTCAGAAATACCACCCTTCAAATGACAAATTCTTTTAACCATTTGAGGTTCTGCTTGCTGCATCTTGTTCCCCAAGTTTGAGTTAATACAGATGACATGCATTATTCAGAAGATTGGAATAGAAACATATAAACTTCGATTAACTTCCAGTTGGAACCAGTTACATTATATCAACAGTGAAATCGATATAGACGGCATTACTAGGTTAATGGGCAATATCGTTACACTGAATTTTAGCTCTATGATAGTATGTCTGTGCCTAATGTAAGTATTGGAGAAAGACAGCAACTACCATGACATTTCTGGGCAGAGTAATCTAACTCTTACAGATTTCCAAGTTATAACTGAACTTTTAGAGCCTGCCTGGCATCTCAAAACATTCTTTGTCCATGGAGGTATTAAAGGACTGCAGGGAATAGGAAAGTGTCGCTTTGGGTTGAAAGTGGTAGCTACGTTAACACACCAATGTAAATATTGACATGAACACGTTCAGAACTTAGCAGTATGGGGAGGGAGCAGGGGCTAAAAAAATTCTTACCACCTAATGCAAAAAACTTTTATTTGGCAAGTTGAACTCACTTGCCTCCACGGCACAACACACTTCAGAGATTTTCACAGATCTGTGAAACAGAGAGGGTAATACTCATAGGGTGTTTCGAGAATGAAATGAGGTAATACGGACACAAAGTGCCCCAGCGTAATGCTCGGTACCTGGGAGATACTAAACAATCGTGAGTTCTCTTTCTCCCTCCTTTTCCCATATGTACAATCCTCTACAGTGTCTCCCATCTCAGTAAACAGCATCTAGAGGCATGTCCAGTTGCTTAACCCCAAATCTGAAAGACACCCTAACACCTTCCTCTCCCTCCACCTCCCCTCCCTGCTCCCAAACTTCAAGGAACCTATTAGGATAGTTCTAAAACTAATCATTCTGGGCTGCAGATTCAGTTTTACATGTGATTTTATTGGCAATGGAGGAATTTTCTCCAAAGAAAAAAGTTTAAATACCAGTAGAAATATATATGTATATATCATTTAAAATCACCCAAGTGATTGTAGAGTAAAATAACTACCATTTATTCAGCATCTGTTGTGTTCAAAGCACAGTTTTGAAATTTCACAACCTCTTAAATAGTACTTACAATGTGCCAGGCACGTTTGATTTAATGGAAGCAATTTTTATCCTGAGAATTTTACACGTATTGACTCATGAAATAGTTATTATCATTACCTCGTTTCACCATGAGGAAACGGTGGCACAGATGTGTAAAGTAAATTTGCCCAAGATCACAGAGGCAGACTGAGAATTTGAACTCAGGCAGCTGGTTTTCAGGTCTGCGCTCTTGACCACTCCAGTCAGCTGTGAGGTATGGAGCACTGCATAAGTTATCTTATTTAATCCTCTGTGTAGTCTTATGAAGTAGCTCTTGTTACCTGAATTATACAAAGGTGAGAACTGAAGCGCTGAGGGGAAATTGCCCAAATTTAGGTAGGCAGTAGGTAAGACTGCTAGGATTCAAACACGAACTCATCTGATAGTCTGCTATTCTAGTATATATTTACTTTTGAAGCTAAATCAAAGAAACTAGCAAATTTGTAGTCTTGGCAAAATTTTCTCTGTCCTAGGGTGTTTCAGTTTCTTCCAAAGTATGTTACCTTTTGGGAACTGGATAACCAACCCTAAGATACTGTGTTACCATAGAAAATGCTACCTTTTAAAGTCCAAAACTCCAGTTTAAATTATAGTTCTACCACTTACCAGTTGTGAGATTTTGATCATGTTACTTAGTGTTAACAAACTTCATTCTGTATGGTTTGGAGAGAGGGGGGATTCAAACATAATATATGGAAACCACTCATACTGAGCATACAGTAATAGTTATCGACAAAACATTGATTCTGACAAAACTGTGATTCTGAAAACAATCTTTGGGAATCTTGGCTTTGTTAGGTGTTTGCTGTGTTGTTTGGAATGTATTAAGCTTCTTGAGCTTCCATTTCTTCATCTGATGATAGTCTCCTTATTGGTTTATTGGGGTATGAAATAAAATGAAGGAGGTAAAATGACCAGCCAAGGACCTTCCACACAGGTGGGCTTCAAAAAAATGATACTACTCTCACCCCAAATTTGACTTTTCAGAAAACTTAAAGGAAACCGTTTTCATCTGAAAGAGCTAAATTCCAAAGTCCTTACTTAATATATCCTGATGGAGTAATTTATAGACTCTGAGAGTAGGCTTAATATGTAGTTTCTGTAGGCTGTTTAAAACTGGGTCTGGTTAGCATTTTAATTTCTATCACTTCAGTAGTGCATAGGAAGCACCCCACTGTTATAAGCAAGGCTTGCGACTAAATACAGTTCAGTGATGCTTCACTATGCTGTGATCTGACACCATAGGGACTTGTCTATATGTAAATTAAAGAATTTTTTTGGATGACAGAAATGATTCTTTTAAAAAGAAACAGGTATTTTCAAGTTCCACCTCTGCCCTGAATGTGATTTTTTTTTAAAGATTTTATTTATTTATTTGACAGAGAGAGAGAGAGCCAGTGAGAGAGGGAACACAAGCAGGGGGAGTGGGAGAGGAAGAAGCGGGCTTCCAGCAGAGCAGGGAGCCCGATGTGGGGCCCGATCCCAGGACCCTGGGATCATGACCTGAGCCAAAGGCAGACACTTAACGACTGAGCCACCCAGGCGCCCCATGAATGTGATTTTTTAATAGCCAATAACTTTTTTGCTGGTAATAACAATACCAATTGTTCCAAACAGACTGAGCCTATAGAAAAAATTGATAAATTCAAATTTCCTTGATTTCTCATCTTCATATGGCACCAAGTCTTTGCAGCTATATTGGGTTGATGAGTGTTTTTTTAAGTTTCTGTTGCTTTAGGAAAAGAGACTTTATTTTTAAAGAAACAACTTCAATTAAAATTCCAAACTGACCAAAAAAAAAAAAAAAGACTAAGAAACATAAACTGTTCGGGAAATAAATATGATTGAATGATGAAGAAAGAATTTCTGGAAAGAATTGCTTGAAAACTTTATAAAAATGTAACCCTTGGTATATTTTTTAAAAGTCTCACAAAATTAGGAGGCTTTTGATTTTCTTTCCTTTTTTATTTCATGAACAGCATCTTTACTTGTGAACTCTCTATGAACTGATGCATTCAAATCTGTGTTTTGTTTGAGTATTGTGTTCCTGGTTATCTGCTATAACATCAGTTTGTTTGGGCAGCCAGGCTGGGATGGGCCAGGTCCAAGAACTGAGAGTGCTGAAGAAGGAATTTCTAGAACTAGATCTTTCCATTGAAATTGCCTGAATATTGCCAGAAAAGTGTTAGCTGTTCTGCAATGGGAATCCCTCCAAGACAATCAGGATATCCAATAATGAATTCCTGGTGTTCAGTGGATTTTACGAGCAAGTCATCACACATTTTTTCTTCTTAGCTCCCATAATAAGTGACATACTCAAGAGGGGAAGGGGCTAGTGTCTCGCTAGAACCACAGCCAACCAGCACTAAAAATACCTTCTTAAGAGTCTTTAATCTTATAATATCTAATTACATGGAACTTGAAAAACCTTTATAAGTATACATGGAATACTTAAAATAAAAGCATCATTTTAATAATGTTGAAGATATTTGGTGTTTTATCAAGGGGTTCTTTCACATTACACTTACAGGTTTCTTCTATAAAAAGACAAGCAGGGTTTAAACAGAAGTTCAAATTTCAGGTATATTCCTGGTGGTCTCTGACTGAAGGGCACTGACATTTTCTTTGAGCTCCATCTTTAGCTCTTGTAGAGAATCTGATGTCATCTCGAGATGTCCAAAAATTCCTAGGGGTTTACAGTCTCAAGGACACCTCTGGGTCTGGGCCTTTATTTTCCCTAATCCAGTTCGTGGATTCTCTCAGCATTAGTCATATATTTCTCTTGTTCTGAACCATGTAAACAAGATTTCTCTTGTTCTGAACCAATGTAAACCATTGAGGCTCTTTTCTAAATTTCTCACCAAAACAAAACAAAAACAAAACACAAAGAATTTTTTGAAAACTACACTGAAGGATTCAGGAAATTTAGTCTTCTTACACCACGATAGCAAAAACAACTTCAAATGCAATATCAGGCAACTTTTTTCTTCTGAGTCCTTTGTAAATCTGCCATGTTGCTTTTCCTCCCTTCTCAGTTTCCACTGCCTCTCATTCCCCACTCCACCTGCTGCAGTCTGTTCATTTCTAATGTAGTATTACAAAATGCTCTAAGTGTTCTTTCATTTATTTTCTCTTATTTACCTGTGTCCTTGGGGACTCACCCTGACTCTAAGTGGCTTACCAAGATTTCCTTAAAGCAATGCAGTTGCTATAAGGAGAATTTTGGTGTTTGGTTTTAAACTCTACCCCACCACCTCATTATGTGTTTTAAGTGTATAGAAAATGAGGTACTTTACTAAACTAGCCATTAACCTCTTTATAACATAATATTAAAAAATAGCAACTTGGTTAGAATGAAGACAAATCAGGCTAGTAAGAAATATTAAAGGAATTGTTTTCCATACTTCAATAGGTTGGCTTTTTTTTAAGGGTATATATATTTGCTAAGGAAGAGATCCAATATTTCATATGGAAATATAAACTTACAAAGCCTACATAAGTATCTCCAACTCTATGAGTAAGAAATTACTTTTATCTGTTTATTACTCAGTTTTTAAAATGCTGCATTTGTCCAGCTCCACTATTTGTTCTGTGAGAGAAAAATTATACTGTACTAAGAACATCACAAGTATTGACCTTTGGTCAAATTTATGCTTTCCATATGCAAAAAAGTTTAAGGAAGTAAAGTGTAATGACATCATACATTGAAGACCTAGCCTCATGTAGAACCTTTAGAATATTATCATCACATTAGCCTTCAACATGTTGTACTTACCAGGAGTTTTATTTTACACCGAGTCATTCTATTGAGTTTAACATGAGCCGGGAGCAATTAGGTAACATCACCAGTGATATCCTAAATCAATTCATTTTATGTGGACAGAATTTCTCAGCCTGTACATTTATAAATATTAAAATTAGAATAGAATTGAGGCTGAATTCTGTCCCATTCTAGAAATAAATGATAATCATCTAGAAATATAGAAATTAATTGAAAAAAAGTCCCTGTCACCTCTTCAAGATATATTTCCAATAAATATATGCTTTTTGTTCAATAAATATCCAAACTTAAAATAAGTATAAATACAAATAATTATAATAATCCCTCTACTCAGGAGGTGTTTTTCAAATTGCTTTAAATATAATAATTATACCATAAAGTTCACTCATTTTAAATGTACAATTCAATGAATTTTATTATATTTACAGAATTATACAACCATCATCACAATCTAATTTTAGAACATTTCTATCACCCTAAAAAGAAAACCCCAGACCCATTTACAGTCAATTCCAATTACCAATTGTAGCCCTAGGCAACTACTATTCTACTTTCTGTCTCTGCATATTTGCCATTTAAAAAATTTAAGAAATAGAATCCTCACAATATATGTTCATGTCTGGCTTCTTTCATTGAGTTTCATCCATGTTGCAGTATTTTGGGGACTGAATAATATCCCACTATATGGATTTACCACATTTTCAAAAAACCATTCATCAGTTGACTGATATCTCTTTGGGTTATTTTTACTTTTTGGCCATTTTAAATAATATTTTTATGAACATTCCTGTCACGTATACCTGTACACTTTGTATATGTGTACCAGTTTTTGTACTGTTTGTATTATATGTATTATAGGTCTTCTATTTCCAGAATAAGGCAGGATTCAGCACCATTTCTATCTCAATTTTAACATTTTTAGATGAGAAAGCTGAGAAACTCTATCCACCTAAACTAACTAACTAAATAGAAGTGGAAGAATTTTACAACAGCAGCATCACTTGATTGTTTTGAACCAAGAGAAATGAAAACATGCATACAATTTCACTTCTGATGGGAATTGCTGGTCATAGTAAGTCTACATATTACTTTTTAAGAAATAGTCAAATTGATTACCAAAATATGGCTGCACAGTAGGCCCCTTCCCTAGAAGACCAGCACAAAATCCTGAATGTACCATGCCTACTGACCACAAGTTCTATGAGGCTTCAATTCTAGTAGAAGTAGCACCAGGTCTCATTTAACAAGCAGACTAGAGCACATCTAGTTAAAACTCACCACTCTGGCCAAGGTACAAACACTGCCCACACTGCAGGCAAGAAGAACCTTTAGAGATGACTGATCTGAGGGAAAGAGCAGCCAAAACACAGCAGCAGAGTACAAATAGCACATATCAGAGACACTCCTTGAAGCACCAGGCCCTGGACACTATATGACCTCTTCTTTTTAAAGCCATTACTCCTAGGAAAAGGAGACATAACAGGCTTTTCTAATGCACAGAAGAAGACAGCAACCTAGACAAAATGTCAGGACAGAGGAATTCAACCCAAAAGAAAGAACAAGAAAAGGTCACAGTAGAGATATAATTGAAACAGATATAAGTAATATGCCTGATAGAGAATTTTAAACAACAATCATAAGGATATTCACTAGGCTTGAGAAAATCTGGAATGACCCTTACCACAGAGATAAAAGAGCTAAAAAAACGATTAGACTGAAATTAAAAATGCAATAACTGAGATTCAAAACCAACTGGCTATAATGATCTGAAGGATGGAAGAAGCAGAGGAACAAATAAGTGATATAGAAGATAGAATTAGGAAAATAATGAAGCTGAACAAAAGAGAGAAAGAAAAATTACAGATCACAAAAGCAGACTTAGGGAACTCAGTGACTATATCAAATGTAGTAACATTTGTATCATAGGAGTCCCAGAAGAATAAGAGAGAGAAAAGGGAGCTGAAAGTTTATTTGAGGAAATAATAGCAGAACACTTACTTAATCAGGGGAAGGAAATAGACATCCAAATCTACAAGGCACAGAGAACTCCCATGAAATTCAACAAAAACAGGCCAGCATTAAGATAGATTGTAGTTAAATTTGCAAAATATAGTGATAAAGTAAAAAATTCTAAAAGCAGCAAGACAAATTCCCTAACTTGCAAGGGAAGGCCCATAGCCTACTGGCAGATCTCTCCACAGAAACCTGGCAAGCCAGAAGAAAGTAGCATGATATATTCGACATGCTGAATGGGGAAAATCTGCAGCCAAGAGTACTCTACCCAGCGAGGTTAGCTTTCAGAATAGAATAATAGATAAAGAGTTTCCTAGACAAACAAAAACTAAAGGAGTCTGTGACCACTAAACCAGCCCTGCAGTAAATATTAAAGGTGATGCTTTGAGTGGGAAGGAAAGGCCAAAAGTGACAAAGACCTGAAAGGAACAGAGAAAGTCTCCAGAAGCAATGACAAAACAAGTAATAAAAAGGAACTAAATATATATTGTTGGTGTTATTGTAGAGCATGAAATCAGCCATAATACCTGGCTCACTAAAATGTAACACAGAGGCTGCTGGAGGTGGTGGAAGATTTCTGAGAAGAGCATAGGCCTTTGGAATGCTTGTCCCTTAGGCTATGTTTAGCAGAACTCCTCGAACACACAGATTAGCATATTGTATCTTTCCCATAAACAGTTCCTCCCAGTTTCAGTGGGACCCCTTGTCACACATCACCTGCATGAGAAACAGTGATAAGGATTTGTGATTATCCTGAAGGACCAATAAAAGCAGAAGCAAAGAAGAGCAAAGGGTCTTTGTCTCTGAGCGTTGACCCCCTTGCCTTCTCCTCTCTTTCAGAGCAAAATTTAGAGTAATCTTTCAGTGGTCGGTATAGGGATTGCGGGCCATTCCTGGAAATATATCTATCAATAATTACTCTAAATGTAAATGGACTAAATACTCCAATCAAAAGACATAGGGTATCAGAATGGATAAAAAACAAGACCCATTTATATGCTTCCTATAAGACTCATTTTAGACTTAAAGACATGTGCAGATTGAAAGTGGGGGATGGAGAAACATTCACCATACAAATGGACATCACAAGAGAGCCAGAGTAGCAATACTTATATCAGACAAACTAGATTTTAAACCAAAGACTGTAACAAGAGATGAAGAAGGACACTGTCATAATAAAGGGGACTATCCAACAAGAAGATTTAAGAATTGTAAATATTTATGCCCCCAGCTTGGGAGCACCCAAATATATATGAAACAATTAATAACAAACATAAAGGAATTCATTGATAATAATACAATTATACCAGGGGACTTTAACACCCCCACTTAAAGCAAGGGACAGATCAAATAAGCAGAAAATCAAGAAGGAAATAATGGCTTTGAATGACACACTGGACCATATGGATTTAACATGTATATTCAGAACATCCATCCTAAAGCAGAATACACATTCTTTTCAAGTGCACATGGGACATTTGCCAGAATAGATCACATACTAAGTCACAAATCAGTGCACAAATAAGTACAAAAGGACTGAAATCATACCCTGCATATTTTCTGACCACAATGCTATGAAACTTGAAGTCAACCACAAGAAAAATTTTGGAAAGATGACAAATACATGGAGGTTAAACAACATGCTGCTAAAGAATGAATGGATCAACCAGGAGATTAAAGAAGAAATAAAAAAATACATGGAAACAAATGAAAATGAAAACACAATGGATTCTAGAAACTACAGATCATTTCTGAAAGACACTGAAGAAGACACAAAAAGATGGATCGGAAGAATAAACATAGTTAAAATGTCTATGCTACCCAGAGCAATCTACACTTTCAATGCCATCCCGATCAAAAAACCAATGACATTTTTCAAAGTACTGGAACAAACAGCCCTTAAATTTGTGTCGAACCAAAAAAAAGGCCCCGAATCACCAAGGAATTGTTGAAAAGGAAAAACAAAGTGGGGGGCATCATGTTGCCGGATTTCAAGCTAAACTACAAAGCTGTGATCACAGAGACAGCATGGTACTGGCACAAAAACAGACACATAGACCAATGGAACAGAATAAAGAACCCAGAAATGGACCCTTGGCTCTATGGGCAGCTAATTTTTGACAAAGCAGGAAAAAACATCCAGTGGAAAAAAGACAGTCTTTTCAATAAATGGTGCTGGGAAAATTGGACAGCTATATGCAAAAGAATGAAACTTGACCACTCTCTCACACCACACACAATGATAGACTCCAAATGGATGAAAGACCTTGATGTGAGACAGGAATCCATCAAAATCAGAGGAGAACATAGGCTGTAACCTCTTTAACATCGGCCACAGCAAATTTTCATGACACGTCTCCAAAGGCAAGAGAAACAAAAGAAAAAATGAACTTGTGGGACTTCATCAGGATAAAAAGCTTCTGCATAGCCAAGGAAACAGTCAAAAAAACTAAGAGGCAGCCCACAGAATGGGATAAGATAATTGTAAATGATACTACAGATAAAAGACTGGTATCCAAGATCTACAAAGAACTTCTCAAACTCAATACATGAGAGACAAATAATCAAATCAAAAAACGGTCAGAAGATATGAACAGACACTTTTCCAATGAAGACATACAAATGGCCAACGGATGCATGAAAAAATGTTCAAAATCATTAGCCATCAGAGAAATTCAAATCAAAACCACATTAAGATACCACCTTATGCCAGTTAGAATGGCAAAAATAGACAAGGCAAGAAACAACAATTGTTGGAGAGGATGTGGAGAAAGGGGATCCCTCTTACACTGTTGGTGGGAATGCAAGTTGGTATAGCCACTCTGGAAAACAGTGTGGAGGTCCCTTAAAAAGTTAAAAATAGATCTACCCTCTGATCCAGCAATTGCACTACTGGGTATTTACCCCAAAGATACAGACGTAGTGAAGAGAAGGGCCATATGCACCCTAATGTTCATAGTAGCATTGTCCACAATAGCTAAATCGTGGAAGAAGCCAAGATCTGCCCTTCAACAGATGACTGGATTAAGAAGATGTGGTCCATATATACAATGGAATATTATTCAGCCATCAGAAAGAACGATTACCCAACATTTGCAGCAACATGGACAGGACTAGAGGAGATTATGCTAAGTGAAATAAGTCGGGCAGAGAAAGACAATTATCATATGGTTTCACTCATTTATGGAACATAAGAAATAGCAGGAAGATTGGTAGGAGAAGGAAGAGAAGAATGAAGGGGGGGTAAACAGAAGGGAGAATGAACCATGAGAGACTATGGACTCTGGGAAACAAAATGAGGGCCTCAGAAGGGAGGGGGGTGGGGGATTGGGATAGGCCGGTGATGGGTATTAAGGAGGGCACATATTGCATGGAGCACTGGGTGTTATACGCAAATAATGAATCATGGAACATTACATCAAAAACTAAGGATGTACTGTATGGTGACTAGCATAACATAATAAAAAATTATTATTAAAAAAAAAGAAGAAAACACAATGGTCCAAAACTTTTAGGATGCATCAAAAGCAGTCATAAGAGGGATGTATATTGCAATATAGGCCTACTTCAAGAAGCAAGAAAAATCTTACATAAACAACCTAACCTTAAACCTAAAGGAGCTAGAAAAAAACAAACAAACAAACAAAGCCTAAAGCCAGCAGAAGAAGGGAAATAATAAACATTAGAGCAGAAATAAATGATATACAAAGTAAATCAAAACAAAACAAAAACAAAAAACCCCAGAACAGATCAATGAATCCAGGAGCTGGGTCTTTGGAAAAATTAATAAAATTGATAAACCCCTAGCCAGACTTATTAAAAAGAAAAAAGAAAGGACCCAAATAAATAAAATCACAGGTGAGAGGGGATAAAAAACAACACCACAGATGTACAAAGAGAATATTATGAAAAATTATATGCCAACAAATCAGACAATCTGAAAGAAATGGATAAATTCCTAGAAATGCATAAACTATCAAAACTGAAACAAGAAGAAATAGAAAACTTGAACAGACCAACAGCCAGCAAAGAAATTGAATCAGTAATCAAAAATCTCCCAACAAATAAAAGTCCAGTCCAGACGGCTTCACAGGGCAATTCTACCAAACAGTTAAAGAAGAGTTAATACCGATTCCTTCTCAAACTGTCCTAAAAAATAGAAATGGAAAGAAATCTTCCAAACTCGTTCTATGAGGCCAGCAATACCCTGATTCCAAAACCAGACAAAGACTCCACTTAAAAAAAAAAAGACCTGCAAGTCAATATCCCTTACATTTAAAGAATCTTTCACCATAATCAAGTGGAATTTTTTCCTGGGCTGCAAGGGTGGTTCAATATTCACAAATCAATCAATGTGATATATCACATTAAAAAAAGAACAGAGATGAGCCATATGATCCTCTCAATAGATGTAGAAAAAGCATTTTACAAAGTACAACAACTGTTCATAATAAAAAACCCTCAACAAAGTAGGGACAGAAGGCACATACCTTGACATTATAAAGGCCATATATGAAAAGCCCACAGCAAATATCATTCTCAATGGGGAAAAACTGAGAGCTTTTCCCCCTAAGATCAGGAATACAAAAGGGATCCTACTCTCACCACTACTGTTCAACACAGTACTGGAAGTCCTAGCCTCAGCAAGCAGACAACAAAAAGAAATAAAAGTCATCCAAATTGGCAAGGAAAAAGTCAAACTTCCACTATTTGCAGATGACATGATACTCTACATAGAAAACCCAAAGACTCCACCAAACGATTGCTAGAACTGATACGTGAATTCAGTAGGTTTGGAGGATACAAAATCAACGTACAGAAATCCATTGGATTTCTATACAGCAATAATGAAGCAGCAGAAAGAGAAATCAAGGAATCGATCCCATTTACAATTGTACCAAGACCCGTAAGATACCTAGGAATAAACCTAGCCAAAAACATAAAAGATCTGTAGTTTGAAAACTATAGAATGTCAATGAAAGAAATTGAAGATGACAGAAAGAAATGGAAAAACAGTCCATGCTCACGGATTGGAAGAACAAATATTATAAAAATGTCTATACTACCCAAAGCAATCTACACATTTAATGTAATCCCTTTCAAAATACTATCAGCATTTTTCACAGAGCTGGAACAAACAATCCTAAAATTTGCATGGAACAACAAAAGACCCAGAATAGCCAAACAATCTTGAAAAAGAAAAGCAAAGCTGGAGGCATCACAATTTTGGACTTCAAGTTATATAACAAAGCTGTAGTGATTAAGACAGTATCGTACTGGCACAAAAACAGACATATAGATCAATGGAACAGAATATAGCACCCAGAAATGGACCCACAATTATATGGTCAAGTAATCTTCAACAAAGCAGGAAATAATATCCAATGGTAAAGATAGTGTCTTCAACAAATGGAAAAATGGACAGCAACATGCAAATGAATGAAACTGGACCACTTTCTTACACACCATACACAGAAATAAATTCAAAATGGATGAAAGACCTAAATGTGAGATAGGAAACTATCAAAATCCTAGAGGAGACCACAGGCAATAAACTTTTACCCTGACCATAGCAAATTCTTACTAGATAGGTCTCCCAAGGCAAAGGAAACAAAAACAAAAATAAACTATTGGGACTTCATAGAAATAAAAAACTTCTGCACTGCTAAGGAAACAATCAACAAAACTAAAAGGCAACCTACGGAATGGGAGAAGATATTTGCAAGTGACCTATCTGATAAAGGGTTAGTATCCAAAATATATAAAGAACTTATAAAACTGAACACCCAAAATACAAATAATCCAGTTAAAAAATGGGCAGATGACATAGAGATTTTCTCAAAGAAGACATATAGATAGCTAACAGACACATGAAAAGATGCTCAACATCACTCATCATCAGGGAAATACAAATCAAAACCACAATAAGATACCACCTCACACCAGTCAGAATGGCTAAAATTAACAAGTCAGGGAACAACAGACATTGGCAAAGATGCAGAAAAAAGGGGAACTCTCTTGGACTGTTGGTGGGAATGCAAATGGTTGCAGCCACTCTGGGAAACAGTATGGAAGTTCCCCAAAAAGTTAAAAATAGAACTGCCCTACAATCCAGCAATTGCACTACTAGGTATTTACCCAAAAGATTAAAAAAAATACTAATTCGAAGGGATACATTCACCCTGATGTTTATAGGAGCATTATCAACAATATCCAAATTATGAAAAAAGCCCAAATGTGCATCAACTGATGGATGGCTAAAGAAGAAGCGGGGTGTGTGTGTGTGTGTTTGTATATATATGATGGAATATTACACAGCCATCAGAAAGAATGGAATCTTGCCATTTGCAATGACACGGATAGAGCATTATGCTAAGCGAAATAAATCAGGCGTTGAAAGACCAATACTATATGATTTTACTCTTATGGAAATTAAGAAACAAAACAGATGAACCTATGAAAAAAAAAGAGAGAGGCAAACCAGGAAATAGATTCAACTATAGGGAACAAACCAAGGGTTCCTGGAGCAGAGGTGGGCAGGGGTATGGGTTAAATGGGTATTGGGTTATGGAGGGCATTTGGGGTGATGAGCCCTGGGCGTTGTATGTAAGTGATGAATCATTAAATTCTACACCTGAAACTAATATGACAGTGTATGTTAACTCATGGAAATCTAAATTAAAACTTGAAAAACAAACAAAAGAAGCAAAACGAAATGAAGAAACAAAAAAAGGAAGTGTAAGTCCTCCACCTTTGTTCTTTTTCAAAATTGTTTTGGCTATTCTGGCTCCCTTACATTTCCATGTGAGTTTAGGATTAGCTTGCCAATTTCTGCAAAATAGTTGTCTGGGATTTTCTCAGGGATTATGTTCCATCTGTAGATCAATTTGGGGAATGTTGCCATTATAACAATATTAAATCTTTCAGTCTGTGAATGTGGAATGTTTTTCCATTGACTTAGGTCCTCTATAAACCCTCTCAGCAATGTTTTGTAGTTTCTGGTGAACAAGTCTTGCACTTACTTTGTTAAATTTATTCCTAAGTATTTTGTTCTTGATAGTATTCTCAATGACATTCTTAATTTCATTTTTAGAGGGTTCATTGCTAGTGTTTAGAAATACTATTGATTTTTGTATATTGATCTCTTACCCTGCAACCTTGATGTACGTGATTAGTTTTAGTAACTTTGTGGTAAATTTTAGGGTTTTCTATATAAAATGATCTTATATTTAGAAATTTTACATTTTTAAACACTTTTATGGCTATTGCAAAATTTTAAAATTAGATTTAAATTTTTGCACTTACGATGCAGAGAAGTATGATAGATTATCAATAAAATGCTTTCCAGAATAAATATTTCATTGGGATAAAATTTCATGAAGAA
This sequence comes from Ailuropoda melanoleuca, assembly GCF_002007445.2. NCBI lineage: Eukaryota > Metazoa > Chordata > Mammalia > Carnivora > Ursidae > Ailuropoda > Ailuropoda melanoleuca. Next base: position 76,236,127 of record NC_048224.1, on the reverse strand, counting down.
CTATGGAAATACACGTTCAGGAAGAAAAGGAATGATGTAAAATTTCATATTAAAGAAAAGCTTGTTTGTGTAGTTTTAAAAATTGAAGAATATCAAATTGCCTGGTATTTAGGTTCCACTGGCTACATATAAAAGGGTTATGTAACAGTTCTATTTTAAAATGTCAATTTACAATAAAACAATTTGTATCTTTTGCAACTATTTAAGTCAGATCAAAATTTTTACGGATGGTCAATCTAAAATTGAGGGAAAAGGTACAGAGTCACATTTTCCAGAATTCTTTTAGGGAGTATAAGAGCAAAATCATTTAAACCATTGTATTAATGTATACCTTCCTAACCAGCTTTTCGCTTTGGGATGACTCCTTTCTTCAATTTGGGGAAATTCCCAAATGGCCCCTAATTTAAGTCTCACCCAGTGGTCATCCAACGGTCCTCATCATTAATTAGTTTTGATTGAGGTAAACAATTCATCTAGAATTAAGTCCCTGTCATCCCTCAACAAGTCACTTAGCTAGTCATAAATGCTCAGGGTACTGTATACATAATTTTTTAAAAGCAAGTCTATTGAAGAATATATAATCTGTCATCTATAGCATTTTAGTAATTTTAAAGAAGTTTTGGAGAAAGCTAAGGTATGTCCACTTTGATTTTCCCCCTCTTAGCTTCTGACAATCATAAATGGTATTAGCACAGTTGCTGTTTATCCTGAGGAGCCAGGAATTTAACATTGACCATACTGCCACATAGACTTTTACCGTGCGCATGTGCGCGCGCACGCACACACACACACACACACCCTCCAGACTTTTACCACTGGAGGTAACTGTCTTAGAATACATTAGTAACAAAGATGACGTTCCAGAAGAATTGAATCAGCCTTTGTTCTCCCACGTGCACTGTGTCCTAGGGCTCCCTCTAGCCGTGACGGCTCTCACTGCCCACCGCTCTTTCCTAGCCCCTCCAGCGGCTTCGGTTCCGCTGGGGAGAAAAGATATTGCGCAAGCGCGGGGGCTGACGACGTGGCCGCAAAGACCAGGGTTGGGGGTCCGCGCTGAGCGGCTGGTTCACGTGATTCTCTGGGGGGCCTTCCGCCCTCGTCCTTTTCTCCCCAGAGTTTCACCTTGACTCTGGGATTCCAAGCTGACACACCATTTAGAAGGTCAGCGTGGGAAAGACTTAGGCTGGGCGGGCCAGGGTAAGCCGCCCGAGTGGGCGTCACGCGAAAGCCGACCCGTGGGTTCCTGCCGCGGGAGCGAGGGCTGACGGGCGGGGCGGCGCGGCCGCGTGACGTGGCGCGCTCTGGAGCGCGCGACTTGGAATGCTTTGTGAGTCCCGGCGTTGGGTCGCGCGCGCGTGCGAGGCGCTAAGAACCTCGGGACCGGTCCCGGCCCAGCGAGTCGTCTGAGGGAGCAGGTCGCTGGGCTGCGGCAGCCGGGCGGGGAACTCTTCAGGTAGAGCCGAAGCGCCCGACGTCTGGAAGGCACAGGTGGGGCGGCGGCCGGCGGGGAAGGATTCGCCCTTGGCGCGGGCCACCCCCCCACCCTCCCGAGGCGGGCGGGTCGCGTGAGCGCGGTGGCCCCCGCGGCCTGGCGGGGCGGGGGGAGGGGCAGGGCAGAGAGGGCCCGAGCCCTCTTCCAGGTATCAGACATGAAACTTTCGTTGAAGGAAGCAATTTCGAGAGAATAGTTTGAGAAGTTGTTCTCTTGGTTACCCCGCCTCTTATATTTATGGAACCTTCGAGCTCCGCGCTCCCTGTGCCCTTCACTCCCATTTACTGGCTAACGCTGCCTCCCACTTCCACCTCTTTGATAGCGCTCTTGGAACATCTCTGTCGACCATTCTTGCTGCCTCATACGCGCTTGTTTACTTGGCTTCGAAAATAGCTGTGGTTTTGCGTCCTTAACAGCTTCGTGAGAATTCGGTAGCCTTTACAAAATATCAGCAACCAATAGCAATTGTATTGGGAATGGATAGCACAGGATTTTGCTCTTTCGAATGCATTTGTTCGTGTTTATTAGTGACTGAGCATCGCAGAGGCTCTCTCCGATCTAATTTCTATGTCTGGAAAAAGTTTCTCTTGGGATGTGCACTGTTTCGTGACACGGCATTATTGCGTTACCTTACGCAATAAGGTTGGCCCATTTTTCCACTAATGAATTGTTTTAGTCTGTCAAGTATCCTCGAAATTTACTTTATTGCATTGTAATTTAATGGATTTGTGTTCAGGATTGTTGCTACTTCTGAAATATTGGTTTAAATATTTAAGAATTCTGGTTTTCTTTGAAATTTCCAAAAGCAAAACCAAGAAAAGGGGAATGTAAGAATGTCCCCAGTTACAAACGGAGCTGTTTTTTGATTGCGCTCCTTTGCAGTAACAGACCCCATTTTGTGACTTTACTGGAAACCTGTTTGAAACAGGAAGGTTTTATGTTGGTTCTTTCTCACCTGTGGGGGTTTCTGAAACGTCATTCGTAGAGTTCCCCTGACAAGAATGGATGGGATGCTATTGGAGGGAATTTCATACAGGTATTTGAAGAAGTTCCGGGTTCTTTTTTTGTAAGGGGCCAGGTCAGCAGGCATTAGAGCACCTTCTGTATTAGAGACTACTTGTGATGTTGACCTTAGCTTGATTGTCACTGCTTTTAGGGTTAATGGGATTGAACTAAGTTGTCAGGAGTTTGATTCAAAATTTTACCTTTTCTCCTGAGATTTTTTTTTTAAAGCTTAAACATATGCACACCCACACATCTTTATGTCCGAAACAAACACGTTTGACTTCTTTCACTAGAACCTTTTAAAAAAGAAATGCGCTATTTCTGTCTGGAACCAGGGTTTGGTTTGGGATTTAAGACGATTATACTGATGTGGGTACTATTTTATTTAATACTATAGATTGACACTTCAAAACTTCCTGTTCTCAACTTTAAAAATGAAAGTATGTGAGGGGCGCCTGGGTGGCACAGTCGGTTAAGCTGCCCAACTCTTGGTTTCGGCTCAGATGGTGATCTCAGGGTGGTGAAATAGAGCTCCGCCTTGCGCTCCATGCTCAGCGGACTCCGCTTAAGACTGTCTCCCTCTCCCTATTTTTTCCCCTTTTTAAAAGATTTATTTGAGAGAGAGAGAGAGCACAAGTTGGGAGAGAGGGAGAAGCAAGCTCCTTGCTGAGCAGAGAGCCTGATGGGGCTGGATCCCAGGACCCCAGGATCATGACCTTAGCTGAAGGCAGACGCTTAACTGAGCGACTCAGGCGCCCCTCGATCTTTAAAAGATATTTTAAAAATAAAAATTAAAGTTTGTGGAATCATGTAATATTTTTGTCTTTTCAAGCCACTTGATAAGGTCTTAACTGTGATTAGGGATATGACAGGCATTATTTTTTTTAAGTACTATTCTGCAGTTCTTACCCCTGTGAAATGGATTTTTCAGAGACTGCTGAGAATATATCAAGTCCTGGAGTAAATCCCAAATTAAAAATACAGTATTTCATTACAACTTTTACTCTTTTTTCTTTTTCTTTTTTTAAAGATTTTATTTATTTATTTATTTGACAGAGAAAGCCAGCAAGAGAGCTAACACAAGCAGGGAGAGTGGGAGAGGAAGAAGCAGACTCCCAGCAGGGAGCCCGATGAGGGGCTCGATCCCAGGACCCTGGGATCATGCCCACCCTGAGCCGAAGGCAGACACTTAACAACTGAGCCAACCAGGCGCCGCAAACTTTTACTTTCTGTACAAAAATTCCCAACTATATTTCACCTGATAGATAGATTCTCAGGTTTTTTCCCCTGCTAAACTTTTTTTTCTCTCCCAAGATGGAGATGCCAGCAAGAAATGCTATTCAGCAACTGACCCATGGAGTTAACGCCACCGCCACCACCACTCCCCCAGCCCCCCACACTTTCCTTTTCAATAGGCAACCCATTGCCTCCACTGACACGTTATTTCAGGAAATCTTTCAGCACACTATGTAACGTAAGCTTTGAAATGTAGGTATACACAAGATCAGGTGTTGAACACCTTTTCACGTGCCATTTAAAGATCCTCTTTTGTGAAGTTCCTGTTCATGTTTTTTTCTCATTAACAAGAAGCCTTTTTAATCTTGCTAGAGTTATTTTAGTGGAGTTTTCAGAGGGAACAGGGCTAACCGCATGTGAGTAACCTGCCACCTTTAAGTGGAAGTGGAGAACTGTAAAGCTTCATTCAGATAGTATTTTCTCATTTCTGTCCTCTCCAATGTGTGATTCAACCTATTTTTTTTTTTTTAAAGATTTGTTTATTTGAGAGAGAGCGTGGGCATGAGCAGGAGGGACAGAGGGAGAGGAAGTGAGAATCTAAAGCATACTCCTTGCTCAGCACAGAGCCCAACTCAGGGTTAAATCTCATGACCTGAGCTGAAGTCAAGTCTGATGGCTAACCGTCAGAGCCACCCAGGTGCCCCTGAACCCCATTTTTAATTAGGTGGATATAATCTGGATTTATATTATAATGAATTTTAGAATGAGGCTCTTTGGTTTCCAACATTGGATACATGGTAGGAAACATTTATTTATTATAAGAAACTGTAATACGAAAATTATTCAGTAGATATATTCTGACTTATTCTCTTCTGTTTTTAATGAAAACAATTTTCAGGAACAAGAGCATTTATCTATTCAACAAATGCATATTGAGTGCATTCTCTATGTCAGATCTAATAATATGGTTAGGGAATACAACAGTGAACAAGACAGACCAGAAAGACTCATATCTTCTTGAAATATATTTAGGTAGGAGAAATTGATAATAATTCAATAAACAAATAGTTAAATTAGATAATTAAAGATAATATTTTCTGTTTGACAGAAATGGAGCAAGAGCCACAAAATGGAGAACCTGCTGAAATTAAGATCATCAAGGAAGCATACAAGAAGGCCTTTTTGTTTGTTAATAAGGGACTGAATACAGATGAATTAGGTCAGAAGGAAGAAGCAAAGAACTACTATAAGCAAGGAATAGGACACCTGCTCAGAGGAATCAGCATATCATCAACAGAGCCTGAACACATAGGTGCTGGGTGGGAATCTGCTAGACAGATGCAACAGAAAATGAAAGAAACACTCCAGAATGTACGTACCAGGTTGGAAATTCTGGAGAAGGGTCTTGCCACTTCTCTACGGAATGATCTTCAGGAGGTGCCCAAATTATATCCAGAATTTCCACCTAAAGACATGTCTGAAAAGTCACCAGAGCCTCAGTCCTTTAGTTCAGCTACTCAGCATACTGAAGTAAATGGAAACACTTCAACGACAAGTACAGGGTTGGTTCCTGCACCTAGTTCTTTATCCTTACAGTCTCAAAGTCATCCAGCAGAAGCACCTCCTGCTTATACTCCTCAGGCTGCTGAGGGTCACTACACTGTATCCTATGGAACGGAATCTGGGGAATTTTCATCAGTTGGAGAAGACTTTTATAGGAATCATTCTCAACCACCTCCTCTTGAGACCTTAGGGCTAGATGCAGATGAGTTGATTCTGATACCAAATGGAGTACAGATTTTTTTTGTAAATCCTGCAGGGGAGGTTAGTGCACCTTCATATCCAGGGTACCTTCGAATTGTGAGGTTCTTGGATAATTCTCTTGATACTGTTCTAAACCGTCCTCCTGGATTTCTTCAGGTAAGCCAGAGAAAAATGTAAACATAATTTGAAATATGTATAGAATACATTGTTTTTGTTTGTCAATATTTATTATGTGTCCAGGACAACAAGTGCAAAAAGATCATTCTAGTTCCTTATTAATATATTCTGTGAAATTTATGAGCCTTAAATGTCTAGATGTTTAATTTTTTTTTTAAGATACAAAATTGTTTTGTTTTGTTTTTTTTCAAAGTTGTGTTTTATTATTAAAATTGTGGTGATAAGACCTGAGGGACATTGGAGCATTCATCCTTAAATTTTTAATTCTTTATTGAAGAAGAAACCTAGTAACTTCAATTTCAAAAAGGATTTATGTAACTCATGTGGGTGTGTTACTGTAAATTTCCACAAATGTTGTCAAGCCCCATCTGAGGGGTTGATCTGAGCTAGACCTAGCCCACTATGTAGAACAGTGTTTCTCAACCAGGGGTGATCTCCCCCCACTCTCCAACCCAAAGACATTTTGACAATGTCTGGAGACATTTTTGGTTGTCACAACTGCGGGGTGAGTTGTGCTACTGCTACTGGCCTATAGTAGATAGAGGCCAGGGGGGACTCTAAACCTCTAAACAGGATCACTTTCATCAATCAGAATTATGTAACCCAGAATGTTAATCATGCAGAGGTTAAGAAACTTTGGTATAGAAGTAGAGATAGCAATGATAATTTAAGATCCATTTCTAATATTCCAAGCAGATAAATTTATTGTAATGCCCTTGGTCCAAAAGTAAAGAATGGTGCTAAATAACAACTGGTGGTGTTAGGGCACTGCTGTGGAATTAATGAAATATTCTAAAGGCAATATTTTGAAGGTGATATTGTAATAACAATCTGTTTTTAAAAGTTTCGACATCAGTACAGGGAGTTGGGTTCCAGGATTGAGGATTCCATTTATACTGTATATAACAAAGAAGTTTGCATGCATGTAAGGAAGATGACTATTTGAGCAAAGCAGTTCTTTTTGTCCAGAGTCCAGATGATGTGGTTGGTTTAGTTACAGCACAAGTTACCTAGATTGATTTTGTCTTTTGGTATACTCCACTTTGAAGTCTTACGTAGCTTTTACATGGAATCAACTTGAAAGTTGTTTAAAGGGAGTTGGAGACTTACTAGATATATATGAAGGAGTTATTTGGGGGCATTGCTGGAAAAAAAAAAAAAAAGACTTCATTATTGGATAGGAAGCATATTGTGTATCCCGTAGGTTATTTTGGGAAAGAATCCTTGAGGTAGAAAGAGTAGTCATATTGATAGGGATTGTGAAGAGGCTGATAAAAGCTGTAATACTTTCTGCTACCTGGTAATAGAGCTGTGTTGTAACAGTGGAATTTAAAACCTTTGCGGGGTGGGGTGTGCGTGAATGGCTCCGTCAGTTAAATGTCAGACTCTTGATTTCAGCACAAGTCGTGATCTCAGGGTTGTAATATGGAGCAAGGCTCCACGTTGGGCATGGAGCCTGCTTAAGATTCTCTCTCTCCTTCTCCCTCTGCCCCCCCAAACATAAATAAATAAATTAATACGTAATACAATAAAATACATTAAAAAATAAAAAAACTTTTTGGGCCCAGGCTACTGGAGATATGGGAAATGAATATCAGAAACACTCCACTTGGTTACACGAGCTCAACCATTAAAATGACTTGTTTTCTAGTAAAAATTTGTCCGTTTGAGTGCTTTAAATAAAGTGTTTTTAATCTTTCTAGTATCTCCTATTTTTGGTCGTAAATAATAAGTAAAATTTCACCTGAAGTTTGAGTTTCTTGAAGGAGCTCTCGTTTGCATGTATTCAGATGTTTGTAACAGTGAGCTAAAAGGCAGTTAACATGTATTTACTGAATGTCTCTGTTCTAAAAAACAAACACTGAATCAACTGAATATTAGAAATTAAATATAATTTTTTAAAATATAACTTCTTATACCCTAAAAATCACTGTAGGTCTGTTAATGAAATTAGAAATTAACATTTGTTCTTAAGTAGGCAGGCATAGAATTCTAGGGTTTCTAAAAATGATTTTTCTCTAGGTTTTAATTTAATATACTTTTTAAGCCTGTTAAATTTGTAGTCAGTTCATTAAAATTTAGACATAAGGTTGCTTTCTAAAAGTGAATCTGGGAGAAATCTGCCTGTGGTGGATAAGCCCTCCAATCTGCAATGATCTACCCTGAGAAATGTCTATAAAGTTTCATTTCAGAAGATCTGGGGATACTCCAGTTCAATCAAGGTGTCCAGAATGTTGTTAGTCTTAGAGAAATCATGACAATAAAAGAAAACGTTCCCAATTTTAGTTATTTAAGTACAACCTTTGCAACTTTTTTTTGTCGGTTTCATACCTCTGCTATTATTACTTTCTAAATATTTTAGAAATGAGACATTTAAATGTCTCATTTGTTGGGGTTCCTGGGTGGCTCAGTCGGTTAAGTGTCCAGTTCTTGATCTGGCTCAGGTCATGATCTCAGGGTTAAGATTCTCCCTCTCCCTCTACCCCACCACCCCTCTCTTAAATAAATAAATAAATGTCTCATTTGTTAATTTTGTCATCCCGACAAATAACAGCGGTGAAATTGAGAGATAGATGTGTTTTTTCTTAATTTATTGAAATACGTTACTATTCAAATTTAAATAATCTGGTGTATTACTTAAAGTCCTTTCATATACCACTCATAGTAATATACTTTGGAAGACACAGTAATCAGTTTTATTATGTCTTCTCTGAATTTGACTTATAAAAGATGGAGAGTGGTATTTGAGATGACTAAAAAAGAGAATCTATAAAAGAAGAATTTAAGAAGGCTTATTAAGGACTCTCCAAGAAAGAATCAGACTTGGATACTCTGATCCTTATAGGTTTATATTCTGTTGGTCAGAGATGATGGCAGTGTACCAGAATTTTCCATTTTTTATATGAAATCTTCCATGCTCTTTGACTCATTTACACAATATTTTGATAATAGATTATTCTCCCAAGTTTCTTAATAATTAGGAAAACAGTGTGTCCTGGATGAGCAGCACAATTAGAATATTCTCTTCGCTTAGAGTGTAATCTCAATGGAAATGAATACATTTGGATATTATGATTTAAATTTAGTCTCTTCTGAATTTTTATCTTCAGAAAGTGAGCCTAAGTCTTAGTGTATGGACAATCTGATGATATTGCAGGGCAGCTTTGTTTGTTTTGATAGAACTTAATAATAGATGGTAAATCCATAAGCATAACTTAATGTTCTATTCTAGCTATGTCACGTCAGGTTCTCTTAGTAAAACAACAAAAAAAATTAAGCAGCATTGTGAATGCTGGTTTTCTTTTTTGGTTTTTTTAGATTTTATTTATTAAGAGAGCGTACTGTGGGGGGAGAGGCAGAAGGAGAGGAGAGAGAGAATCTCGAAGCAGACTCCATGTTGATCGCAGAGCGTGACACGGGGTTTTATCTCACGACCCTGAAATCATGACCTGAGCCAAAATCAAGAGTCAGATGTTTAACTAACTGAGCCACCCAAATGCCCCTGCGAATGCTCGGTTTCTACTTAAAGGAATTGTTTGGCTTCTCTGGTGCCAGATTGCTTGCATCTAAATCCTAGCTCCACTCTTTTCACAGACTCTGAGCAACTTAATTAACCTCTCTGTGCCTTAGTTTTCTTGTACATAAAATGACAATATCTAACTTCATGGAATTATGTGGGTTAAATCAGTAAATACACGTACTTTTATTTCCACAAAATCATGTCTAATTTGAATTATAAAGAAAGTCTTAATTTACTTTGACTTATTTATTTAAAACTAAATTCATTATTGGTTATCTGTCTGCTATTTAAGGCTACTACTTTGAAGACCATATAGTTAGTGAAGCAATAACATTTTTAGGACAGTTCTTGTGAGTGATATGCACGAAGATCAGACTAGCAAGTGGCTAATTTTTAGTGGGAATTTATTGATGCTAATGATTCTGTAAAGCCTTGTAAAATGCATTTAGAATTTTGAAATGTTTATTTTCTGGTATAACAATTCTAAAACCAGTGAAAACCTTGTTATATTCATTGGTTTTTTTTTTTTCCTGACTAATCCTTTCAGGTTTGTGACTGGTTGTATCCTCTAGTTCCTGATAGATCTCCAGTTCTTAAATGTACTGTGGGAGCCTACATGTTTCCTGACACCATGTTACAAGCGTCAGGATGTTTTGTGGGGGTTGTCTTGTCTTCTGAATTACCAGAAGATGATAGAGAACTCTTTGAGGATTTATTAAGACAAATGTCTGACCTTCGGCTTCAGGTAACTTGTGTGATCATCTTTAGAATGAAATCTACTTTAATGTAAGCACTTATGCTTTTAAAGAAATTGTAGGGTCTAATGTGATTGAAGTTCGAAAAATGACAATATATAATTTGCCTGTGTGTGCACAAATACTAGTTGGAAATTGCCTGTAAATGGTGATTAAGATCGTGGTTTCTGGGGTCAAATTACCTGGGTTTGAATTTGAACTCTTGTACTTAATAGCTGTTTTACTCAAGTTATTCATCTTCTTTTTAGTTTCTTTATTATAAAATGGGAATAATATCTACTTCACTGGGCTGTGGTGAAGATTAAAGGTTAATACATTAACTGTCTTCTATCAGTGCTGGCAAGTAGTAATGTTTTGTGAATGTTAATTCTTGTTATCACCACAGCCTTCCTGCTCAGTTGGAAAAATAGCCTAATGAGACTAAATGGTGAAGTGAAGGTAATTTGGGCATCAGCAGATGGTTATGTTGGACATTTTAGGGGTACGATTGGCATTTTGAGGAAGAAACAGGTTTTAGTTGAGGGAGTTGTCTTTGTTCTCATGATAAATAAAGCTAAGTAAAGAGAAAATAAAGTACAATTTAAAATATGGTCTGTCATCCTAAGAACTTGCCTTACTTATTAAGCCTGTTTTTTTCCTCCCCGCGTGTTGATCTGTCATAAGGAGTCAAAATATAGACTATTAAGGAGAGGTGTTCTTCAGGTGTTCTTGCGCATATTGATGTAGGACAAGGGGGGGGAAATATTTTTGATTGTGAATATTGACAGTTTTCTGAAGTTGAAGGAGATTGACAGCATGATAATATACTCTTTTACTCTCTATTTCAGTCAGTGTGTATTTAGAATCCATTATTTAACTAGGTATTGTGTTAGATGATGGATGGGAAGACAGAACAAGAGACTGAATATAAAGATACTATTTAACAGCTCCTATTCTCAGGCACTTATAGTCTTCTGAATAACCACAGTACAGGATGATGATAGGTGATGAAATAAAAGTATACACACAGTTAAGGAGATCAGGGGATATTTCACAAAACAGTTTCCTTTGAGTTCAGTCTTAAAAGTTTTGTTCCTGTTTTCTCAGAAAGTAGAATACACTTTCATTCCATACCTATGTTGAAAAGATCACAGGTGACAGGAGCAGACTACTAGCTAAGCAAAAGGTCAGAGTCCTCTCTAGCATTAGATTGTATGAACTGTATATGAGAATGACCTGGTGATCAACATAAACTTTAGCATAGCCAATGCTAAAAATTTAAGCTATAGTAACAAAACATGTGGTCCCCTTACAGAGGTGTGTGTAGCCTCAGTGTGCTCATAGAGAGTAGTTGCCAAAGGCAAAAACATGGTCAAATGGATAAGAGTTCAAGTCTTAGCTTTGCTGTTTACTAGCTGAATGAAGTGACATTCCTAATTATTTCAGGCCTGTCATGGAGCAGGTTCTCCCTTCACCCCCTACATTCATTGGACCTATATTACTGGGCTTTAGGAAAGAAATTAAACCAACTTTTACATGTTTACTTTTTGGTTGCACATCATTTTTAGTTTGCTCTGTTGTCCCAGAACTCTAACTGTAAACAAAAATTAGTTACTAGCTATAACTTTGACTTGTCTTTACTCTTAAGTATTCATTCAGCAAAGTATATGCGAACAGAATATCTTCAGTATTAAGTACAAAAACAGAAAACAAAATCAGTCTTCCAACAATGCAGAGTGGTTAAACTGGACATGAGTTTTGTTCATTGCCTCTAAACTCATTTAGTCTTACATGTGTTCCCTAAAACTTACCATTTGTTATTTAATTAAATTCAAATGTAGCTACATCTGACATAATGATAACTTAGACAAACAACTTTTGTAAGTTTATCTTTTATGCTTTGTCTTTAGAAATTTGGTTTAGGCCATATGCTGTGAACTAAAGAACTCAAGGGGTTGGGATTTGGTGATGAGATAAAACAAAAGTATAGAGGAAAAACTAGCAAAAGTGGTTGTATTTGTAGATTGTCAAAAACATCAGAGTTTGAACAAGCACATCATTAGAGCATAGCTTAGAGAAAATTTGAATTTGATTTAAGGTTTAGTCTACCCCTTAGGCCAATTGGAACTGGGCAGAAGGAGAAAATGAATTCCAAATCCCTGGAAGAGCTAGATGCTCCCCTGACCAACTGAAGGAAGCCAGTGGCACTGACGTGAGACAGTTGGGTCCTTCATTGGACCAAGACAATAAGGACGTGCGTCCTAAAGGAAAACGGGGGAAAAAAGTAAGTAAAGTAAGTAAAAAAGCAATAAGGTATATGTGTGTGTTCTATTCTAATTGTACCTTTCACCAGTTTCAATTATTTATAAGATCTTATCCCTGTTTACTAAAACAGAGTAACTTTCAGAATCACAAAATGATCACTGGCAAAAATAATTAGAATCAGCTTTAATATTTTCCTTTCCAGTGTTTGTTACTTAAACTGTTTAAAACATACTCTGTGTTTTGGGGGATAGATTTTTTTTTGAAGTATTTGAAAGATTTTTGTATTTACATTAATGCATATCTTTTTGTTTTGTGTTGTGTTGTTCTCTACCTTCCTTTATACACCAGAATCTTGGGGCTAGATATGCTTTTCCTTACACTACCATTTTTATTCAGTCCCTTGTTTCTGGTCATCAGGAAAGAGAATGAATTTTTAAAAATATGTTTAGTAGTGGGGTGTCTCGGTGGCACAGTCAGTTGAACATCTAACTTTTGGTTTCAGCTCAGGTCTAGATCTTGGGGTCCTGGGATTGAGCTCCACATCTGGCTTTGTGCTCAGCACAGAGTCTGTTTGGAACTCTGTCTCCCTCTTCATCAACCCTTCCTCCCCGCCCTTGAGCACTCACTCTCTAATAAATAAATAAATCTTTAAAAATATATATGTTTAGTTTTTTCTTTTATTTCTTAGATCCTGAGTATTCGATATGCTCTAAATGGTAGTAAGTTCAGTAAGTATTTAGTGCTAGAATGTTAAGCATAGTGGAAAAGTTAAATTTCTTATCTCAAGGAATTTATTGTCTAGCTAGCAAAGAGCATTTCTATCCAGTGTGATCATTAGATGAAGGTACATAGGTTATATAGTAGGCTAGATTGCACCATCTAATGTACAACCTAGCCTCATAGATAAGTATGGGCCTAGAGAGGTGTGGGAAGCAGTAAGGAAGGCTTCTGAGAGGGCATTATGGCTAAGATGAGTCCTAAAGGATGAAGCAAAAGTTGGTCATGCATATAGCAGATTGAAGGGGATTCTGGGCAGAAGTAGTAATATAAGCATCTATGAAGAAAGAAAATAGCATTGTGCGAGTATCGAATTACAGTTTTGTATTGTTCATTGTTGTATTCCATATTATAAGTGTTCAATAATTATCTTAGAAGAATTCATATCACTTGAATATTCTACATTTAAAATTTTTTTTAAGGATTGTATTTATTTGAGAGAGAAAGAGAGCACAAGCAGGGTAGGGGCAGAGGGAGAAGGAGAAGCAGACTCCTGCCCAGCAGGGAGCCCAACAACATGGGGCTAGACCCCAGGACCCTGGGATCATGACCTGAGCTGAAGGCAAGCACTTAACCAACTGAGCCACCCAGGTCCCCCTTGAATATTCTACATTTATCTCTGGATTATGTTGAATGTCTTAGACCAGCTTTATGGAGGACACTGGGAGTCCAAGATGGTTCCAAGAAATATATTTATTAAAAACATTTTTTAAGTTAATGCACAAAATGCAAATCCAAAAGATACTTGGTGAAAAGTAAGTCTGCCTCCATTCCTATCCCTCAGCCACCTAGCTTCCTGCTCCAGATACATTATTGCTAGCTTCTTATCCTTGCAGATATATTCAAACGTCTATACATACACGTTTATTTTGTGTGTGAATTATACATGTACATGCACACATTCATGTAATAATACAAATGTAAGCATGGGAGGCAAACTGTTTTGCTCCTTTTTTACTTAATGTTTGGAAATTTTTTACATCATTTGAAACTTCCATTTTTAAAAAATTTAATTTTTTAACTAAAATAATCAAATCATATAAACAGGTTTATACTTTGAAAAACTTTACTCCCACCTTTGTCCATATCATTTTCCCTGCCACAGTAGGTTATCAAGAAGTTGTGTTTCTTCCCTCAGTTTCTTGAGGCAGGTAAAAGCAAATAAAAACAGATTTCTTTCCCTTTCTTATACAAAAGGTAACAACATGGAGTGTCCTGTATTTTGGTTTTTTTATTTGATGATAATTCTGTCAATGTTAATAAATGGAGAACCCTCTCAATCTTTTTTATAGCTACCTCATATTTCATTGTATGGATTTATGATAGTTTTCTTTAACCAATCTATTATTGAGTATTTGGATGATTCTAGGCTTTTGCTATTAGAAACAGTGCTTCAGTGACTAACTTTGTAGATCCATTGATTCAGACATTTGCCAGTAATTCATCAGGTAAATTCTTAGAAGTGGGGTTACTGAGTCAGTAGATAAATGCATTTGTAATTTTGATAGATTTTACTAAGCTGCCCTCCCTAAGGACTATACTCATTCAGAGTAGGAGACCTATTTCTTCATAGCTTAGTCCACAGAGTGGGTGATCAGCCTTTCTGTATTTTGGCAGTCTGATAGATGAGAAACAGTGTATTGGAATATCTTATTTGCATTGATTTTATTATGAGTGATGTTGTGTATCTGCTTAAGGTTTCCTTGAATTTTGTTTCCTGTGTGATGTGTATTCTTGTCCTTTGTCCATTTTTTATTATTGTGTTGCTAGTCTTTTTCTTAATTTCCAGGGGCTCTTTATGTAGTAGGACATTGGCTCATTATTAAAGATGGAAGTTGCTAATATTATGTTCAGTTTACCTTTGGGTTTTAATTATGAATGGCTTCCCCTCCCCCCCATAGAAGTTTTCGTTTTGTTTTTAATGTTGTTTTATATTTAAATGAAGTTCTCTTCGTATTTCTATTGGGAAGCTTGATTTTCAAGTAATTTTATAGTATTATGAGGTCTGAGTTAGCCTGCTATTAAGTTCTTAGAATGAATAAATTTAGCTTTGACATTTTAAGTGTTGGCCCTAGTTCTCATAACAGCTGTTAAATTAACAAAATACAGGTATATCTGTGTTCCCCATTTCCATTTAGGTGGAGTAGCAGATTCTTCTGTGTTTATATATTTTTACTTGCTTTTACTTGATTTCTATCAAAACCGGTTTATTTGGATACATCCTTCCTTACTGATTGAGTCATTTAACAAATCTTTTAAATCTTACTGAGTATCATGTGCATACTGTCATCAAGGGGTTGATAGGTTTATAAAGGAACTCATAGTCTCATCAGTTTAAATAGGATTTGATAAATGCTATATTGGAGGTATGTTAGTATTTAAACCTTACTCACCAGGGAGATCTTACATAAGACCAGTACAGTTTTAAGCTTTATGGCAGTTGTGGTATTTTGCTTTATGTTGTAAAATATACTGGTAACTATGTTGGCTGGAGATATTTTTATCAATTATAGCTAGTATTTGTTGGCTTAATATTTTATTACATAATGCTTATAATTTTTCTGCATCTAAGTTCTTTATTGTTTTACATTTTGAAAAATTTTTACTAGGCTAAAGACCCTTCAAGTGAAGAAGTTAATCTGAGTCACATTGTACCCTATGAGCCAGTTTCAGAAGAAAAAGCAAAGGAATTACCTGAATGGAGTGAGAAAGTGGCTCACAATATTTTGTCAGGTATTACAGTAATGTTAATTTTTTCCCCCTATAATGTGAAAGCTTTGGAATCCATAAGAGAATACTTAGAAAGATAGTATTTTGTATTTTGGTTCTAAGTGATCATTTTATAAATACTTAAACAAAAACAGAAGGAACTAGTCTTTTAGAATATTACATATTATCATATAGGTATAAGTTCTTCTTGCCTATTTTCTGTTTCATTCTTTGGAAAATTGATAGTGAAAAGCTTCGGGAATCCCCATACTCTCAGGATAGCTCTTCTGAACATAAAATTAGTTATTTCCCTTTCCCCTTTGAAATTCCCCTTTAATCCTTTTCTTTTCTCCCCTTCTCCCCCTTCCTCTTCCTCTAAAAAAATGGTGAGATACTCATAACATCTTTGGAAGCAAAGTAGCACTCCCTAACCAGACTGCAGTGGAGGTATGAAGAGACCTGAGGATTATAATAGCTAAGCTTTGGGATGTAGGCCCTACTATTTAATTCTGATTAGAAAGGGCATCAGATCAGTTATTTTAAAACCAGAATGATCGTTCCTGACATACGTCTTTCCACTTTCATTGGTTAGCATTTTAGCTTTTCAATTGTTGTAGCTCTTAGATTTGGACCTTCTATTTTGTTTTTAAAAAACACTGTCAGTCACACTTTAGTAAGCCAAATTCATGACCCTGTAAAGGAATCTTGATCAGTCATTTAAAAGACTGTCAGTGCAGATTTCCATCACTGTAATAAATACCCATTAAATAAAGGTATCTTAATCAGAGGAAACCTTCAACATGAAATACCAACAAGTTAAAATAAGTGAAAATTAACTAGGAACTAACATAATATTTTGCCCATGTCAGAGAGCTGCTAGAGATAAGACAAAGCCAAATTTTTCAGTTATAATTTTAACAGTTAAAATTGAGCCTTGAAAAGATTTTCAAAGAAGTGCTAAAGAAAAATCTTCACTCTTACTACCCGGCCCCATAACTTTACAGATTGCTAGGCTATTAGGTCAGCATTCAGAAAACTTGCCTATATTCACAAATATGTAGATAATTTCATAGGTTATTTTCTTAAGTTTTTTGAATTCATACTGCTCAAGATTGTTCTGTTTACTATTGCTGTGTAACAAACCATCCCAAACTTAATGGCATGAAGCAACAAACATTTATTTATACTTAGGAGTACTGTGGGCCAGGTATTCCAAAAGGTCACAACAGGGATAGCTTGTATCTGCTTCATGATGGCAGGACCTCAGCTAGGAAGACTCAAAGGCTGACTAGTGACTCAGTAGCTGGGGGCCAGAATCATCTGAAATTTCCTTCATTCACAAATCTGACATCTGGGTTGGAAGAGCTCAAAATTTAGGACTGCCAAGTAGAGTGCCTTGACATGCTCGCCATGTGTTTGACAGATTAGCAACCTTAAGCTAGTCAAACTTCTACATGGTAGCTCTGGGTTCCAAGTATGAATGATATAACAACAGGCAGAAGCTTACATACCCTTTCTAACATGTTCTTGGAAATTTCTAGTATCACTCATTACAAGAAAATAATAAACATCAGATTTAAGGGGATGTGACATAGACCCCACATCTCAATGGGAGGAATGTCAAGGTCATGTTGAAAGAACATATGGAACAGGTGATACTGTTTGGCTACCTTTGGAAAGTATTGTATGCCATTAAGTCTTAGGCCTCCTAGGTACCATAGAGATTCCACATACTGGCTCTATTTAGAGAGGTAGAGCATCCTTCGAATCAGCTAATCCTGGGGACAGATCTCTTTAGAGATTTCAGAAAAACTCTCAGCAGTGCATCATTTGAAAATGAGCAAAAACTACACTATGATAACACTTAGGGGCCTGCTTTACTACTCGAGACTTTAGTAGGCTTTTGTAACTCTTTTCTTTGCATCTTATCTCCTCAGTTCTAGCAATACCCGTAATAGTTGGTTACATTAAAATTATTTAACTGCCAATCAGAGTACATATCTTTTTATGTGCTTTTTAATAGGTAGAATGAAAACCAACTAGCTCACCAAATACTTGAGGTACAAGTAACAAAGAAAATGGCAGAATATCCAAGATTTACTCCAGGGAAAATGATCTGATCTGTCAAGAGACTGTTTCTGCCTGACTCATGCAGGCTCTATATAAAGATAAGTAATCAGGGATCTAAATTGAGCTTATTCACTTTAGCCTGTGATCGTTCCTGTCCAGTGTCTGAAGATCAGTAAAGATCAGTAAAAGCTACAGTATTGTATTTCATGAATACAAAAGGTGAAAAAATACGAACTGCTTAAAATTTACCTACGTAGAAAATTGGCTTGAAAGGCTAGAATTACACTTTTAAAAAGGCAGCTGCCAAACATTTTAGATGGAGGGTTTAGTAAGCTAATTTGGGAAGTGGTAGAGGATCTGTGACAATAGACCGATTAGAGGGTCCCCTCACTGGGTTAAATTTGAATGAAATAATTTTAAGTCATCTGCAACTTCTCATTTATTCAGCAAACATTCATTGCCTGCTCTATCTCAGCATTAAATGGATGGATGCATATAATGCGAATATGGATAGAATAAATCTGTATCTGGCACTACACATGCCATTTAAAAGATCTTAATAGCTACCAATAAATCATTACATTTCCTGATCTTCTATTGTAATATCTTAGGTTTAATGTATTATCTCTATAATGCACTCTTCCATGGTGATAGCTTCTTTGTAACTTGCATCTAGCATTTCTCTTTATCAGTCCTATGACTTCTCATTTATCTAATTTCCATTTATTCTTAGTCATTAGTGGACTCTGTCCCTCCTGTTTGTTTCATTGCAGGAATATAGTCTACTTAAGCTTTCCTTTGTTTCATTGTCGTTTATGATTTCTCAGTCTTCCTTCAAGCTCAGCTGGTTTTTTACTTCTTAAATATTTTCAACCTGAAAGTTAACTCTAAACCCCCTATGGATATTTTTAATAGAGGTCTTCAGTCCCTTTATTGTTATGGGAACTCTTGGCTGGAAGGTATTTGTCTGGGTTTGAGACCTGGTCTTCCCCCAGAGGTTGGACAGTGGGGGTAGTATTTGAGCTAGAGGTGGACATGTTAACTAAAAGAGGAAGAGAAACACAACAGTTTTTCTGATCAGTTACCACTTGGCACTTTATTTTTCATTGTTAGCATTTTTAAATAAACAGGATTTTCACATGATCACTGGATGCCTACTCACTCATAGGCCAAAGTAATTATGTAAAAGCCATGCCCCAGACCTTTGGAGAATATACTTAGGTATTTTATGTGTCTAGCTTTAAAAGCTTGTTTTTTCAGGGTATAGCCAAAAAGGAAATATTTAAAATTGTAAGCTCTCCAAAGCTGGGTAAAACTTTCTTCTTCCTCTTAGGGGAAACTATTCTCCTTGGTATTTTTTCTTGCTTTTCCCATCTCCTTCCCACTTCTCCTTTCCTCATGTGTACACAGGGCCTTTTCACTAGAGAAGTCTATGCTATCCTGCTTTCTGTCTTGACAGTCTCATTTTTCATGCATGCTGTAAGAAGCATTGAGCAAAGCAAATGGCTAGGAACTATCATGAGAAATGGCTAAACCATTTAGGCTTCCGAGTTTTCTTCTTAGATCTTTTCTACTCATGTATTCTTTGAGTAGTCTTCTGTCTTTGTCATTCAGGTTTATGTTACAAACTAAAAGGTGCTGAGGTCATGGAATTTGGGTTTGGATTGAGGGAGGAACAGGACTCCCTGCCTTATGCCTTTTGTCTAAAGCAAGCAAGAGTTCTGCCTTGGTGTTTGAGATCTGGGTTTATTGGTTTCCAATTTGCATTATTTGTGTCTAAACCCCTCAGTGCTTCATAGAGGAAAAGTGGTACCTGGACTAAGGCAACAACAAGAATACCTGAGTCCTCAAGCCAAATACCGTGTTATTGGCACCAAAACCCAGAATTAATCCCTAACAATAGTAATAGTGTGGTAAGTAACATGTAGAGAGATACCTACAAGTAGTAGTAGCAGCATAGAGTAATACAAAACTATATTAATGAGTGATCTATGACCTAAGTACTGAAAGATGAATTTACCTAGAAAAAATATATTCCAGCAGAAAATTATAATTGTAAATTTGGCTTGAAAGTTTACGGTATGTTTGGGATCTGAACATTGAATGCCTTCTTTTTTTTCCTGTTGGTTTATTAAAGGGTTTATAGGTATAATCAGCTCTAATATTGTGGACTTTTAAATCTTCCTATAAAAAGGTGCTTCCTGGGTGAGCTGGGGTTTGGTCAAAGGTGCTGAATTTACTGGCAAAGCAATCCAGAAAGGTGCTTCTAAACTCCGTGAACGGATTCAACCAGAAGAAAAACCAGTGGAAGTTAGTCCAGCTGTGACCAGGGGACTTTATATAGCAAAGCAGGCTACAGGAGGAGCAGCAAAAGTCAGTCAGTTCCTGGGTAAAGTAACTTTGGAGGACTTTACTTCTTTCAGTTAAATTAAAAATGATCTTTTAATCCTGGTTAATCTAAATGTTCATTTAGATGGTTTAACCTTAGGAGTAAAGGATTAGGACAAAGCAGTGTCACCTTGCTACTCATAGTGGGATCTATAGCAACATCAACCTATCTGAGAGCCTTAGAAATATTTCAGGTACTTGGCACACATTAGTGATTCAGAAACAAGATCCCTAGGTGATTTTTATTTGCTTATTAGTTTGAGAAACATTGGTTAAAGGGTTATTTTGATGTGTCGAGAGGGGAGTGTCTGTGCCTTTGAAAAGGAATGGCTCTGAATGTATTTGCTATCCTTGACTATGACACATTCTCTTAAGGACAGCTCACTGCATAGTAGTTGGGGTCAAGTGGGAGGGATGTATCGTTTGAATTAAGCTGATTTGGTAATTCTGGTGTCAGCCTTCCCAAGTAATATCCTACTAATTCCTTCTCCTTTGAGAATCATAGATCTAAAGTTTGGTATTTTAAGTTGGCCAGATCACTGCTTCATGAATTATCATTAGATTTAGTAAGATTATCTTTTTGGTATTCAATATTCTTTGAATCAGATTTTGGATTGTTTACTTAAATAGACTTAAATACTTTATTACTATTTCAGTGAGATATTTATCAATATGGAGAAAACCTAGAAATACACATAGCTAGAAAACATGAAAGATGAACCTACAAGTCTTTCATTGCATCAGTCTTGGTTTTCTTTTAAGCAAATTGCCAAAAAGAACATTATATTTAAGAGGCAAGGTTTTAATCATTAGGTTCTACAAACGTATCTTTAAACCAAATAATAGGCTTTGTTTAAAAACTAGCCAGCCTTCGTTCTCATTATATAGAAATGCTAAATTATGTGATAAAACAACTTTAGATGCTCATGTAAGAATTTTGTTAAGTAAGAGTGGTAAAATCAAAGGAAGAATACATTTTTTTTATGGTTATATTAGTTGACGGAGTTTGCACCGTAGCAAATTGTGTTGGAAAGGAACTAGCTCCACATGTCAAGAAGCATGGAAGCAAACTTGTTCCAGAATCTCTTAAAAAAGACAAAAATGGGAAGTCTCCCTTGGATGGTGCTATGGTCGTAGCAGCAAGTAGTGTTCAAGGTAACAAAGACCCATAAATTTAACTAGGAAGCTCCATTCGTTTAGCTGTAGTGTTACTGACTTTTAAATATATTTGCAGGATTTTCAACTGTCTGGCAGGGATTGGAATGTGCAGCCAAATGTATTGTTAACAATGTTTCAGCAGAAACTGTACAGACTGTCAGATACAAGTAAGTTGAGTTTTATCATTTTAATGACTAAATCTCCTATAGTATTTGCAGAAATTCAGGACAGTTAAAATGATCGTGTCATTATTGAGTATCTGATAAAACATTTTTTTACTCTGTTTTTCTTAATAATATTTTAGGTAAATCAATAGAATTACTGTCACTTTGTCTTACATTACTAATGGTTATATTTGCTCATCATTAATGCAAAGAATAAGTTTAATGAAAAAAAAGCCTGTAGTTTCTGAATACCTTATTAACTGCATGTTCTTGATGGGTGATGTTTGCTGGTAGTTTTGATGGGAAAAACTTGAATTATATTAATGTATTGTATCTTGTTAACATTATCCCCTTTTGTATACAAAGAATGGTAAATATTGTCACATCTTATTTGAATCTACCATTGTTCATTCTCATTGGAATGGACAGATGGTATGTCATCTATTTCATATATTAAGAAGTGGGCAAAAATAGAAATGAGTGATCTGCCCGGCTACTCTGATAACTATTAAAGGTGAGACTTAAAACAGGATCTTCTGATTTTAGCTCTTTGTTCTTTATAGGTCCTAGGGGAATCTAGGTCTAAAAATTAAATCTAGTATGAAAGACCCAAGTTGCTTTCTTAGCTTTGAATTAATTTAAAGCCTAATATTAAATTTTTATTAGAAACCAAAAAGTAATATTAATGGTATTCTCAACTCCCAGTTATTTGTATTAATTATCTACTCACAACATTTGAGTTCATACTTATGTATTAGACATTGTGTTCAGTGCTTTTCCATATATGTATTTAATCTTTAACACTATTTTTCTTTGAGAGAGGAGAGAGAAAGGTGGGAGAGGGGCAGAGGAGGATAGAGAATCTTAAGCAGGCTTCTTGCCCAGTACAGAGCCCAGCATGGAGGTGCCATCTCACAACCCTGAGATCATGACCCCAGCCAAAATCAAGAGTCAGACACCTAACCGACTGAGCTACCCAGGCACCTCTAATCTTAAACACTATTATCTCTATTTTACAAATGAGGAAACCAAAGCATAAAGCTGTTAAATACCTTGTTAAATATTATACCCCTAGAGCTGGGGTATAAGCCAGGTCTCTTTGTGTCATGCAGTGTGAAAGAACAGTACTGGACCAACCCTGTCCTTGATGAGACATCTGTGCAAGTTTAGTATCTAGGGTAAGAAACCACTATCTATCAAGCATTTACCTTCCCTCCCACTATAGTAAATTACCTGTGGCTTAGGAAAAACTAACTTAATTTCCAGTCTGAGTTGATTTGACCTCCATCTGGGGCATGCATACATTTTGAGTCAAAGCAACGTAACATCTTGGAGTGTCAGTTTGACCAAAAGATTTGTCAAAGAAAACACAGAATAGATCTGAAATTCTTTTGGTGGAAATATAAAACCCAAGTCTTCCAGCTTACCTCTTGGTACTTAGCCTTGATCTCTAATATTCTTTGTGTTATGGCTCTGAGGTTACTTTTGTGGGTCAGTCGTAATTAGAAAAAGTTTTTTCTTTTGTTCCAAGAGTCCAAGTGAGTCAGAAGTGCCTTTTTGGCCAAAAGTGAATTATTTTTAGATTATCAGTATCATTTGTTAGCAGAGATAAGTAGGCAGTCATGTTAGAAAGTAATAAATGCTTCCAGTGGCTTTGCCCATTTCCTAGTTTAATGAAAGAAAATGCTTATCTAAGTACAGTTAAGTAGAGCTTTATTAAAGATTTGGGATTCACATAACTAGCAAGGTTTTAGTGTAGATTTTGTATTTTTGGTCCTTAGGAGATGAAAAGGACATTTTAACTGTGGTTCTGAGCTCATTTATTTTTATTATGGTATGTATTGCTGTTCTTTTTATCCTTTACTCCAAAGATTCATGGAGTGCAAAAACAGGTAAGAATTTAGTTAAGTAGGTTTATATTTCTAACTATAAAGGTACTTTGGTCTTAGCAGTAATTTAATTAGAAACTTAGGAAGATGTGAGGGGCAGTGGGAATATAAAGGGTTTTGTAATACTGTTTCCTCACTTATGGCCCAGAAGTAGAAATTGTTTTTTAAAAGAAGAAACTGCAAGTATTAAACCAGTAATAACTTAATGATATTTATCACTGAAGAGATGGAAGAGCCAGTTACTTCTTTTAATTTGGTTCTCATTTATTTATATAAACTTGTATTTATGAATTTACATCTACTTACACTTTGAAAAAGTATTTGATAGCATAAGCACTTGTGTTTTTCTCCTCTAATCCAACTGATGATAGTATAATAAAATTTGTATTTTTATTGCCTATGATAACTTATTCTCCCAAGTTTTGAATCTGCCATAATTATATGCATTATGCCTAGGAGAAAAACGAATGTGTTATATATACTTCCTTATCTGATTTCTGGTGTTACAAGCCAGTACGGAAGATTATCTTTTCCTTTAGGCATATTTAAAAGCAGATTGTGTTAGAGAAGTATATTGTTTATGTTTCATGGTTTTGATTATGATTCAAGATAACGTTCATTGATTATGAATGGTTTATCTAAGGATCTATATAATTAATTATATTCTTAAAATTTTTAGGTAAATGTGTAGGAACTATTAAGACTATTTTTGTCAGTTACATTAATGCTTTTGTCTTATTTTAAATTTAGGAACTTGAAAACCTACAAGAACAATAAAAAAGCAATAAGTAACTTCAAATCTGCTATATTTAATTGCAGTATGGTATCTACTAAATAATTCATCACTCTTCCAAATAGCTTCTAAATTTCACCTTTAAGCCCCCCCCTTTTTTTCCATTTGTAATTGTTTAGAGGATGGGGTACCTTGCTGGCTGGCTCAGTCAGAAAAGGATGTAACTGTTGATCTTGAGGTCCTATGTTCAAGCCCCACACTGGGTATAGAGATTACTAAAAAAAATAAACAGTTTAGAGGAAAAGCATATAAATTCAGTAAGTTAGATCCATTTTTGTTTTCCCCTCATTAAAATTTTATCTTGTTCTAAGATAAAATGTGTTCTGCATTTTTCTGAAGAATAAGCCTAGTAAAATTGTTTTTCTATAAGGAATTTATTTTTTTAAGATGTAGTATTTTATTGGTTTGCTTAGTGAATTTTAATTAAAATTCCCCTTAAATTTGCACTAGGTGAAGGGGCAAATTCAAACTCATTGAAGGTAATTCTTTTGGCAGATGTCATATTACTCAAAACCAGTTCTATATAGCATCTGTTTAGGAGTTATATAAGATCAGTCTTCTCTTTCCTGTATGGTAACTATACAAGCATTTAAACATTAGCTTCATGTCCTTTACTTACTTATTCTTATCTCCTGAATACTCCCAATTCCTTTAACAATTCCATATATAGTACGGTTTCCACATCCTTTATTTATCAGTGTTTTTCTCAAAATGGAATCCAGAATTGAATGTAGCATTGTGTGTTGTGACCAGATAGAATACAGTGGGATTTGCCTCCCTTGTTTGGGCATATTTAGCATTTGGCAAATATGGCACACAACGCATCTCTTTAGTAGCTGTTACTTTATTGACCCATATCAAATTTGGGTTTTTTTTTTTAAATGAAACTTATATTTAAAATCTGGGCCTTTATCTCATTTTTGGACAGTTGATACTTGTACCTAAAATTAAGAACTTTATATTTACACTTGCTTAATTTCACATTGTTGATTTTGACTCATCATTAAGTCTGTCTTTCAGTTAGGCTTCAGATTTGGTGTATGTCGTATTAGCCAGGGTTCCATTTTATGCTATCTTAAGATTTGAAAGACGTGTTTTTTTAATGTCTTAGATATCTTCCTCAATTTTTCATGAATAAGGTCTAATCACATACGTACTGTAGCCTCTCCTGATTGATCTTGCTCCAAGACTTACTGCTTGTTAAGATTAGTGGGTCAGCTGTCTACAGATTTTAACAGTATTCTCATTTAACTCACCATTCAATTTTATCTTATCAGACTATTTCTCAGGGTTGTTGTCTTCCATATCCATTCATTGAATATTGGTTCTAAGGTTTACTGTATGCTCAGTCCTTTTCTGTTGTTTGTGAATATTAATTATACTGGGATCTGTAGTTACAACCTCTCAAATTCTATGTTTCCAATTAATTTTTGTCTTAGTCTTTTGGCTTCATAAATCCCAACCCATAGCCCTACAGCTATTTGTTTGCCAAGTCCTGTTTTTTTATATTTATCCTTTTCTCTTCAGCCTTATGACCACTACTGTGGTTGAATAGACCCTCATCATCTCTCATCCGTCTTATAGCTTGTTTCCTAACTGCTTCCTCTGTCTCCCTCTTACACCCTTAAAATTAACAATGCAACCTCAGTTAGAGCTGTCTAAAACATAAATTTGGTTGTGCCATTCTCATCGGTTTCAACATAAAGTTTAAATTCCTCAGTTTCACTTGTAAGGTCCTTCATAAATTGGCCACAACCCTTGTCTTGGATGGATAGACTAAGAAGATGCTATTTCTATTTTAAATATTTAAGATTAATATTTCCAAGAATAGTTTTGAAGGTTGTATATAAATTGAATTTTAGGCAGATTTACTTTAAATTTATGACTGAAATTTTGCTATAATTAGTTAAATCTAGAATCACTGCCAATATGCTGTCTTTGTAGACTTTACTGAATGTGCTGGAGAATTTTTTTTTTCCTGCAGAAATTTCTGCACAGTCTCATTCAAATTGTGTATTAAGTCTCATTGACTTATTTAGAGCATACTTTATATTCATTTTTATTTCTCTTCAATTGGTAGTGTTACTTGGTATAAAAAATCTGATTTGATAAGCTATAATTAAACTTTTTAAAAAGTAAGAAATCAAAGATAAACATTGTCTTTTTACCAGAAATAGGCTTTCTAGTTTTTAGCAGTGTAGTCTGAATCTACAGTATAGTTTGAATGAAGAAAAGAACTGAGCAGTTCTTTATCAAGGAGGGGAAGAATAGATTCCTGCCAGGAATACTGGTTCTAAGGCATATTGGGAAGCAGAGGTGATAGGTGAGAATGTATTAAAGAAAATAAACACAACTGCCTAAAAGTCATTTTATTAGGTCTTTAAAAATACACATTTTTTATAATGGAATTTTCAAAGTGCTTTAATCTAGACATCTCATTTTATTATATGAAGAAAAAATTAATGAGGTGTAAAGAGGTTGAGATCTCACCAACATCATATGGTTAGTTTGGGGCACAATTGATATTAAAATGTAGTTTTTTGGGGCGCCTGGGTGACATGTGAATATCTGAGATGCGAGTGGTTTAGGCCGATACCAGCCAGTACAAAGGCCTGCTTCTTCCTTTCCCACTCCCCCTGCCTGTGTTCCCTCTCTCGCTGGCTGTTTCTCTCTCTCTGTCCAATAAATAAATAAATAAATAAAATCTTTAAAAAAATTAATAAAATAAAATAAAATGCAGTTTTTTGACTCCTAGTTTGGTACTGTTCTCAAATTAACAGGAATTGCTGTTGAAATGGAGCTAGCAGGGGAAAACAAGCAAAACATTAGCGTATCAACACAGATTCCTTCTTGCACATTACTACTAATAATACAGCCTTTAGAATTGTGTTACATATAAAAATATCATGAGTGCAGTTAGAGGTATCAGATTGCATCAGTATAATAGGGAAGTGGAAGTTCCTGAATCTGAAGGATTTCCTGTATTTAAAAACACTGATATGGCCAAATTCTTAAGTTAACCATGTCACTTTATTGTAGCTCACACAGACCTGGAAAAGAAAAGCCCTAGAGAAACCTGCTCAACCAAGAGTTATGCTCCCCCTTCCAGTGCTGAAACTGCTACCCCCTCTTTCTTCTCTTTTAACTTTAGCCATTGCTACCTGATGATAGTATTTGTGAGGGCTTGATTGACAGTGAGAAGGTTCCATGTCTTCTGCAAAATTAGCAAATGCTATGGAATATCGAGGGGTTGCAAAGCAACAGGGACTGGCAGACAGCAGTTAAGGAAGCTTTAATGTCTGGTAACTGGTGAGAAAGCCCCAATGAAGAGTGGTATGGGGGCGCCTGCGTGGCTCAGTCAGTTAATCGTCTGACCCTTGATTTCAGCTCAGGTTACGACTTTGGGATCCTGGAATCGAGCCCTATGTCTGGCTCTGCACTCAATGGGAAGTCTGCTTCAGGATTCTCTCTCTCCCTTTCCATCTGCTCCTTCCCCCAATCATACATGCTTTCTCTCTCTCAAATAAATAATAAACCTTTTTTTAAAAGAGTGGTATAGACATATGGTTTGACAAATTATAGGTTCTGTCCTCCTCTGGCTCTAATAACATTAGGCACAGGACAGAATGGAATCCTCATCCAGGAACTTAATAAGATTCACACTTCTAGCACTGAAATTGAAAAAAACAAGCATGAACAAGCAGGTAGGATCACAAACCACTGTTCCAGGTCAGACTAATGGTAATAGAGGATTTGTGTATTCAAAGAACAGATCCAGAATTAGTATAAAATGCCCAGATACAGGTCACAAAGCATTTAGGAAACATCAGTATGTCCTGGAAAAAATTGTGAAATGTTGCCGTTCTGTTGTTTGTAGTTTAAGTTTATGCTTGCTAAGCAAGAAAAAATCTGGTAATTTGAAAACGGTAAAGAGAAAAAGCAGTGGGATAATTTTTAGTATCTTTGTATAGGCCTTTAACTTGTACTTTCTTATAGAAATGGTATTAAACACAGATATTGGTAATTGTCAATAATAACCATTTTCGTATAGTGCTTTTATAATTTCCCAAGCACTTTGTTATACCTCACACTGAGTACAATCTCAAACAACACCTCTTGGTTATACATTTGATGCTCTAAAGACAGTGTGGTAGATAGGACAGGAATTAATCATTTTATTCATTCAATAAATATTGAATGTCAGGCAGTGTTCTTGGTGTGTAGGTTACATTAATAAGCATGCAGAGTCCTTTTTCTAATAAGGTTTATATTCTAGCAAGAAATAAGCAAAACAAAACAATGGGAATTAATAATTTCTATTTCTGTAGGTATAGAATAAGAGCAGCTTATGGGTGGATTGATGGACAGTGGGGTGGAGCATGTGGGGTAAGGCAGTTGAAATAGGTGAGATAGTGAGAAGACAATAATTAGCTGAGTTGAAGAAGCTGAGGCAGTGAGACATGTGAATATCTGAGATGCGAGTAGTTTAGGCCGATACCAGCCAGTACAAAGGTCTTAAGGTGGCACGTGTGTTTGATGGGTTCAAAGAACAGCAAGAAGCCCAGCGAATCTGCAGCAGAGTGGAGTGAGGGAGACAGTGTTGTAGAATCTTTGCTTAAAGATAACCTCAGATTCTGATACCTTAAAAGACCTAACCAGGGGTGCTTGGGTGGCTTAGTAGGTTAAGCATCTGACTCTTGATTTCAGCTCAGGTCATGATCTCAGGGTCGTGAGATCAAGCCCCCTGCTGGGCTCTGCACTGGGCATGGAGCCTGCTTAAGATTTTCTCCCTCGCCCTCTTCTTCTGCTCGTCACCTCTCTCATCCCACCCCCGCTTCCTCTTAAAAAATAAATAAATAAAAGACCTGACCAAAGTCTAGTTAAGATAGAACTCGAAACCATTTATAGTGACTATAGATTCTTTGTGTCCTATAGTTGCTTCATTGAAAATTCTCTATTTCCAGAAGGGGTGGGTTAAAAAAGGAAATAATGACTGATGAACAGTCTTTATTATAACCAACATAGTCTTTAATTACATTAATCTCAGGTAGTTTGAGTTTATTTTCACAGATTTTACTAAAGGAGGAATACAACCTTGGCATTTGGATTTTATTCTTTACTGTATTTTAAGTTCTTAATTAAATTGAAACATAACCTTTGATTTTGCTTTCAGGAATAACATACTAAACATGGGACTTATTTAATACTAAATCAGAAGATCTTAATTTATAATTTTAATACACTTTTTTCGAATCTTTCTTTTAAAGATATGGGCATACTGCTGGAGAAGCTACACATGATGCAGTAGATTCTGCTATCAATGTTGGTGTAACTGCCTATAATATTGACAACATTGGTATCAAAGCAATGGTGAAGAAAACGGCCAAAGAAACGGGACAAACACTCCTTGAAGACTATAAAATAGTTGATAATTCTAAGGGGAGAAGTCAAGAAGGAACAGCAAATGTAAACATGAAAAGGGAGAAGGGTGAGCAGACAAAGGAACTAGAGAAGAGTGAGGCAAAGAAGAAAGAGAAATGAAGGAAGTGCTGTGAATCACCTATACCAAAGCCTTACAAGGTGGATGCATTTTTGTTAAATAGGCAAATGTGGAGTTCCCCACAGATTAACCAGTGTTTTAAAAATGTATTCATTCCTATGAAGTGACTGTTTCATAAGCTTTATAGCATGTATTGTACTTACAAGGAACAGAATCAGTATTCTTGCATCTGGCCTTTAGAAATATAGGTTTATTTTCTCATTAAGTTTATTTTTTCTAAATGTGGCTAAAATATTTTTGCAGTTAAAGTAAGACTAATAATACATGTGCTATAAACCTCATTAAACCTAATGTTAAACTATTTTTGTATTTGCTGTCTTTCAAAAAAGCAAGGTAGGAAATTATATATTTACATGAAATTTGGCATTTAGTAACCTTAGCTCTAGTTGTACTTGGAAGAATGACTTAAAATATTGTCTGTGGGCTTTGCATTTATTGTGGATTTTTTTCCCTCGGTGCTTGTCAAAATTTTCAGTGTGTAAGCTAAAAACAACTGTAATCCTAAACTAAAAGAATTCTCAGATAACATTTAAAAGACTTTTTCAATACAGGGAATAAGCTAATCATGAAAAATAAGATGAGGTTCTGTAAAATTATTTGGTAGCGTATCTCTTTTGTTAGGAAGGGAGATGGTCTTTCTGATTAAGAATGAATACAAAGAGATTTTTAAGTCTTCTGGATTTAGACTGGTATCAATCTAGGAGCCTAGGAAACTTTGGTGTATGATTGATACTATATTAAAATTTGAAGTGATTATCACCACCTTAATTGGACAAAAAGTACTTTAAGAAATCATTTAGTATACTTCTTTAAGTTATTCTGAGAGGCTAAATTTTTGTAAAGAATATGAACAGAATTTTTTGGGTGGTAAATATATTTTTATTTTGGGATTTAGTCCTTAGAATTTTATATGTTAAAGCCAATAAATTATTAGAAAGAAAATCTTCTATTTATAATCATGGCAAAGAATGTGAACGCTTTAGGCTTAATCCATGGTGGGAAAGGTATAACAGTTTCCACTCTGGCAGAAGACAGGACATTCACAGACCTATAAGATACAAATACATAAGTAAATATCTAATGTCATTTTATTTTTATTTACTGATTATAAATGATTGGTATTGATTTTCATAGCTATTGTCCATTCTAATATTTCTGAAGCTTTAGTGGCTACTTAGTTTATTAGACTTTATTTGAAACTGTCTTTACCCTTTATGAATAAACTGTTTCTGAATTACTTGGCCTCAAATATATTCACAGGATTGTATTTTGGGAACACCTAGAATTAATGGGTCCTTCCCCTAAGGCTAAGGATAATGTGGAAATAAAATTGAATTGGTAAATAGCTTCCAGTTAATCTCTGCCTTTAGTTTGAGAAGTGTAAGTATTCTCAGTATTTACTGCTACCAGGTCTTTGCCTCATTTTGCCTCTACAGACTGTCCCTCCCTCATGCTGTATGGGGTAGTTTCCTGGGAGCACCTCCAGGCACTAGCTGTCTAGAAAGATCGAAGAGAACAGTATGAAAGAAGTCATATACTAGCCTCAAAAAGGAGGGACCTACACAATAGAGTGATTGTTCAGCCAGACATTTTTCTTAAACAGAGGTAGATAAGAAAGGACTAATGGCATTTATAGATATCCTCTGCTTCCAGCTGCTTAACACTAGTTTTTTTGTTTTTGTTTTTGTGTTTTTTTAATTACCATTCCACTGGCTTGATAGTTGGTAGAAAATTGCCCAAGATATTAGCAAATAGGTCACCAGTCCTAGATTTTGGTGATAGTGTGAGCTTTTGTCCTTTCCTCGGCAAGCTAAGAAAAGCGAAGCTTAGGGCTTGTTAGCCAGAAATCATATTATATTTCACTTTTTAGGTAAGCCTGAATAAAGCTCTGCTCAAACAGAAATTAGTTCTCTGGTCTATTCTTGCCAAACTCAAGTTTAAACAGACTTCTAATGGATTTTGCCATTTTGTATTTAGTTTAGCAACAGAAGTACTTAAAATTGTATGTGGTATCTGAATAGCTTGCTTTCTTCAAAATTTTTTTTCTATTCATATTTAAAGATATAGAAAGATGAATTATAAAAAATCTTTATGAACATACATTAGATGAAAAAAAAAAGGCCCCAAATAATATCTTCAGATGTATTCTATGCAAAAAGTTGTCACATGTGAAGAAATAGTTTGATCACCCCAGAAGCTATTCATCGATGGAAACAGTGACTTAATGGCAAGTGTCCTCTACACAGGTGCACACACACACACGCACCTCTATCCATTTTGTCCAAATTTGGAAGCCAGATGAGGAGCAAATTGCTAGAGTGTGCTATCAAGGAAGCAAGATCTCTGTGATAGGGATAGGGTCCCAGTATTTGCAGGTTTAAGAAGCTCCAGAGACAGCATGCCTAGTTAATAAAACATAGCTATTTAGGGAGTAACTGAATTGGGAGCTGAAAGAATGAGGTTTTGGTAGACAGCAGTTTTTGAACTTAAGTTTTCTGAGCTAAAGCCACTCTGGTGACAGGATTCAGAGTATTTATAGCCGTGGAAGTGGAGTGGAGATTCAAGCAATAAGAGTTGCAAGTTGAAGGGCAAGGTTATGGGCAAGACTCTGGAAAGACCACTTTTAATGTCAAAGTCAGTAGACAAGGAATGTTGGTGAAGTCTCTGGGTAGAAACAAGGAGAAGGAATAGATGGTTGTTACATCAGGAAGGCATGCCATTTATAATTGCACCAAAAATAAAATACCTAGGAATACACTTAACCAAGGGAGGTGAAAGATCTGTACTCTGAAAACTAACATTGAAAGAAATGGAAGATGACACAAACATGGAAAGATATTCTATGCTCATGGATTGAAAGAACAAATACTGTTAAAATGTCCACACTACCCAAAGAAATCTACAGATCTGATGCAATCCCTATCAAAATACCAACAGCATTCTTCACAAAACTAGAACAAATAATCTTAAAGTTTGTGGAACTACAAAGGACCCTAAAGAGTCAAGCCAAGCAATCTTGAAAAAGAAGAACAAAACTGGCATCACAATCTCAGATTTCAAGATATACTACGAAGGTATAGTAGTCAAAACAGTATGGTATTGGCACAAAAACAGACACACAACTCAATGGGATAGAATAGAGAGCCCAGAGATAAACTCATGATTACATGGTCAATTAATATTTGACAAAAGAAGCAAGAATATGCAGTGGGGAAAAAAACAGTCTCTTCAACAAATGGTGCTGGGAAAATTGGACAGCTACAATGCCAAAGAATGGAACTGGACCACTTATATCATACACAAAAATAAACTCAAAATTGATCAACCTAAAATGGATCTCACCTAAATGTGAGACCTGAAACCATAAAAACCCTATTACATCAAAATAGAAAGCTGCTGCACTGCAAAGGAAACAACAAAACTAAAAGACAACTTACTGAATGGGAGAAGATATTTGCGAATGATATCCAATAAAGGATTAGTATCCAAAATATATAAAGAACTTCTACAACAACACCAAAAAGCCAAATGATTCAATTTAAAAATGGGCAGAAGACATGAACAGACATTTCTTCAAAAAAGACACACAGATGGTCAAGATGAGATACCATCTCACACCTGTCAGAAAAACTAAACTCTAAAACACAAGAAACAACCAATGTTGGCAAGGATGTGGAGAAAAGGGAACACTTGTGCACTGTTGGTGGGAATGCAAACTGGTACAGCTACTGTGGAAAACCACATGGAGGTTCCTAAACAAAATAGAACTACCATATGATCTAGTAATTCTACTACTGGGTATTTACCCAAAAAATAAAAAAACACTAATTCTAAAAGATATATATACCCCTATGTTTACTGCAGCATTATTTACAATAGCCAAATTATGGAAGCAGCCCAAGTGTCCATTGATAGATGAGGGGATAAAGAAGACATTATATAATATATAATATATATATTCACATATATAAATATATGTTATGTAAATATATAATGAAAAGTTACTCAGAAAAAAGAATGAAACCTTGCCATTTGCAACAACATGGATGAATGTGGAGGATATGATGCTAACCGAAATAAGTCAGAGAAAAAACAAATACCATATGATTTCACTCATGTGGAATTTAAGAAACAAAACAAATGAACAAAAAAGACCAACCAAAACAAAAACAAACCCACCAGATTCTTAAGTATAAAGAACAAACTGATGGTAGCCAGAGGGAAGGGTGGGGGTGGGGGGGAATGGGTGAAAATAGGTGAGGGGGATTAAGAGTACACTTAAAGCAATGAGCAGTGAGTAATGTATAGGATTGTTGAATCACTATATATATCCCTGAAACTAATGTTAACTATTCTGGGATTAAGTTTTTTTTTTAATTAAAAAGGCATGCATATCAGAGGAATGGGTTTTTACATAAGGATGGAAGAAGAGCGATCTGGAAATAGCTTTAGAGGTGGACAGAATTCTTGACTCTCCTGACCCAAAGAAGCAGGGGTTCTACAAAGAAACCAGAGAACAAAAACATCAATTCTTGGCTTTTGATATTTCAAAAGCTGTTGTTTAGGGGTAAATCATAAAGACTTGAAAGAATACATAGTAGCATCCTTTTACTGTCCCCAACTCACTCCCACCCCCACCCCCACCCCCACCCCNGATATTTCAAAAGCTGTTGTTTAGGGCCCCACCCCCACCCCCTTCAGTCTATGAGAGACTGGAACTAAAAATTCTGGCTGGGGAAGAAAGAAGGAAGCCACGAAGGCAGGGAATAGACCTGGTGAGTGTCCGAGAGGAGACCTGAACTTGCTCCCCACAACCTATGTCAGGCTGAGCACAAAAGTGGGAGTACAGGATTTGCCATACCACATGACTTAATTGATAGAATTCTATCATATTAAACTTTTAAAATTATAGGTTTTTTTTTTAAAAGCAGTGAACGTATTTCCCATCTCTTACAAATCAAAATTTGTACATAATAAACCCTCGATTGCAATTAATTGAACTAATTCCTCAAAATGCTTCAAATTCTCTTTTTTGCCTACAAATCTGGGTGGTTCTTTTGGACATTAAACGGTATCAATTGAATGTGCTACTTATTACACTTATGTTCAATTCAAACAATTAAATTCCAAACTATCCCCATGCTTGAAACATCTCCCAATACAGAATCTCCAAATTTCCAGAATTTCCCTTCTCTCTTAAAACCCACTTTTTAATTGAAGACTTGACTTAGGTCCAGCGTGTATCTAATGAACCATTCTACCGTTTTATACAAACTTTAAGCGTAGCAACCATAGATTCAAAACTTTTTTCTATTTTTCCCATAAATCAAGTTTCCAAAAATATGTTGATAAGCAGCAACCAAATTAAACAAGCATTTACCACATGTGCTTTTTATGCTTTAAAAAAAAAAATCTTTGAAAGAGTATCTTATGGGCATAATCAATATGTATTTACCACTACCAAGGGTCACTCTTCTCAACACTAAAGAAGCAATAAGCAGAATAAAGAAATTCTTTACCAGAGTATTTGTGCTGATTTATGTCAGAAAACATGGTCCCAAGCTCACACTTCTCAAACTGATACAGGGTATGGAAAATGCACCAGAGAAGTCAGAGGTAAAGGCAGCCCATCTTTCTACTCAAAGATGGATGGGAGCCAGGGATAATACTAAAGCACGGACATTTCAGGAGCAGAATGCAAAATTTGTGATTACAAATATAAGCATGATACTTCAAGCTGTTGTAAGCAGCTTTAAGCTATGTCCATAGACAGTGCCCAGATTTGGCAAAACAAAGAATAATCTGTACTGGAAACTCAGAGTCAGAGTTCAGGCCCTGCCTCTCAAGGTCTGCTCCTCAGACACTCCTAACCAGAGCCTGTAGTATGCAGTAAACTGAAGCAAAGATAGGCACAGTCATTCTTGGATTCAGCAATTCCCTAACGAGAGCTGAGAGAAAAGTGAACATCAAGCCTGAGTCAGTGTTTTAAAAAAGCACCAGGGCCAACAGTTCCCCACTCCCCTACAGTCAGCCATATAGCTGGTACACAATCCCCTTCCACCAGTTTGGGAAAAGGAATGGGGCCTCAGCTTTTGGGTTTTGAGAGGTGCTTTTCTGACAACGTGTTTCCAGAACAGTGAGAGTTCTTTCCCTTTCAGCTACACTCCCGGAGGCACAGCCTGTGTCCTGCTCCCCCACTGGCTCCCTAAGCCATCCCCCGCCCCCGCGGCGAGCCCTGTGACGTCACCGGGAGGCGCCGGGGAGCGGGCGACTGTGAGTACACGATGACGACAGCTCCTTACAATGCTCGCCTTCCCAGCTTGCAGGTGTCCCTTCAGGTCTTGTGGTCTTAGCTGTAAGAGGGGAAGGGCGTGGGGCGTTTCTGATCCCACAGTATGGAGGAAGGAAGAGGCGACAGCTTCGACGGTGTGAGCACCGACCGCCTTAAAATGAAGTTAATGGAAGAAATCCATTTGAAGTGAGTTGGAGGGCGTCGCGCGGACTCCCGCCCGGGGGTGTAGGGTTCAGGTACAGGCTGCCTGAGAAGATGCACCTGTGTGTGTGCCCAGCTGTTGAAAGCCAAAGCCACCGAAGCCCATGGGATGCCAGCAGTGTGATTAGGGCAGATCTGGCGACATCTAGAAACTGTTTGATAGGAAAGATTGATTTGCCTCTTTGATTAAGCGTTTGGTATTAAAAATAGGCAGATTTTGAGGTAGGATTTTCTGTCTTTAGGATCAAATTAAATGGAGTGTGTTGTGTGCTTATACTGTAATGCTAAAATATGTGTTTGATTTTCATGTTTTACTAAATTGAGCTTTCCTGATTTAGAGAAACAAAGGTTTTATTTAGTTATGCTTGTCTTTCATCCCTTTAGAAGAAATTAAGAAATGGTGTAAAATTTTGTAAAAATAATGCCCCTCCTATATACTTTTAAAAATACTCAATATCCTACTTCGTGTTAAATCTTTGAAACATTTTAAGTATTTTTTTTAAAATACCCCCAATCCCACTAGCAGCCCCCATGAGATTTAGACTCACCTTTGTGTCACTAAAGCTTCCTGTGCTTTCCTCTGTTGTAGCTCTAACAATACATTTTTAATTACTTGCTTATTTCTTGGTCTGATATTAAACTGTAAGCATTCTGAGAACCAGTTGTGTTCCCTGAGTCAGTAGAGTATAAAAGCAACACTTTAGAGGAATCCTGCACAAATTGAAATTGCAGTTCTTATCACTCAGTAACTACATGATCTTGAGCAAGTTAATGAACCACTAAGCTTCAGTTTTCTCAACTCTAAGACTGGTGTACAAATCATTATACCTCATGTGGTTGTTGCCAGGATTGAGTGAAAAGTATGTAAAGTACTTAACATCAGCTTATAGTAAGCACTTGATGGAAGTTAACCACTGCTATTGTCATTGTTCAGTTCATTTATTCACTGTAGTATTTTCAGCATTTAGCACAATGCCTTGACATAATAGGCGATCAAAAATACATATTGCATAAATGATTCTGCCATATTTTGATAATTAATGTGCTAATTTACTGATGTCCTAAATAGATACTCTCTGGAATGCTCTTGTGTGTATGTGTGTATTTTTTTTTTATTAGTGTTTCTTTTCTCCTCTTTGTTTCAGGTTTTCAGTTACCTGTTGCCCTAGCTATTCCATTCTCTCATCCCAGTTAATTGGCTGGGCTTTGAGAAACCAGATTACAACTTCTTGGGATCATATTTAAGTTTAGGGTAAAGGGTTTCTAATTGTCACTGGGGGGCCTCTAAGCTTTAGTGCATATTAAGATCCTTATGGACCTTGGTAATCAGAAGCCTCCACTTGCCTGATTTCTGATTCTCAACCATGCCTTCAATAAGTGACGTTTCATAATAAATTGTTCCTAAATTAGTAGTGTGTCACTATGTATTATTCTTTTCATATTATAATTGGATCATGATTAACAAGGTATTTTTAATAATAGGGATATAGTACAACTATCAATGCTTGAATTAAGATGCAAGATAGCGGAACTGGAAGCCAAACTCAATACTGATGATGAAGGTATATAAGTAAATATTTTTATATGTGACTCTTGTATAATTATTGTTTATTTTGCCAAGATACCTGTAATGCATTAAATTATACATAGGAAATAATAGTACCAAGGTCTCAGTACTGCTTTTTGGCAGCATTAATAATAATTTATTGTAGAGGCTTTTTTGACACTAATATTTCGGTGTCAAACCTGTTACTGCATAATTATTCATCTACTTACAAGTTCAAAATGTTCATTCATCAATTAGCAAAACCTTTATTATATAATATTGATACATTATTGTTTTTAGTAAATAATAAAATGCCACAAGTTTTCTATTTAACTCAAGTTATACCCCTTACATCTTAACTTCTGGATTTGGCTATAACTTTAAAATCTTTATCCAGGTTTTGGCTATTTGTGTTGGAAGAATGCCGGGGGAAGGAGGGTGGGACTCGATGACTGTTGTGGGCATACACACACATACCCACACAGCCACATACCCATATATCCTTAAAATGTATAATGTATATAAGATATTAATTCATTCCACAAATATTGAGACCTGCCATATGTTAACACTTTGAATAGAAGACCTTTCCCTATTCTGAAGAGGTTCACTAACTATTGGGAGAAAGTATCAAACAAAAATATGAATATTAGAAGAGATGTAAGGAGAAATGGAAACTCATTTAAGGGAACCTAACACAACTTGGATGAAAACATAAAGACAGCCCTTCCAGGGGAGGCGGTGCTTGAACTGAATGCTGAAGAACAACAGGAGTTTATTAGGATTATGGGGATAGACTTTGCTTCTCTCTCTTTTTTTTTTTTTAAGATTTTATTTATTTGAGAGGGAGAGAAAGTCAGAGATAGCAGCAGAGAGCAAGAAGGGGAGGAGAGGGAGAAGCAGGCTCCCTGCTGAGCGTGGAGTCTGATGTGGGGCTCGATCCCAGGACCCTGGGATCATGACCCTAGCTAAAGGCAGAGGCTTAACCGACTGAGCCACCCAGGTGCCCCTGGACTTTGGTCCTTAAACCCATTTACACTTTTCTCTTCTATTGGGGAAGCTATGAACAAATATGATAGATAAAATGCTACTTAAGTACCCAGGGCTCTTTTAAAGGTTGATTGGAGAACACTACTTTGTCCTAAGGCTGAAGTATGTTCCTGTGTCTCCACATCTATATCTGGGATATATATAACTGACTCTGTGGGGAGAGACTGTGAGTGCACTTACCAAATAGTTGAATTTGGTAAGGCTAGCTGGAATTTCTCATCTATTCAGTTACAGACAAAACAGGTCACACTCACAGATACGCATGCAATTCAATAACCATGCCCATTAGTAAAATATAAGCCCCCCAAAATCCTATTATCACTAAATCTTCTCGTGGAGAGGAGCTGGTATGTGTGTATAAAAAGAAAAGGTAAAATGATGGACAAGAAGTTATTTCCTAGGGGCACCTGGGTGGCACAGCGGTTAAGCATCTGCCTTCAGCTCAGGGTGTGATCCCGGCGTTGTAGGATCGAGCCCCACATCAGGCTCCTCTGCTATGAGCCTGCTTCTTCCTCTCCCTCTCCCCCTGCTTGTGTTCCCTCTCTCGCTGGCTGTCTCTATCTCTGTCAAATAAATAAATAAAATCTTAAAAAAAAAAAAAAGAAAGAAAGTTATTTCCTCAATGGGCCAAAGCTAAACCCTAAGGTGAAGGGGTCAGAAACATATACCCCTTCTTTAAGGCCAGGAGCTATGTCAGGTGAGGTGCTTATTATTATCCCCATTTATGGAAAAATGGAATTTAGGAATTTAAATAACTTGCTAAGATTATATAGCATATCATTTCTTCCTAGATCATCTATCCACCAGCACCACTATTGCTATGACAACTGCTATCTACCACATGAGCACTCAACAGTTCTGGTTATCGCCACATAGCAAACCACCTAATAACTTAGGGGCTTGAAATAGCAAATTATCTCACAGTTTTGTGGATTGACTGCATTCACCTGGGAAGTTAGTAATTTGGATCTCATGTTATTACAGTCAGGTGTCTGGGGCTCAGTTATCTGAAGGTTCAACTGGGCTGGACATTCCCAGATATCTCATTCACATGGCCAGGATCTGATACTGGCTCTTGGCTGGGAGCCCAGCGGGGTACTGCCTATCAGAAATACCTTCTCGTGGCTCTTGTAGCTTTTGCTTCTCACAGCATGGTGCCTGGGTTCCAGGAGGATGTATCCCAACAGCAAGCATTCCAAAAGGCACAAGTGACAGAAACTGCCAGGCCAGTGAAAGGTTACTCCCAGAACTGGTACATCATCAATTCCACTATATTCTATTGGTCAAAACAGTCACCGATTCAAGGGGATATAGAAGGAAATTCTACTTTTCAGGTTCACAGTACAGAAGATATAGGGAATGGAATATATTATTTCAGTCATCTTTGGAAAATACAGTCTGTCAAAGGGAGCATTAAACATAATGCCATTTTAGGAGAACTCTTATGTAATTGATAAAGATGGAACATAGATTGTCCTGAGAATATGACAGGAAATGAGATTAAGGTTTATGAAGAAGACAAATGAAGAATAGTCTTTAATATGATGCTAATTAGTTCATATTGATCCTGAAGCCAATGGGGCAATATTAAAAGTGTTCTAAAATAAATTTATTACTTTTTAAAAGATTTTATTTACTTATTTATTAGGGGGAGAGAGAGAGCACAAGCAGGGGGAGCAGCAGGCAGAGGGAGAGGGAGAAGCAGACTTCCTACTGAGCAGGAAGCTTGTTGTGGGACTCGACCCCAGGACCCTGGGATCATGACCTTTAGATGAAGGCAGACGCTTAACCAACTGAGCCACCCAGGTGCCCATTTTATTACTTTTTCATATTATAAAAGAAATATGTGCACAAGTGGCAACTCTGGGTACATTTGTTTAGATGATTCTTTCATACTTACCACTGTCCCCAAATCTCCATCACCCCTCTCCGCATCTCATTATCAGCTAATGAGCTTACCTTCAAAGAGAAAAGAGAAGCAATCTGAAGATTTCCACATATTTCTACCAAGAAAGCTACCTACCTGCCTGCAACTTTGCACATCCTCTTCTTCCCTCCTGTGCTTCTGCATGTTCTTATCTAAGGTGACTCCTCTACTTATGTGATAGACCCCTAATTACTTTACCCACCAAGGATGTCACTCCAGCATTTGTCCTCTCTTTTTGCACTGTTTCCCTGCTCCATTGGATCATTCCCAACAGCATACAAATAGACTGAATTAATTTTGTTGAGAAAACAAATGACAAAGCTTTGGCCCCACATATCCTCTTCTACTGTCATCTTTCACCGATCTATGTACAGCAGAACTCTTCAAAAGAGTGGTTTCTATTTCTACTCTTACCTGTTTATACTTGTTTAGTCTATCTGGCTTGTAACTGTGTTAATTTTTAGGCTAAATGGCAAATAAAACTTCAAAGGGCTTCACATTCCCATAGTGGCCTCTTGAAGCCCTTTAGGGTTCATAGGAAACGATATGCAGAAAAAGTGGTTTATGTTTTAGTATATGTGCTCCTGAAGTGAGCACAAAAGTGGTTTATGTTTTGATTGAATCTGAAGTTCATCTTAAAGCTCAGTGACAAGACCACAGGAAAGGATGTTCAGGAGACTTTTTTTTTTTTTAAATGACAAGAATCAGTATTTGTGTAGACATTTAAGTGTATTTAAAAAATTGAAACTACCGTTTGAGAAAGATGTTATTACCCCATTTTATAGATGAAAAGACTGACTCCGATTCTATCTCTCTCAAGGCTGCAGAAGTGGTGAGCGATCTGCATTTGAATCTAGGCATTCTGGCATCAAAGCCCACACACTTAGCCTCTACTGTTCCATCTCTTATGCTTGCTTGCTTCTCAATATTTTTTCATCTAGAGAAGAGAAACTTGATTTACTGAGGCTCTGGGACATTTGTTTATCTAGGGTTAGAAATGGGCTGGATTTGCCCAACACAG
Source organism: Ailuropoda melanoleuca (assembly GCF_002007445.2). Classification (NCBI taxonomy): domain Eukaryota; kingdom Metazoa; phylum Chordata; class Mammalia; order Carnivora; family Ursidae; genus Ailuropoda; species Ailuropoda melanoleuca. The sequence goes on along the minus strand of NC_048224.1, from coordinate 76,194,389 downwards.
GCATGATAGTTTTGTTCTCTCTTGAACTCATGCACCCACTACTTAGGTGATCTCCTCTGATCATATGCTACTAAATCCCAGCTGTATACTGGCAACACAAAAATTTACATCTCCACCTGGGACCTCTCTTTGAGCTCTTTGAATCTTCATTTGTAGGCTGGTTTCTATCCTCAAGCCCCTTTGGTAATATATTAACAGATCAAATAGTTTTCTAACTCATCTCAGTAAATGCTAAAAAATGTTTTGATAAAATTCAATTTGTGTTCCCTTTTCTTTTCTTTTTTTTAAACAGAAGAACACTTCTATTTATCTTGGACTGGCCTAAAACTTAGTGATGAAACATTAGAGGCATTCCTATTCCTGGGGAAAAAAAAACAAAAACAAAAACAGAGATGCTAACTGCCACCATTAAAATTTAATATTTTCAAAAGTTTCAGTCAAACAATGAAATTTGAAACAGACGTAAGAGTTGTAGCTTTTAGATAGGAAGAGATAAAATTATTATAATTTTTAGTTTTTATAATTTGATATCCAGAATTTTCCAGAGATCAATTGAAAAGCTACTATATTAGTAAAGAATTAGGAAATGGATGCAGTAATGAATGGAAAAAATGCTTATTTAAGGAATAAAAGAAAAGAAAAAGAAAACACTAGCAAAAACCAGTTCAAAAATAGGGTTTTTAAGTGGCTATGCTCCTAATTTCAGCCCAAACTATAAAATACCTGACAATATCCTTGATAAGAATTATTCAAAACTTATAAGAAGGATAGCAGAAGACTATGACTATAAGGCACTAAAAACAGTTTAACCAGAATGCTCACCTTTTTCAACATAAGAGATTTTATACTAGAAAGAAACCCTGGAATAAAATGGAATTGGGAAGTTTGCAGCCTTAGTACATGCCTTGCTGAGTCCGAGATCAAGATGTTTGGCAAGGTTGGTTTCTTCTGAATCCTTTCTCCTTGGTTTGTAGATGGCCTGAAGTCATTGTGTGTCTTCACATGGCCTTCCCTCTGTACCTGTTTATATCCTAATCTCTTATAAGACCAGTCATATTGGATTATGGCTACCCATACGATCTCATTTTACCTTAATTACTTCTTTTGTTTTTTATTAGTAGTATTTTTTTTCCCCCTGAATTACCTCTTTTAAAGGCCCTGTCTCTAAATATAGTCACATTCTGAGTCCTGGGGGTTAGGACTTAGGCATATGAATATGGGAGGAGGAAAGGAGGGGACACAACTCAGCCCACAGCAGATAGAATAGAAACAGATTCTGGTTTATTATAACCATATTATAATGCTGTGAAATTCAGGGTGAGGTTATTGTTAAATTTTTAAAAACTGCATCTTTTCAATTATCNTTATGGCTACCCATACGATCTCATTTTACCTTAATTACTTCTTTTGTTTTTTATTAGTAGTATTTTTTTTCCCCCTGAATTACCTCTTTTAAAGGCCCTGTCTCTAAATATAGTCACATTCTGAGTCCTGGGGGTTAGGACTTAGGCATATGAATATGGGAGGAGGAAAGGAGGGGACACAAAGCCCACAGCAGATAGAATAGAAACAGATTCTGGTTTATTATAGCCGTATTATAATGCTGTGAAATTCAGGGTGAGGTTATTGTTAAATTTTTAAAAACTGCATCTTTTCAATTATCTTCCAATTACCTATGAAAAAAGGAGAAAACTATTTTCATTTATGAGACTTACGGGAAATAGATTATTAAAAAAAAACCTGAAACATACATTGAAATAGGAAACTACCGAATGTTTGTTTTAGTCTTCTCTGGCTGCCATAACAATATACCATAAACTGGGTAACTTAAACAACAGAAATTTATTTTCTCATAGTTCTAAAGGCTAGGAAGTCTAAGATCAAGGTCTTGGCCAATTTGGATCCTAGTGAGGGCCCACTTCCTGCCTTGCAGATGGCCACCTTCTCATTGTTTTCTTGCATGGCAGAGACAGAAACTCTGGTATCTCTTCCTCTTATAAGGGTACCAGCCCTATCAGGTTAGGCCCCCACCCATTTTGACCTCATTTAACATTTAGCACTTCCCCATAGGCCCTATCTCCACATAAAGTCACATGGGCGTTAGGGCTTCAACACAGGAATTTTAGGGGAACACAAAGATTCAGTCCACAACAACTTTCTAATTACTATCTGTCCCTTTTCCCACCACCAAGAAATTAGAACTTCAGCCTGCCTGCCCAAGTTTGAGAGAGGCTTCTGGGCAGAGAGCTGGAACCAAAGAGCCAATTACCAATAATGTTTTTTTGGAATCTGTGTCATCACATAGACCTTTAAAGAGCTAAAGGAAAAGGGATGAATAATTCAATAAGTTCTGTTTGGAAAATTGGTATAACATTTTGAAAAAAATTCCTTTAGATCTTCACTCTATACTTAATTGTAAAACCTTCCAGATGCATTATAGGGTTAAACATTTTTTTTTAATTACAAGAAAGCATTTATGAATATATATCTTTTTATGGATAAAGAAGGTCTTTCTTATATTAAGAATAATAAATCACTGAGGAAAATATGTTTAGTTTTGTTTTTTTTTAAGATTTTATTTATTTATTTGACAGAGAGAGGGAGAGAACAAGCAGGGGGAATGGCAAGCAGAGGGAGAGGGAGAAGCAGGCTCCTGCTAAGCAAGGAGCCCAATGCAGGGAGGCTCGATCCCAGGACTTGGGATCATGACCTTGGGATCATGACCTGGGCTGAAGGCAGCCGATTAACTGACNGGGAGAAGCAGGCTCCTGCTAAGCAAGGAGCCCAATGCAGGCAGGCTCGATCCCAGGACTTGGGATCATGACCTTGGGATCATGACCTGGGCTGAAGGCAGCCGATTAACTGACCGAGCCACCCAGTCTCCCCCTGTTTAGGTTTGANCCGAGCCACCCAGGCTCCCCCTGTTTAGGTTTGACAAATACCGTCCCTTTAACTAAAAAATACCAATATGAGAAGTCAAACAGCAATATGGGAAATATATTAGTAGCTAACGTGATGGACAGAAGGTCCATAGTTTCACTACATCTATATTCTGTGCAATTTAATTAGAAAAAACAAAGTTCCCAGTAGATAAATATGAGTAGAACAGGGACAATTTGTGAGTATAGAAAATACCCAACTTGTTCTTTCTTCAAAGAAATTTGAATTGAATTGAGACACATACAATTTGTTGTTATTGAAAAGTAAAGTTTTTTTTTTTTTAAGTGAAATTGTAACTTCATACATTACTAACAATATAGTGCTACCCTTTTGGAGAACAATTTTGCAGTAAATTTCTGCTGGTGTTGCTGCTGCGGATAATGATGAAGAAGAAGGAGAAGAAAATAATGACAATATCATCTAACTTCTATGGCATTTTCTGTGTGCCCTGCACTGTTCTAAGTATTTTACATATTTTAATGAATCCTCCCAATATCCTTTAATATAGGAACTTCAATTATCCTTATTTTAGAGATGAGAAATTGAGGCACAGGGAATGTAACTTCCTCAAGATCACATAAATAAGCTAGTAAGTGGTAGAGACATGGCTCAAGCTCACTAGTCCTACTTTGGGGGTATTTTTCCTCATGAAATCTGAAAATTTGGGTGGGGGCACCTTTACCACAGGAAATACTCTTTGCACCATTGTATCCCCACCTTTGTTGACATGTTGGTATTTGTGTTCAGGCTGTTCTTTCTGCTTCGATATCATTTCTCACCTCCTCTGGCTTGGAACAAATGTCATTTTCCCCAAGAGCATTCATTTCCTGAGCCTCTTCAATCTTGACCTCCCTATCTTTCTGTCTTCTGCCACCTTCCAGATTGGATGTCCTTTTGTGTGTTTCATAGCATCCACTTAATCAGTTTTCTCAAATGTTCTGGTTGTATGTTTGCCCCCACCACTACATGTCCTACTGTTGATTGACTGCAGGGACTGTGTCTCTTATTTTTGTATCCCTAGTGCCCAGTACAGTGCCACATATTAGGCTATTTCTTTTCCTTGTTAACATTTTCTTCTTTTATAAAGTCTTTGCAAATTAACATAACTTCATCACTGTTATCATTATAAATACAGTGACCAGCACAATTAAACTTGACTGAATTATTAAAGTCTATGTAGACTCGAGGTTCAACCAATTCAACTGTGTCCTTTTTAACACTTAAAAATGTATTATTTGTTATATTATGTTAGTCACCATATATAACATAATATAATAAAAAAACATCAAAATAAAAAAAAAAAGGGAGACAGTAGCCTTGGAGAAGAGGACAGGATATGGGATAGGGGAAGGGGATTGAGAGTGTTCTGTTGGTGAATTCAGAGGTGGTTATTATACTTTTATGTTTCACAATTAACATATAAGCTACTTAAAATAGTATGTGCATATTTAAATATATAAAGGAGGTTGAAAAATAATAAACTTGCAGGACAGTTAATCTGTAACAAATTATTAATACAGTCACAGGCAACTAATTGTATTATAAATTAATAATGGCTTTTATAAATCAATAAGACAAAAAGTGCAACAGCAGAAGGTTATATAATAATTTTAGATGAATTTTGTAGACTTAGACATTCATGTTTATGCAGATTACAATAAAGAGATATCATTTCAAACCCATCAAAATTGCAAACATTTAAAATGGTGATAAAACATCAAGCCTTGGTGAGTATTTGGGAAGATAGGAATTATCTTACCCTAATGGCAGAGCTATAAACTGGTAGTTAGAAATTTGCCAAAATCAGAGTCAAAATGTCGAGATTTTATGACAATAAATATATTAGCAATCCTAGATCTGAATATGTATCTTACAGAAGCTTGTGTACAGGAGGTTTATTTCTACATGAGCAAACGTAGATAACTGTGGAATATTCATGTAATGGGGTGTTATATATATGTTGAAATAAACTAAATTTATGTATTAATAAAGATCTCAAAAATGTTAAGTTTAAAAGTAAGTTATAGAAATNTTGTTAACACTGTTATCTCTCTTTGGAAAAAAAATCCATATCTAAAAGATAGGGCTCTACTGAATTTATTTTTTTAAAGATTTTATTTATTAGAGAGAGAGCAAGCACACGAGCAGGGGGAGAGATAGAGGGAGAGAGAGAAGCAGACTACTGTGCTGATTGGGGAGCCTGATGACTGGGGGCTTGATCCCAGGACCCTGGGATCATGACCTGAGCCGAAGGCAGATCCTTAACCAACTCAGCCACTTAGGCACCCCATAATTTAATTTTCTCTTACTTTATGAACTTCCTCTTTCAGGGTCAATTCATAAAATTGGCCATGAATCAAATTTCTAGAATGTTTCAAATTTTGGTTTGATTTTGCTTTTTGTTGTACTAATCCTGGCCAAGATCCCTCTTTGATAATGCAAAGCAATTTGATTTTTCTTTAAAAACTGGTGCTTGTTTGGGATGCCTGGGTGGCACAGTTGGTTAAGCTTCATATTCTTGATTTTGGCTCAGGTCATTACCTCAGGGTTGAGAGATCCAGCTGGCATGGGGCTCCGTGCTTAATGGGGAGTCTGCTCCAGAGTTTCTCTCTCCCTCTGGCCCTCTCCTCATGCCCCACCCCCACATGTGCACACGTGCTCTCTTTCTCAAAATAAATAAATCTTTTAAAAAAATTGGTGCTTGTTTTTTGTTTGTTTTTAGAATTACTGAAGAGGCAATGGTTCATGGAAGTATTGCTCAGGGTATTTTTTCCACCAAGAGACACAAACGTTTCTGTTAAATTTTTATCCTTATAATCTGTATTTTAAATAATGACTTATTGTAAGTTTATTGTTAGCCTTTATAGGTTGGCTGCCGCTGTGCTGAAGGTTGGGGATCATCTTTTTGGTGTCAAGTGTATTGTAGCTGTCTCAAAGATAGCACCACATTTCTTATTTGGGTGTTTCAGATGTCCCTAACTTCCCTTAGTATAAGCCTATTCAAAAAACTTGCTATTTTTAATTGCCACTCTTATTCCCAATTGAAAACATAATTTAAACATTATGCATTTTAAGGATGGATAAAGAATTATGCAAAAATTATAAACCTTAATATTTTTGGTACTTTTGGGTTAACACAGAACAAAATGTGATAGAGAAAGAATCAGTGTGGTCCTTTTTTAGAAAAAGGAAGTACTTGATAAGTAGGAAGTTGATGTGATTGTGGGAGTCGATGCTATTTTGTGAAAAGAAAACAACAATTTTATTAATCTCCAGTTTTGTGGGCCTCCATCTACTTGTTAAGGAATCAGAAGTTCTAACACACTTTGGTATTGGTCATGTAAATCAGTGATGGCTGCAGGTTTTGATAAGTTATGTAGTCTTTATTTTTATGTAATCAAATGTTAATTGATTAATTATCAATTAATGAATTGTTAATAACATACACATTATCTTACCAGGGTTAGGAACATAATTGGCCTGGAACAAATCGGTGTTAATTAACTGTTTGAGAGCTCTGTCTTGTCTTTTCCTTTTCAGTTCAACAATAGCAACAGATCAGTTGGGCCCAGTTAGTTTATGAATCTTAAGATTTTTCTAAAATAAATTCTCCTGTTTTATGTGTCTTCTTCCTCATAGCAACATCACAGCAGCAATGAATGCATTCTCAGGTCAACTTTGGCAATGTGGCAGTAATTAGTAGAGGTCAGATAGATTAGATTTAGATATGAACTAATTGCAAAAATATCAAACAACGATATTTCAAATTAACTCTGGAAATCAGTCTCAATGATTACCCATAGCCTAGATAGCTTAAGAACAGAGTATTCTTTACTCTGAAAAGATTAGTTTGTACTCTTTATTAAGAAGTCGACCTAGAATTAGCCAAGCTTGCTTTCCTATCTGCCCCAGCTGACTTACCCATTAGGTACAGTAGGCACATTATGAAGGGCCCTTGATGATACTTTTAGAGACCAATAAGATATTTTATTTTAAAATCAGAAGAAAAATAAATATGATCCAGTCTGGACTGTATTTGTCTTTATACCAACATAGTAGTAAAGTAGAATTTTCAATATTTTTTTACAGAGGAAGAGGCCCACAAAGGCAGAAGTGCCACAAAGGCCCATGAAAGTCACAATGTAACCCTACAGCAGCATAAGACTATTTTTTCCCATTTTTTTTATAGACACTACTATTTTAAAAGTTTCTCCTATAATGCAGCAGGAGAAAGCATATGTTTTCTCTTTGTCTTTTGTCCCCTGTAATCCGGAGCCCTCTGGTATACTGAAGGAATTACACGTTTGAGTGTGTACATTTGAGGTCACTTTATCACATTGGGGAACGTGAATATTGACATCATTACCTCCAGGGCCTTGCGCTTATTAATATTAATACATGATTGTATACTACTGGCTTAGTTATATTTGAGGATCTCTAGATCAATAATATTTTAAAGTGGAGGCAAACATTTCTAAACTATAGTCGGATGTGCTAAAAATGAATTACATTCATAATTTTTTGGTAACTTCTGATTTTGCTCTGAAGCCCCCATTCCCATGGTACAGAAAGGGGTTCAATTATAGAGACTAGCAAGCCAGTTATACAGATAATTACATCTATTTGGACTCATGGTATCTTTTGGATGAATGTTCAGTCTCTCAGGCTTCTCTTTCCTTCTTGTTCCCTGAAGCGTTTGGGTTAATGACTTTCAACTTCAGTTTGGGAGGGTGTTCCTGCTCCTGTTTTGGGAACACTATATTTTTAGAGATGAGGGGGCTAAGGGAGACATGCGGCCGGGTTGGGGAGGTTGAGGACAGTGGTATGTGCTAATACTCTTCCTACTTAGATTCCTCTGTCAACTATGATGCAGCAGAAATTGTCTCATATGTGTAAAAAGCATTTAAAGTTTAGAAGCAAGCCAACTTTTTTCTCTCTATAAAGTGTGACTTTCAAGATTAAAAAAAAAATTAGCTTTGGGCCTTGAAGCTGACCAAAGGTGTTTTAACTCTAGGCTATATTCTCCTCCCCTCCTATAGCAATAGGACAAATGTTTTGGCTACAAAGGGGCTTGGTGAAAGAAACCTGCTTAAGAATAAGAGAAGATGCCTGAACAGGCAGCTGCATGTATTAGCACAGCAGTTAAGAGCAGACACTTCGAAGTTAGATAAAACCGGGTTAAAAACCCAGTTCCCCCATTTATTGGCTTTTTCATCCTAAGAGTGTTATTTAACATGTCTGAGCCATGGTTTCCTCATCTGTAAAATGGATAACAAAGTTTTCAAATGAGGATTAATAGTTAATATATGTGAAACGTTGTGTACTTTGTACATAGCAAACATGTAAGTGTTAGTTGTTAAACAGACTTAAGAATTTGTTTGCAAAGGATAAAAAATGGACATGACGTTGGATGGAAGCTAGAACTATTCAGACTGTTATGTATGGATATTTCAAGTTCCAAGGAAAGAAACATGTTCCTGATAGTCCCTCTAATAGAATTCCTTGTAAGGATACGTGAGGAACTAAAGGACAAAGGGGATAAGCAGTAAGAAGACCAGGAATCACAGTAGTCCTAGCGAGGTCTGGCTGTGTGGTAATCTGGGAGTCTACTGTCTGCAATCGGAAAGATCCTGTCTGAGAGGTGCATACTTCAAAATTAATTCACCCTTGTTCATCTACATTGCTAACAAAGTCAAATACGTTAAGATTGAGCTGATTAATGTTGTTTTAAAGGAGATTTAAATGAGTTGATTAGGGGCGCCTGGGTGGCGCAGTTGTTAAGCGTCTGCCTTCGGCTCAGGGAGTGATCCTGGCATTCTGGGATCGAGCCCCACATCAGGATCCTCCGCTGGGAGCCTGCTTCTTCCTCTCCCACTCCCCCTGCTTGTGTTCCCTCTCTCGCTGGCTGTCTCTCTCTGTCAAATAAATAAAATCTTTAAAAAAAATAAGTAAGTTGATTAGTGTTGTAAATAAATGAGAGGTGACAAGATGATCTTGATTTTTCCTCCTTTTCCGATCAGGTGGTGAATGGAAAGTTCGTTATGAGACACAACTTGAACTGAATGATCAACTAGAAAAGCAAATTGTTTCTCTAGAAGAGAAAATGGAAAAAATCCGTGGAAATCCTTTAGGTACAGAAGCAACTATATATATATATATTTTATAAGTTGAGTTAAAAGGGATAAAATATTGTTAATATTTTCATATTCGTTTTGTTGTAGATAGATTGTCTTCCATCTTTGTCTATGAACAAATGCCAGTGGTGAGTAAAAGCTGGTTAAACAAAAAGAAGAATTGAAGGAAAGAAATTATGTACTTTTTTAAGACAGGTTCCAAAAAACGTTTGAAGACTGGCAAGTTCCAAATAAAATATTTTGTGCAGTGGAACTGTTTCTAGGAAGTAAGGAATCCTATAGCAGATCCTTCAACTTAATCTCCACCTTATAAAGCTGGGCAGGGTTGCAGGTACAAACAAAACGGAAGAAACAGAATCTCAGTAGTCAGTCCAAGTGGAACCTGAGTGTGTCCACTTCCTGCAAACTAAAAGAGCCTATTAAACACAGAAATATATTCATACCTATCTAAAAACATTTCCATTCTATTTCCTCTGGAATATACACATATACATGTATAGATACACATATTCACATTCACACACACAGTGTATAAAATCCAACAAAGAACCCATAAAATTATCCTGTAACATGAAAGAAACCTTGTTGCACTAATCGACCTACTTTTTCTTTGGGCTGCCCTAGTGACAGCCTTTCCTCCTGATAAATTACTTGAATTTATATGTTTTATACTTTACAACGCACATTTGTTTCTCATTTGTTTAAATGTTTATTTTTTAAAATGTAGAGAAGACCTAAAGCATGACTTATGCTGGGTCTAGAGCGTGCTTGGAAATAGCCTTTTCTTTAGAACTCATGCTGAATTTTTATTTCAAGAATATTTAGAAAAAGGTGGAAATCTTATCAAAAATCAAGTGTACTTTATATGAAAATGAAAATACAATACTCCACTAAAGTGGCAGGACTACACAACCCAATGAGATAAAATTTAGTATTATTTCCTTTAATACATGTGACTCTAAGCTTTAAACAATTAGGTATTTGCTGAGAATCACACAGTCTGGAAATGTGGAGGTCGATTCTCTTTCTCGAAAAAAATCTGTGCCTATTTGACTAGATTGTGCTATGCCAACAGCCATTCTATACTGCTTATCAGAAATAACATGTTTTTTAATAGCTTTATGTAGAGCACTTAACTGCTATATTCACAGAGGTGCTGAGGACCAGAGCATTATAGAGATTGCTCTTTGAATAACTGCAGAGCTTTAGTGAAAAATACAGAAAAATATCATATTTTTTTAAAATAATAAATCAGGGGAGAAATAACCTAATTTGTGCACCTCTGTTATTTTCAACCCAGAAATACCTCTATTTCTGTGTCTTGGAATGTCACAAAAAGTCATGGAGTCATATCCCCATCTTGTGGTATTTAGAAATTGCTGCAAGGGCTATTTTAAGCCTTGTCTTTATTAACGGTGGATAGAATTTTAATTCCTCCTATAGCGTATGAAATATAGAATACTAGCTACAGAACATAAAATATTCTGACTCCCAGTTTCTTGATAACTCATCCTCAGTGCTAGCTCAAGAAATTGGGTATCACCAGCCTTACAGGGAACAGCAGCAAGTGCTGTTGGGACCTGCTATGATAATTTACAAAATATGTAAGAAGCAATTGATTGGTTTTCTAACTGCTATCTCAGACTCTGTAACATACTCATGTTGACAAATTTTTTTCCTTTGATGAGTTTGTGTTATTCTTGAAAAAAATGTGGTTCTCTAAGAGGTTTAGATCTGGAGGCAGAGAATTCTATTTCTCTTCAGTAAAGGACTAAAGAAATGTTAGAAAAACCAAGAGTGGGGCCATGTACCAAGAAGAAAGGAAAGATAATGAAAGTTCAGGCTCTTAAGGACCTGGTTCTCTCTATTCTGTGGGCAGAGGCATGCGTGAGTATTTGGGTTTTCTTACACAGTGGAATCTGGGAGGAGATTGTGTGAACAGCAGGTGTTAGGAATCTAGCCAAGGAGCTGGTGGTGGAAGTAGCCAACTACTGAGCAAAAAGCACTGGGATCCAAGAATCCTATATCTGATAATGAAGTCTTTTATTCAGGGACAAAAGATAGTATACTAAGTCTTATTCTTTATATAAAAACAATATTTATGAAATTCAGATACATAATGAAATGCAGACATGTTTGGTTTTCTATTAGGTTGATATTTAGAGAAAAGGTTTTAAATTGTTTGGGGGGGTATAGAATATGAATTCAAATACTATTTGTAAATTTACTGATTCTTTATCCTTGTCATTGATTGTTTGGTCTTTAAAAGTAACCTATACAGATATGCTTAAGAAATTGATGTCAGTTTGAATGCTGATTTTGAGTAACTTCAAATTTCAAGTTTGCTTGTGGGCAAAAACAAGGATGAGTACCAATTTTTGACCAGGATATATGTAATTTTTTTTAAATGTTACCATTTGAAAAAGAATTTTGAAGTACTAAATAAGTAATTTACAACCTGGATCATTAAAGTGGACTTGATTTTAATATTTTAGAACAAGGATTCACTTAAGTGAGAGTGAATTTCTGGTCCTTGTTCTGATACAGACTGGCTTCAAGCCTTCAACCTTTTTGAAGATTCTTTTTCTCATCTTCAGGTACTATAGATTAGATAATCTTTAAAGTGCCTTTCAGCAGTATAATTTATTAATATTTAATTTTAGCAAGATGTTACAGTAAAGGGTTACATTTGGCTGCATTTAAGAGAAAGGGCTGGGGCACCTGAGTGGCTCAGGCATTAAGCGTCTGCGTTCAGCTCGAGTCACGATCCCATGGTCCTGGGATCAAGCCCCGCATTGGGCTCCCTGCTTGGCGGGAAGCCTGCTTCTCCCTCTCCCCCTGCTTGTGTTCCCTCTCCTGCTGTGTCTATCAAATAAATAAATAAAATCTTAAAAAAAAAAGAGAGAGAGAAAGGGTAAAACAAGTAAGGTGCTTGGTTTTGTTTTCTCAGGTAACAGATGTGTTAGAGGGTTACAATTCAGGTTGGCATAGTGGCTCCTCCCAGCTCCTGACTTGACTTTCCACTCTGCCATCCTTTAATGAAGGCTTTTGTTCGCCATACTCACAAGATGGCTGCTTCACTTTCTCACCTGCTTCACCTTCTCCTTCAATGGATAGAAGTAGGTGAAGGGAAAAGGGCAAAGTGAAGGCCAGTCAAGTTTGTTTTCTTTCAAAGCATTTTCCAACATGCTGCACCCAGAGTCTCTTCTTACATCTCATTGCTTAGAACTGCATCATATGACCTCCTGTATCTGCAAGAAAGGCTGGGATATTTAGTGTTTCACTGAGCATAGTAGTGGGAAGAAGGGTAGAATGAGTAGCTGTTATGCCATTAGCTCTATTTGCCACACAAGGTCACTTTCAATGAGCACCTTTTTTTTTTTTTTAAAGATTTTATTTATTTGAGAGAGAGAGCTCACACAAGTTGGGGAGAGGGCCTGGGTGGAGTGGAGGGGCAGAGGGAGAGGGAGAAGCAGACTCTCCACTTGGGCAGGTGACCTGACTCTCAACTGGGGGCTCCATCCCAGGACCCTAAGATCCTGACCTGAGCCAAAGTCAGACGCTTAAATGACTGAGCCACCCAGGTGCCTGAAGTACCATTTCATTTTAAAGTAATATGTATTCATTTAATACTATTTGGAAAAAAAAAGACAAAGATAAATATTAAGTCAAATATATCTACTGTTAACCTCTTTTTTTTAAAGTTCTGCATGCATGTACATTGATTAAAAATTACAACCTAATAAATAAATGAACACCAAAAAGGAACAAATAAGGACACTTTAAAATATTTATATAATTTTAACCTTATTTCATGGACAATTTTTTATCCTGTACTTTAATCATGGACAATTAAACCAATAATTTCTTATGTTGTATTTTCTTCATATATATTTTTAAGAGCTACATTATACATCATTGCATTGGATTATTAATGTTCAATTCCTTTTCCCTATAGTTGAATATTTTAGATTATTTGTACTTTTAATTTGAATAAAATAAAACCCACAGAGGATATTATGGCAAACAGTATATTTTAGTATTAGCAAATCTTTAATTTTTGTCAGTTTTTGATTTCAAATGTTTTAATGAAAGCAGTCTATAGAGCTGAAGACCCTTTTGTTCCCTTTGCTGTCTCTTTCCCTTTATAGGCAAGTGTGATCATGGCTTTGGTATATACCATTCTAATTTATTTTTAAATACCTTTTTACAGATATTGTGTCTAAAAGTGCATGTAAAAATATATTGTACATATCATCCATTTTTTATTCTGTCCATGTTAATGCATAAAGATCTGATAAGTTTTATTTGCTCTACATAGTATCCTACTGTATATATATTATAGTAGAGATATATACACACATACATATATATAGTGGATATATATATACCTACATATATACATCTTTATTTATTTCCCTATTTATGTATATTGAGGATTTTTAAAAATCTCATTGTGACAAACATTGCTGCAGGGAACATACTTGTACATGTGACAAACATTGCTGCAGGGAACATACTTGTACATGTCTCCTGTTATAAAGTGTTCCTCCAGAATTGGCTGATTTTTCTATGCAGGGCTAGATAGTTACTACTCCTGACTTTGCAGGCCATTTGATCTCTAGTGCAACTATTTGATGCTGCCATTGTAGGGTGAAAGGAGCCATAGACAAAACCTAAATGAATGGGGAGGGTTTTATGCTAATAAATCTTGGCTTACAAAAACAGGCCTGTGGCTGCATTTGGTCTTCAGGCTATAGTTTGCTGGCCCTTGCTTTAGGGCAGTGGTCCTCAAACTTTGGTAAGTAACAGAATCATGTGGGGAACTTCATAAAAATACAAAGGCCAGCTCTATCCTTCAACCATCTTGCCACTTTGGAGTTCTTTATTAACTCCCCAGATAATTCAGATATACACCAAAGTTTGAGAACCACTGCTCTAGTGCACACAGAGTGAAATTTTTAGATCATGGTAGATGCACATTTTCAAATAATGATAGATTCCCTCTGAATCAATCTAAATACATCCCAGGTCTGTAGTTAGTTCAGTAGGTCTGTAATAAATAAAAGGTGATGGGAGATAAGACTGGAAATAAAAGCAGGGCCTCGATAACAAAGGATTTTGTATGCATGTGAACCTTTTTATATGTGGTGGGAAGCTTTTGAAGTATTTAATGTACAGTTTAAAAGCCTTTTCTCCCCCGTGGAGAAAGGCTTCTCCAGGAAGGGTGAGATTTGAGGCAGAGAAACCAGATAGGACACTTTTGTAGCAGTCCAAGTAAGGGAAGGTGAGTTGTTCAGCTTGGGCAGTAGTATATGGGGATGGAGGCAATGTGACAGATTGAAGAGATACTTAAGAGTGCGGATTTTATGAGTACGTGGATGCTTGGGTGAGACTGGGAGAGGATTGGAGGAAGATTAAGGACTGTCCCTTGAACAATGATTATAGTGAACAGCACTGAAAGAATCAGAAGCAGGCAGAGTGTTAAGGAATGAGTTTAGTTTTGCGTGTATTACCCAGATGATAGTGATCAATAAGCGCCTGGACATGGTTTTAGACTATAGAAAGTTGTGTCTCTGAATAGAGAGATCATGGAGTCATCAGTGTCACCTGCAGTCATGAAAGTATGAGATTGTTCAGAAAGAAATACAAAATCTGAAAGGAAGGATTGAAGATGGAACCCTAGGGAATACTAACACTTAAGGTATTAGCTGAGGAGGCGATTCAGTGAAGATAACTGAGAAGGAAAATTATTGAGAAAGGGAGAGGGGAGAACTGGAAAAGAGTGGTATCACAGAAGCCAAAGGTGGAGAAGGGTTTAATGAATGTTCAGCAGAAGAATGTTCTCCAAGAAATGTCAGGTGCAGAGCAGATAAAGCACATGGTCCAAAGTTCCAGCACATTATCGATTCAAAGGGGAAGAAGGCAAGCAGGTTGAAAGCAAATTAGAAGGTAGGCTATTGAAAGAAAATGTGGTGTAGTGGAAGAAGGGGTGAGACAATGGAGTGGGTGTAACCCGCTTTACCCAGAAACTTGGCTTTTAGAATTAGACTGTCCTGGTTCAAAGACTATGGGGCACTAAGGAAATTATTTCATCTCTCTGAGGCTTAATTTCCTCATCTGTAAAATGGAGTTAATTAAGCTCTCTTGCTAGGTTGTCATAAAGATTATTAGAGATGTATAAAGCAAATAGCATAGTGCCTAACACAGTAAGCACTTCCCTTGATAAAATGTCAGTTCCCTTCTTCCTTTCTCTTGATAATGGGAACTTTAGAGGGAGCTCTAAGTTTCATTAGAACAAGTCTTTTGTGAAATTTACCTTAGCGCATTTCAAGGAAATATGTTTTTACTTATTAAGCTGTTCTGTCATGTAAGTTGTGAATCTTCCGGTACCCCTTAAAACTATAGTAGAATTCTGTGGCTTTTTAGTACCTTTCCAGAAAGCAGGGGCTTCTTCAGGGATATAATAAAAAGCACTGAACTTTTACTTCTCTTGGGGTTGCTGGGTGGACATTTTCTAACCCCTTCTGTTTACATCCACCAGAAGAACCTAGTGCCTACTTCCAGAATTTCCTGGTGTATTGAGCAAAGATCTATAGCCATTCACTGGAAGACTAGACTCTGTTTTAAGCATTCCAGATGACTAAAAGTTAAGGATAATTAGGCCGTGTTTTCTCTGATGAGCAGTATCTGTTTTTCAGGTTCTGACATGGCACTCTAGGCTTCTTCTTTAATCTCCGGTTAGAATACGAAGCTGAGGATTCAGCTAAACTCTTTATCAGAACTTTATGGCTCCTGGTAGACAGCCCCATAGGTGGTTCCCCAGCAATGTTTTGAGTAATCTTTCAGTGCTTTACTGTCGCTATTAGCATACTGGTAGTTGATGTCTTCTCTCTTTAATTAGTTTATTTAGACCCACTCAAGCTTAGTACCTATGACACTGTTGCACAAACAAGAACAATGATTGGCCCCTCTACTTCCGTACTTTCTTTTACTGTCCAGCACTGCCATGTCCCTAGTTGCTGGTCAGTATATAAAGTTGTGGTCCTTTAATTTTCAAACTGTGTAAGAATCATGTGAATAGTTTATTAAAAGTGCATATTCTTGGGCTCACCCCTGGAGATCCTTATTTGGTAGGTCTGGGTTAAGGCCTGGACACTTGTATATTTTAGCAGACATCTCAATAGGTTCTATTGCAAAGCACCATTAGATATAAAATAACAACAACAACAACCACAGATTTAGGGGATCTAAATCCCTCAGAGAAAGATGTACAAGATAGCTTCTCTTGTGAAAAGTAACTATAAAGTCTTTATCAAAAAGTTTTACCATATCCCTATGGTCAACTCTATTTCATGGTGGAAGTCCTGTTCCTTGATTCATTAGGAGTCATAAAATTGATGACCCCTTATCTTGAAGTCTGTTTTGGCTGCTATAAAAAAAAAAACACAAACCACAGACTGGGTGGTTTACAAACAACAGAAATTTATTTCTCACAGTTTTGGAGTCTGGAAGTCCAGGATCACGGTACCAGCAGCTATGGTGTTTGGTAACAGCTTGATTTCTGGTTCAGAGATGGCTCCTTCTTGCTGTGTCCTCACATGGTGGGAGGGGTCTAAGGACCTCAATAGGGTGTTTTTTATAAGAGCATTAATCCTATTCATGAGGCCTCTACCCTCATGACCTGAGCATCTCCCAAAGTCCCCACCTCCTAATACCATCATATGAGGCATTAGGATTTGAACATATGCGTTTGGGGAGGATACACATTCAAACCATAGCACTATTTCTCTCTGCTTCTTTTTCCAATCAGTGCATTCCCTTGTTTCTCATGACACCCAGACAGCTTGGTCTCTTCAGGGAAACCTCTCACCAGAACACACAGTCTGTCAGTCAGATGGAGATAGCACAGAAGATCCTGTTCCCAAAGCCAACAGGGCTATCTGCTGATGGGAGACGTGAAGGAGAAAGTATGGAAACAGAGAAACATTATTTAGGAAAATGTCGAGTTTCCCATTAAATGTTCTCTGGAAGACTCTTGATCAATTTGTAGAAAATCAAGTCAGAGGAAATTAATTGCTGAAATCTAGATCTTTGAATACACTCACGATTATAATCCTAGCATTTTAAAGAATGATCGATTTGTTAAAAACAACTTATGAAAATGGTTTAGCATTAATATGATCATTGAAAAATATACTCAGAAAAAGAATAAGTTCACATGCATGGAAGACTCTCCTAAAAGCAAGTTTTTGATAAATTGGTAAATTTAGAACAGTAGATGAATTGGCCTCTTTGCAAGTTAATCCTTTGGTCAATTGATGTCTTGAGATATTACTTTTGGATATTTACCTAGTTTCCCTTCTGAAGTCTGTTTCAGCTTTCCTCAGGACAAACCATAAAATCTCTCTCCTTGCCCTGCTCAGCAAGAAGGAAGAGAGTTTTAAGTCTCACAAATTCTTTCATAGAGCCAGACTAGCCTCTTCATCATACACTTGAGCCTTTAAAGAAACAAGACTCTCCCCTCATATCATTTTCTGTTTTGGTCCATTCATGTTCTACATGCTGACTTCCAGTGTCCTTAATCATCGCCCTCCTCTTTTGTACATCCGGATGCCCCATACCATTTTCCTGAATGTGATTCCCTTTATTGTGATTCAGATTCTTCTTTTAGTTATGCTGCTTCATGGGGTCCTGGACAAACATCCAGCTCAGTTTGGACTTCCGGGAACTATTACCNGTTTGGACTTCCCAGGGAGCTATTACCTCACTGCAGCATCTGGTCATGCTCCCAGTGGGTTCATTCTGGTCATTGCCACCTTCAGAATATTCTTAGAAATTTTGTTTTAAAGACATAAATATGCGTTTTAGAACCTAATAACCAGGCGTTAATAGTAATGAGCCTAAAGCACTATTGACACCCCTAAATATATTTGTGTTTAAAGTGATATATCAGCCACATAGTGAAGGCTTACTGAAGGGATCTTGGATTCTCAAGAATGTGATACAAACAAAGCAAGAAGAGGAATTCCCACTAGCCACCTGGCTAGTGGTAGATCTGTAGAATCCATCTGAGACTGCTTCCTGATGTATTCTGTCCTAGATGTCACCAGTTTTGTGTTCTCCCCGAAGGTCATGTGTCAGTTTGGAGACAGGTGTGTAGCCTCAAATCACAAAACAAGTTAACACAGATTTTATATATAAATATAATAACAATTTTGTCCACAAGGGGGCGTTTGGTATTTAAGCATGCATAGGGCTGTATTCATTCATTGCAATTGCCTTCATTGAAAAGTATTGGATATCTAGGCGCTGTGATGAACTATATTCTCATATTTTTCTCTTGTAAGCATTCAGGAGAGTGATTTTTTTTTACTTGTAGCTTTTATATGTTCTTTACTATAGTATAGCAGTTAACATTGCTTAAAAAATAGGTGGCTAATAGGGCTTTGTTTTTATTAGGATAGAAGAAAGGGACTTAAAAAAAAAAAACTAAGTATATTTGATTTCAGGTATGTAAAAGTGTCCCAAAATTTCTTTTTCTTACCCTGTTGTTTCAATGTACCGTTGGGAAGTGACCTTTTCCAAGCAAATTAAGACATGAACATAGGTGAAATATTAAGAACTGATTAGTATCATAAACAAAACAACTCCTCCGTGATAAGACAAGAATTAACTTTTGTGTGTGTAATTTCTTTTTGGTTAATTTCCAGTGGAATATTCAATTTAGCTATGGCTTTAGTATGTCTTTTCAGGCTATAGTTTTCTGGTATGTGACCATTGATTTTATAATCAGCTAACAAGCTCCTTGGAAAGATGAAGAACATTAAGTTATGGGTCTTCTAATGAATCGTAAGTGATGGGATGAAGAGAATATGTGTCTTTGATAAAACCATTTTTAAAAAATAGTTCATTTTAGAGTCAGTAAAATAAAGAAGCAAAATCTAGAATGAACTTTGAAGTTACTGTAGTATAATTTTATAATTTTAAAGGATTTCTTATGTTTATAATAATTTTTTAAATGGATAATTACAAATATCTTGCTTTTAATAATCCTGGGTATTTAATGACTAATACAGTTTTTACAAAACCCAGAATATGTTCTTGTTTTCTCCCCAGGACAATCTTTTAAATTAATTAATTAATTAATTAATACCTTTTTTTAGAGCAGTTTCAGGTTCTTAACAAAATTGGAAGGAAGGTACAGAGATTTCTCACATACTCTCTACCCTACACATGCATAGCCTCCCCATTATCAACATTATTCATTCCATTACTGGAATGAACCTACGTTGCTCATCGTAATCACCCAAAGTCCATAGTTTACATTAGGGTTTACTCTTGGTGTTGTACATTCTATGGGTTTGGAAAATGTATAATGACATGTATGTGTCCTTGTAGTATAATACAGAGTATTTTCACTGCCCTAAAAGTCCTCTGTGCTCCACCTGTTCCTTCCCACTATCCATCCCCAACTTCTGGCAACCACTGATCTTTTTACTGTCTGCATAGTTTTGCCTTTTCCAGAATGTCATACAGATGCAGTCAGACAGTATATAACCTTTTCAGATTGGCTTCTTTCACTTAGTAATATACGTTTAAGATTCTTCCATGTTTTTTCATGCCTTAATAGTTCATTTGTTTTTAGTGCTGAATAATATTTCATTGTCTGGATGTATCATTTTATCCACCCACCCACTGAAGGACATCTTGGTTATTTCCAAGTTTTAGCAGCTATGAGTAAAGATTCTATAAACATCCATATGCAGGTTTTTGTAGGAACATAAGTTTCAACTCCTTTGGTCAAATACCAAGAAGTGCAATCATGGGATCATATGGTAAGAGTATGTTTAGTTTTGTAAGAAACTGCCAGACTGTCTTCTTCTTCTTTTTTTTTTAAAAAGATTTTATTTACTTATTTATTTGAGAGAGAGAAAGCACAAGCATGGGGAGGAGCAGAGGGAGAGGGACAAGCAGACTCCTTGCTGAGCACAGAACCTGATGTGGGGCTCCATCCCATAACTCTGAGATCATGACCTGAGCAGAAATCAAGAGTCCTATACTTAACTGACTGAGCCACCCAGGTGCCCTTGTCAGACTGTCTTCTAAAGAAGCTGTACCATTTTGCATTCCCACCAGCATTATATGAGAGTTTCTATTGCTCCACATCCTCACTGGCATTCAGTATTGTGGATTCAGTGTTGTGGATTTTGGCCATTCTAATAGATGAGTAGTTGTATTTCCTTGTTGTTTTAATTTGCATTTCCCTGATGACATATGATGTGGAGCATCTTCTCATATGCTTATTTTTCATCCGTATATCTTCTTTCATGAGGTATTTGTTAAGATCTTTGGCCTATTTTTAAATCAGGTTGTTTGTTGTTGAGTTTTAAGAGTTCTTTGTGTATTTTAGGTAACAGTTGATTATCAGATGTGTGTTTTGCAAATATTTTCTCCCAGTGTGTGGCTTGTCTTCTAATTCTCTTGGCATTGTCTTTCACAGAGCAGAAGTTTTTAATTTTAATGAAGACCAGCTTGTTTATTATTTCTTTCATGGATAGTGCCTTTGGTGTTATATCTAAAAAGATACCACCATACCCAGGGGCATCTATCTAGGTTTTCTCCTATGTCATCTTCCAGGAGTTATATAATTTTGAATTTTATTTTTTTTTAAGATTTTATTTATTTATTTATTTGTTTATTTGAGAGAGAGCAAGAGAGCGTGAGTGGGGGCAGGGGCAGAGGGAGTAGGAGAAGTAGGGTCCTCGCTGAGCAGGGAACCTGATGCTGGGGTTGATCCTAGGACCCTGAGATCATGACCTGAGCTGAAAGCCAAAGCTTAACTGACTGAGCCACCCAGGCATCCCTCATTTTGCATTTTACATTTAGGTCTGTGATCCACTTTGGGCTAATTTTTGTGAAGAGCATAGACTAGATTCATTTTTTTGCATGTGGATGTCCAGTTGTTCTGGCACCATTTGTTGTAGAAATTATCTTTGCTCCATGGCATTGCTTTTGTTCCTTTGTCAAAGATCAGTTGAAAAAGGATCTATTTGTTCTGGGTGGTCTATTTCTGGGGTTTCTATTCTGTTCTATTTATATATCTACCCTTTTGTTAATACCAATCTTGATTACTGTAGCTTTTTGGTAAGTCATAAAGTTGGTAAACATCAGTCCTTCAATTTTGTTCTTCTTTCTCAATGTCATTTTGGCTGTTTGAATCTTTTGCTTCTCCTTTAAACTTTAGAATCAGTTCATCAATATCCATAAAATAACATGTTGGAATTTTGATTGAGATTGCATTGAATCTATAGATTATGTTGGGAAAAACTGACATCTTGACAATATTGAGTCTTCCTATCCATGAACATGGAATATCTTTCCCGTTTATTTAGTTTTTTGATTTTGTTCATCATAGTTTTGTAGTTATCCTTATCCAGATCTTACATATATCTTGTTAGATTTTTATCTAAATATTTCATTTTGGGGGATGCTAATATAAATGGTATTGTGTTTTTTAATTTCAAATTCTACTTGTTCATTGCCAGTATACAGGAAAACAATTGATTTTCATATATTAACCTGGTCATTCTGCAACATTGTTATAATCACTTATTAGTTCCAGAGTTTGTTGTTATTGATTATTTTGGATATTCTACATAGATGATCACATTATCTGCAAGCATAGTTTTTTTTATCTTCCTTCCCAATCTATACACATTGTATTTCCTTTTCTTGTCTTATTATATTGGCAAGGACTTCCAGTGTGATGTTGTAATAAGTGGTGAGAGGGGTCATCCTTGCCTTGTACCATCTGATCTCAGTGGGAAAGCTTCAAGATTCAAACCATTAAGTATGATGTTACTATAGTTGTTGTTGTTGTTGTTTAAGATATTCTTTATCAAGTTAAGGAAGTTCTCCTCTATTCCTAGTTTACTGAGAGTTTTTTGTATTAGTGGGTGTTGGATTTTGTCAGATGCTTTTTCTGCATCTATTGATATGACCACATAATTTCATTTAGTCTGTTGATATGATAGATTTCATTAATTGAAACCATTTATTTTTATGCTTGCCTTATTACCATGAGATTGCCCCAACGAACCACCCCACTTTCCTGAGTGATGGCATAATACCAGTGTATAGTGCATCTAAAATTCAACTAGGAAGCAGGCTCAGGGAAGAGTGAGATAGGTCCCAGGAATTCTACTTGTGAGAGTAGTCCAAAGGCTAACCAGAGAAAATAAAATACTTTGTGTCTCTATGCTGAGTCTAGGGGAAACAAACAAGCACAAAGCTGGGAGATGGTGTGGTATAGGCTGGAAGGATAATAAATCAAGATGTTAAAAGTGAAGGTGGTTACGAAGAAAATCAGGACAAGGCAAGAGGTCCACATCTGATATGAAGTTTCTGCGTCACACATTTTCCACATCTCTCTACAAGTTTATGAAATTCGTATGTTGCCATTGTTTTTGTTGGGTGGATTTACAATTTTATTTATTTAGAAATAACTTCAAACTTACAGAAAAAATGCAAGAATAGTGCAAGAAACTTCTGCTTTCAAGAACCATTTTAGAGTAAGTTGCTATCACTTCTGACTACTTTAAGATACACAAGGACTTTCTCCTACACAATCATAATGTAGCCATCAAAATCAAGAAATTAGCACTGATTCTCCACTGCTCATACAGGTTCATCAGTTGTCCCAATAATGTTCTTTATACAGAAAGACCCTATTCAGGATCATTATATTGCATTTAGTTGTCATGTGCTTTTAGTGTCCTAAATCAAAATAGTTCTTCATTGATGGGGAAAATCCTTTCACCATACACTTTCACCATATCTATCTATCTATTTATCTATCTATCTATCTATCCATCCATCTATCTATCTGAAATCATTCTGTCATACATTTTAAATGCCTTACAATTTTAATTGCCAGTTAGACCTCAATAAAACTGGGGGAAAAACAGTTTTTCAGTTTTTCTTTGACTTTCAACCTCAACATTTTTGAAGATTACTTGCTAAACATTTTGTAGAATGTTCTAGTATATGTGTTTGTCTGATGACTCCTCATGGTTAGATTACAATTATACATTTTTGGTAAGAATGCCACATAAGTCAAATTGTGTTCTCATCCAATCAAGTGAGAAGTTATTTCAATTTGTCTCATAATTGTTAACGTTAACTTTGATCACTTAATTAAAAAGACGTCTGTCAGGCATCTCCATTGCAAAGTTATTCTTTTCCGCTTTGTAATTAAAAAACATTTTATGAGGAAGTATTTTGAGAGTACGTAAATATCCCATTTCATATTGACTTACTAGTTTATCATCTGTTGATGTTTCTTTTTTTTTTTTTTGAAGATTTTATTTATTTATGTGACAGAGATAGACAGCCAGCGAGAGAGGGAACACAGCAGGGGAGTGGGAGAGGAAGAAACAGGCTCCCAGAGGAGGGGCCCCATGTGGGACTCGATCCCGGAACGCCGGGATCACGCCCTGAGCCGAAGGCAGACGCTTAACAACTGCACTACCCAGGCACCCCTCTGTTGATGTTTCTTGGTTGATAATTACTATCATGGTCCATGACTTTCACTATTTATTAGTCATTGTTCTAGTATAGAGAAAATCTTTCTCTTCTCTATATTTATTATTATTTGAAAATTTAGATCAGGATGAACTCATGGATTTTTATAATATAATTTTATGTTATATACTTTTATATAATTTTTAGCATTATTTAATTTGATACTCAAATTTTCCCAGCTTTAGTGTGTTGCCATTTTAAAAACACTAAACACTTTTTAATTTAGGAATTCCTAATAAAAGTATCAAGACAGGTAGCTGACAACAAGCATATTTTATAATTCATAGTGTTTGAGTACAAAATTATTGAAGAACTATTAGTGAAGTAGGATGGTGTTTTAAAAAATGTGCTTAACTATAATGGTTCCCATCTTAGTCAAGATTTTTTTGGTTATAAAATTAAGAAGGGAGATAGTGTATGTAGTAGGCTTTCAGGCCTGAGCTCTGTTAGCATAATTTTTTTAATGACTACTACAGTTCATTTTTTGACATATTCACTCTTACATGACTCAGTCTCACAAACCCATACTCTTTCTTCCCATGTACAAAATTCCTAAAAAAACTCGCACTTAACCAAATCCAGATATCCCATGCAAAATTAGAAATCTATGCTTGGTACCATTAAAGCATTGAATTTATTGGGATATAAGTTGTGTAAAGTTGTAGAAAGTGGTTTTGGTAAAATTGAGCTTGAGGTGTCAAGCAAATGTTAAGAATAGGCACACAGATTTAGATTTGGTTGTGATATTTATTAGCGGAGAAATGATAGTTTGTAATTGAAGTGAATAGATAAGAAGAGTATAGAAGGACATCTCAGGAGGTGAGAGATTTAAACAAATTTTAGAAGAACCTTAGCTGGAGGAATAGTCACTCACTTGACAGGGTTGAGGAAGCACAACAAAACTCTTGACAAGAGGAAGGACTATTAGTGAAAACAAAGCAGTCACTCCTTAGACCTGCTTAGTGCTTTGGAACTTGGCAGCACCAAGGATTAAAGAAGGTGGAGGTGAGGAAAGAGTGGAAACTGGGAAATTAGTTGATCATATAGACATGGAGCAGTTGACTATGGGGACCCCTCTGCCCACCCCACTCAGTCAGGATACTCTCCTTCAGTTGGGAGTTTATTTTCTGGAAAAATACAGCTGCAGAAGTTCTGGATTTTGGGCCTTCAGGCACAGAGGAGGATGAGAATATGATAGAGGTCTAAGAATGATGGAATTAAACAAAAATATGCGGTCTGAATAATGGAACTCTCAGCTTTCTTCCCTTGCTCTACTCCCAGAAAACCAGTGGCTAAGATGAAACCTCACAAGGGAGGAGATTGGACAGTTCTTCCATTGAAAAACTGAAATGCCCTTAAGAAAAAAGACTGTTAGTGTGGCTGCCCAGAGAAGGCACCTCACAGACTTCCCAGGATAGGGAAGTTAATTGACTGAGGACTTATTAGGCTTCAAAATATTTCACTACTTTTACACCAAGACCACACCTCTCATGGGCCGCTCCATGCCCATATTGGGTACAGTGGGGATACTAAGGCAACCCTATTTCTGGGAAACATGGGACTCCATTGTCATTGACTTTGGCTTAAGGATTCGTTGATGGTTTTGCCAAACTTTCCTTAGGCTGCATGCCAGCCTAGGATGTTTCCACTTCCACCTAACTTTCTTTTCCTTTCCCCTTCACTAAGGCTCAGACTTGTATTATAATCAAACTACTTTCCCAGCCTTCTCCTGTTCCTTCCCTGATTCCTCTCAAGACAGGCATTTCTGATAACAGAATCCTTTCACTTTTAATCCCGTCTTGGTGTCTGCTTCTCAGAAGACTAAGTCTACGACTAGAGGTACTGGGAGTGATGCAAAAAAAACCCAGGAGGTAAGGTGGGGATTGGGGCCTGGCTTGCTTACTTTGTGGCAGGCAGAGGAAGCCGTCCTGATTTGTAGATGTGGCACCAGTAGATCCTGGCTACTAAGACTTCACTGATGGTGACCTTGGAAAATGTTATTGCAGAGGGGAATATTGTAGAAGAATCCATGATGTAGGCATTTGAAAAAGATAGGTTTGTTTTTAAGCTGTATTGACACCCTGTGTAAGGATAAATGAGACTGAGAATAGTTAACAATATCTGAGAGTGAAAACCAGAGAGTCTTGGTGGTAGAGGTCTTTTATACCAGTAGTAGAAGGGCAGACTTGTAGAACAACAAGGCTGAAGAGCTGATAGTGAGTTGCAGAGTTCCAGAGGCATTTAAATGCTCAGTCCATGCAGGTGTGTTACCCAAAGGGCAGGGCCCTAATAGGAATAACCAGGGATCCTGAAAAGTGTGACAGGACATCTGGATGGGTGCCCCTAAGGCTGTTGACTCCATGACTCCAGCTGGACCCTCTTGCCACCTCTACCTCTAGTAAGAGCTAGAATATTCACTGTTTTAGAAGGTGCTACAGAGTCCTTTCTCCGATAAGGCAACGGGTTCTCCCCTCAGGAGCTGCCCCCACCTCCTCTTCCAACTGCCAGGCCAGTTAATGTGGGTGCTGTTCAACATCTATTAAAAAAATAAAAAATAAGAAAAATCAGTGGAGGAACAGGAGGCTGAGAACAGTCAGCCCAATAGAAAGCACAATTCTTTGCTCATTTCCCAGATCTGAACTAATTTTCAGTTCTAGAAATCATTGACCAAAGAGGTGGCTGGGTTCCTAGCCTATATCATTCCACGTATATATCATGACCATATCTCCAGTCTTCCCCCCAAAGGGCCTTTGACCACTTATTTCTTCAAAAACTCTTCATACTTGAGCAGCGATTTATTTCATAAGGGTCAAATTTCCTATAAGATAACTCAGTTTAACCTCTTAAATTTGTGGGGCTTTCATGGACTTTTTTCTGGAGCAAGTTTGTATTTGGGGAAGGGGGGACTGGAAGCCATTTATGACACCAGTGCATGGTTTTCAAAGAGATATAAGGCCTGCCTGCAAAATATCACCCAGTTATGTTTTCATGGTAATCAAATATGCATAGTAGAGAATTGTCACAACAAAGGGATTTGTATTATCACTGGTGTTATTTTTAGAGACAAGAACTTGCTTCAGCTGACCTAATTATCCTATTGATACATTTTTTAAATATTCTAATAAGTATTAACAAGTATCTAGTAGAGAATAAGTTTTTAGAGAATTAGCTGTTTTTCAGGAGGAAGGTTTGAGCTCTAAAATATCATGCAGTTTCGCTTTGTGGAGATTTAAATCAGCTGCTACTGTTCTTCTTTAAATGTTCCTTTTAGTAACTTCAGTGACCTAGATCATGACCAACAAGGGTTATGTAGAGTTCAATTTGGAGATTTTTTTTAATGTTAATGTGGTAATGTGTAAGAATATGAGAAATAATTGGAGTAATAGCAAATAATTATTGGTTTAGAGATTAAATTTTTAAACCAAATTGCTGTAATGCAGTATTGCTCTGGCATTTGGCTAAATCTCTACTCAGCTCCAGCTATTTGTGATGAATGGTATTTGGCTTGAGGTCTTAGTTTCCAGAAATGTCCTACTCTGCAATATTTTCTCAGTTTTCCTGGTTATCAGCTTTATTGTCTGTTTTTCTACTGTACTGTTTTTACACTGGTATCAGTCATATGAAAAATATATAATAATATTTTAGCATGTGTGGTCTTTAGAGTCAGATTACCTGGGTTCCTTTTTCTTTAATTTAAGATTTTATTTTTAAGTAATCTCTACATCCAACATGGGGTCGAGATCAAGAGTGTCATGTTCCACTGACTGAACCAACCAGGCACCCCAAACTACCTGGGTTCTAATTCCAGCTCTACCATTTATTAGCTGTGTGTCTTTGGACCAGTTACTTAACATCTATCAGGTGCAATTTTCTCAACAGTAAAATGGAAATAAATATATTAGCCATCCTCATGGCTTTTATAAGGATTAAATGGAATAATCTGTGGAAAGCACTTAGCACAAGTACTGACTTGGAATATTGTTTGGGTTCAATAAATATCGTAATTATTATTATTGCTATTACTTAAAAGGTGCATATTATAGAATTTGAAGTCACAGAATGTTATGAGGTAGAGGCATTTACCAGTGAAGAAATTTCTTACTGTTATTTAGAGCATGAGTACATGTAAAAATCTACTGTTTATACTTTCAGGAATACTTAAATACATTGCTTAAACAGCTAGAAAAAGAGAAAAGGAGCCTTGAAAATCAAGTGAAAAACTGTGCACTGAGACGGGAACAAGAATCAAAGGTTTGTTTATGTTCTATACTAGACATTTCTTTGTAACTGTCATTATTTTTGGTATGTTATCTACAAACCTACTATACTATTATCACAAAATGCTTACAAAACTATTTCCTACACTATTTTAAAAAACAGCAAAGAGACATAAACTTGACTTAGTAATAGTCTTGCTAGTATTGCAAATCCTCTCTGATGTTGGATTCTTTTGTATTTTTCCTGTAGGCTTACCACAAGACCACCAATGAGTGCCGTAGATACCTAGCTGAAATGTCTCGGGTAACTTTCGTTGTCTTACTTCCAAATTTTAAGAGTTTCCTCTTACTGTAAACTACATTTTTCACTTTTCTAGACTTTTGATTGGTTTGGTTTGGTAGACAAACATATGTTGGAATTATGGGAGAAAATGTACCAAGTTTCTAAATATGGGGGGTGAAAAGGAAAATGTATAGGTTTTATAAAAAGTTAAGAAAGGAGGTAAAAGTTTCCCAGATTAAGGGAATATTTTGCATATTTGCTTCCTTAGTTATCCTTTTAGTTTGATCTATAATTTCTAAATTCAAGCAAATAAGCAGTTACCCCTCTGCTATCATGAAATTCATGGCATTTTATGTCATAATTAGGCACAGTGAGGTCTCAGATAGCTATAGCACCACTATTACTAGAAAGGGTGTACTTACAATACAGGATAGGAAAGTGTGTACATACAAATGACAGGACGGGACAGGAAAGTGATCAGTAAATTATAAATGATGTTGCACATATTTTCCATAATTTTTCATTTGCATTTCAGTTTTATTTATGATGATGTCAGTATTACTGAGTTTTTGTTTTGATGTTGTCAGAGCTATCTTTTATTTATGGTTTCTGATGTCATAGTTTAAAAGTCTTCATCTCAATGTTTCATAATATTTATCACATCTTTTTGTAGTACTTAGCTAAATATTTTACATTTAGATATTTAATCCTTGTTAGCTTTATTTTGATATATGTTTTAAAATCAGGATATGAGTTTAGTTTTCAATGCACATTATCTAAATGAAATTGTCCAAAGAGCAGTTGGATATATGAATCTCAGGGTAGAAAAGATAAAAATTGGAGATATAGATGTGGAAATTATTAGCATATAGATAGTAAATGAAGCCATGTGAATGAAGGGAATGCATCAGGGAGAGTATACTGGGTGAAAAGAAAAGATAGTTTAGAATATAGCTCTGAAGAGTTTCAACAGTGAAAGGGGAGGAAGAGCCAAGAAGAAGGTTGGAGTCTTCAGGACATTAACTTGGTGAGGCAAGGAAGTAGAGGAACTTGAGGGCTGGGTGTGCCGTAAAGATAGTCTGCTAATCACTGATCTGGTATTTCCAGAGGATCAATGAAAGGACTGAGAGGAAGGGAGTTAGGATTGGGGCTTGGAGCTGATAAGGGGATGTATAGATCAGTTTGGGAATGGAAGGGCAGTGGTGGGTAAAGGGAGGCTTGGACTTCTAGTAATGACCAAGATTAAGTTAGGAAATTGAGACAAAATAGAACCGCTCCTTGTGGTCTCTTACCCATAAAACAATCAGTTCACACTTGCTGGTCCTGGACACTCAGCAGGCATCCCTGCTTACCCCTGCAGTGCAGCACCCTCATGCCCTTCCTCAGACCGTGACTCCACCTGGCCAGTTCTGCTTCCTTCGATTTCTAGCATAAATGCTCATTGCTTTACAAGACCGTGATTTGAGGAAAGACCACAGGTTTTGGAGTCATTTAAATTTGGATTTAAATCCCAGCTTGGTACTTAATTGTAGTGTGACCTTTTGGGGCCTAATTTCTTTCCTTGGTAGAACAGGAAATAATAGTACTGTCTTGCAGGGGATTTGTGAGTGTTTAGAGATGTAATGTATGTAAAGTGCTGAGTAAAATGCCTGGCCCCATAATATGTTCTATATTCTAGTAAGTGGTGCACCTTATTTTCCTGTTTTCTTTCCTGATCTCCCTAGCCTCTCTCTCTCTGTGACAGGGGCATTAGAATGTCTACTTGCCCAAGCCTCTCTCCTTCACCTTTGTTTATCTGAAAAATTCACTTAGGTGGGTTCTACTCTGATTATACAGGATCACTGAACATACAGTCAAAGCCTATTTTAACAGCTTCCCAGGAAGATGTTAATCCTGTTCCCCAGTATAAATGTTAATAAGGATTTTCACTCTAGAATGCATTGTTAATCTTTATAGTCAAAGATGGTTCTGACCATGTGGATATTAGGGTGACTGGAAAGGTCAATGGATGATCTGCAGTTCTTCCCATGCTGAATCCATAAATAATTGATTCTTAGGTAGATAACTAGAGCTATTTGCTGAGGCTGCTCTTTATACTTCTGCTGTCTTCACTGTTTTGAATGAAACTGTGAGTTTCCATATCTCAGGATTTTTCTAATTTATGCAGTATGTGTACGGTAAAGACATTGAGTTTTAAGAATACACAGCTTCATTGCATTGCTTAAGTCAGGCAGAAGGGCTGACTAGAACTTGTCTGTTTCCATAAACAGAATTTTAGCAGTAGATCGGAGACACTGTTGAATATAATGCTTTGGTTTACAGAAAATGAACCTGAGGCTGTTCTGTTTCATCGTCAGTTAATTCTAATTATTAGAATTATTAAAGCATCAGATGATGCTCCTTATTCTCCTTCCTTAAAACATATTGGTTTTAGCTCCCTGCTCTGAAGAACACAGAATAATTCTATAAGTCTCCTATGTTACAGCTTCTCAAAGATATGAAAACAACTCTTAAGTGTTTCCATAGTTTTTTCCCTAAGATAAAATATTAAATTACCACAAAAGTTACACTAGCAATTCCTTATGACATAGGTTCCAGACTATCCAGCTGTTTCTGTTGTCTTTTTGGACAACTCTATTTTATTATTGTTCATTTGAAAATAGATCTCCTCAGATTTATTTTTATTTTCTTTTGAAAAGATTTTATTTATTTATTTGAGAGAGAGTGGGAGAGAGAGAGAAAGAGAGAGCATGAGCAGGGGGAGGGGCAAAAGGAGAAGCAAACCCCCTAATGAGTGGGGCTTCAGATTGGGGGCTCAATCCTGGGACTCTAGAATCATGATCTGAGCCAAAGGCAGATGTTTAACTGCCTGAGCCACCCAGGAGCCCTAGAGCTCCCCAGATTTAAATCTAGACTTGAAATATAATCTCAACAGCATAGCTATTAAACTTTTGCCCCCACCATACTCAATTTTTTCTCCTCTGCTGCCTGAGCAATCATTCTGAAATACAGATATGCTGTTGTTCCCTATTTTTTTTAAAGATTCATTTATTTATTGGGGAGGAGGGGCAGAGAGAGAGGGAGCATGAAGCCCATATCAGGGCTGGATCCCAGGACACTGAGATCATGACCTGAGCCGAAATCAAGAGTTGGACGCTTAATTGACTGAGCCACCCAGGTGCCCCAGTGATGTGTTCCCTATTTAAAGTCTTCAGTGACTTTGCATTGTCCAAAGGATTTCAGCAAAGCTCAGTGTAGTCTACAAGGTCCTTTCCAACACCCAGTGCCTAACTTTCCAGCTGTGTCCCTACTCACACCCTGTACTGTACATACAACAATGTATGTGGACCCTGCATATATCATGCTGTCTTATATTTGTAGGCCCTTCTTGCTCCTTCTGCCTGGAATGTCCTTTCCTTAGCTCTAAATTGGCTACTCTTCCAGGCCCCCTGTGGCCTGAACTAGCATCTGCTTTATGCTTACAAAGCACCTGTGCAAACCTCTTCCAAGGCAGTGAATTGTGCAATCTATTGTATGATCTATTTATTATGCTCCAATAGATTGTAAGAACTATGACTTATCTTTGTGCCCCAGTCCTAAACAGGAGGTGGCACACAGTGGATGCTCGATAGCATTTGCTGAGTGAATAAATGAGTGAATTCCATCTTCTGGTTCAATGTGCCCAAAATTGTCCCACTTAGCAAAGATGGTCCAACATCTTCACAAAGATGCTCATCTCTTCCACCAAAGTAAAGCCAACTTTTATTTTACCCCATCTTAATAAAACTACTACCTTAGCTTTCCTTTTCTCAGTCAAATTTCATGCAAGTGTGAATATACTCACTGTTTTGCTTTTAATCTTCGACGTCTTTGACCTCCTTTCTAACCCCCAGTACTGGGCTCTGGCACAGTTTACTTTTTAATAGCCAAACATAATGGGGGCGTCTGGGTGGCACAGCGGTTAAGCGTCTGCCTTCGGCTCAGGGCGTGATCCCGGCGTTACGGGATCGAGCCCCCCATCAGGCTTCTCCGCTATGAGCCTGCTTCTTCCTCTCCCACTCCCCCTGCTTGTGTTCCCTCTCTCGCTGGCTGTCTCTATCTCTGTCCAATAAATAAATAAAATCTTAAAAAAAAAAATAGCCAAACATAATGACTCCTTTTCAAGCCTCCTGGTAGTGTAGACATCTCTGAGACATTACATATTGCTAACCATACTCACTTTTTGAATATTACCCACCTCTTGACTTCCATGACTGTATTTTTTCCTGGGTTTTCCTAAACCTAAAGGATGGCCTCTAGTAATTCTCCTACCCCTTAAAAGTTGCATTTTCAAGTTTATATCATCAACTCTCTTCCTTCCCTGTGTGTTCTACTGAATGATCTCATTTACTCATGTCTTCAATTGCCATCTCTAAGGTCACCAGCCTCAACTGTTCCTGTACTGGAAATTTTATTTATACCACCTAATGGAAGTCTCCACTTTTGTATCACAGAAATACCTCAAAACAGACAAAAATGAAAATATGATCTTGTTTTCCATTTCAATATACATAGAGCTTCTATTGTCATATCTTTCTTAATGGCAGAGTATACGTATTATTTATGTTCAGTGTCCATTACAAAAACTTTTAATGATCTTTATACCACAAAAATGATATGATTTTCATAGCTTCCTCTATATTTATTTTAAAAATCACATGGAATGTGGGGTTGAGATAAAGGAGTTTCCATAATCTTTAGGAATGTTTTAATACTGGAGAAGGCCAGAATTTCCCATTATTCTTTAGCTTCTCTTATACATACCACTTAAGGGCCTGGTTATAAAAGAGTTAATTGAGAATGGACTATTCCACTTATCTCCAAAATCAGTCATGAAATAAGAGGACAAATGCTCAAATGTTTATATTTCAGGTCTCTGACTCATACCAAGTTTCTAAAAGGCAACAGATGGATCAACTGCCTAGAATGAAAGAGAATCTAGTGAAAATGTAAGTCTAACTATATTTTTCTTTTCTAATTAATTATATTTGCATTTGATACTGACGAAACAGCTGTCCATTATATTTTGGAAGTTGAACTTCTAGATTTTATAGCAACGGTATAAAATAACAAACAGATGGTAGAAGAACTTAAAGAAGTTTGTGCTCTCTATTCACTATTTATATACATTTTTGTAGATCCCAAGAATATGTTCTGGCTTTCCAACATGATAAGTTCTTATTTTCAAAGCTAAAACAATACACTACCCAAGAAGAGCCTAAATCTACACCATTAACAGTATAAACGCAATTAAATTACCAGCCTTAACTTTTTTACTGATGAAATATAGACACTGAAATTAGTGTAGAAGACAGTGCAGTTTAAATTGTGTTTTCCAATGGAAACAAAACCAATTTAGGATGAATGAAGAACAGAAGAATGTTTTATGGGTTTAGGAAGTTATATCTACACGTAATTTTTCCTGTTCTGTACTAAGTACAGAATATTTAGTCAGGCAATCCTTGTCTTATATAACCTTTTCTATGTAGGGGAATATATTCAGATACAACTTAACAATATCAAAAAAGTAAACCAGGGTATAAATTAACTATAAATCAGAATTCTTTTCAAATACAGACATTCAAGATATATGCAATATAGCAAGTGTTTTTGGTGGATATTCATGGGATAGCAACGTTTTGTCCAGTATATGGTTAGATGGAAAGAAGTATATTCTTCCTTGAGCAGTGATGAATATTTTAAATTATAACATTATCCTGTACATTTATATCAATAGAAATATAATATAGTTAAAACATTAAATTATAGAAAACAATTTCCCTCTGAAAACTATTATACCTCTGTGCTGGGGGCCCCCCAGACCAGTCCCCTGTTCAGTGATTTGCTAGAAAGAATCACAAGACTCAGCATATATTTGTGCATACAGCTAGAATGTATTGCAGCCAAAGGATACGAAGAAAATTCATCAAAGGATAAAGGTGTATAGGATGAAGTTTGGAGGAAACTAGGCACAAGCTTCTAAAAGTCCTCTAGTGTAGTCACATAGACACACTTCATTCCTCCAGCAGGAAGTCGTGGAACATAGGTGACAGCACATGGAATTTTATCTTCCAGAGAAATTCATTAGATACTTAGTGCCCACTTTTTTTACTAGGGGCTAGTTGTGTAGGTACCCTCTGCTTAGCACATACCGAATTCCAAACTTCCAGAAGGAAAACATGTTCATAGTAACCATATTGTTTATACAGTTCAAGTACTGTAAGCCATTCCTTTTCTTTTAAGGGAAGTTTTATATCATTGTAGGGAACTTTTTACCACTAAGTTCCCAGACACCAGCCAATGACCAACCTTGCAAGAAGGCCTTTCTAAGGAGAGCAGTTTCAGGCCTGCTACAGTAACTCTTTCTGCACAATCACCCTACATATTTCTTTTTTGTTTTTACCATTTATCTTCCAATTCATATTTCTTTTTTATTTTTACATTTATCTTCCAATTATCTTTTAGAAAGATAATACCTCTTTTATTCAAATTTGCTTAAATAATGGACAAATATTTTGAATATACAAATAAAATTCATTCTACTCATGTATTAACACACATACACATCTATATCACTAGACTGTAGGTCTATTAGGGCAGTTTAGTTTTCCACTGATACTATTGTTGGTTGGATCTCTCAGGGAGTAGACTCTGAAATGGAAATCAGCATGTAGGAAATTTACTCGTGAGCATTCTTAGAATGAGTACCTCGAGGGGAAGGAAATATATTCGGGCAGAGAGAATAGGGCTACAGTGCAGCTGCAGTCTCACGTATCAAGCTGATTCATCAGTGAACGAAGTGTGGGCCTTCTCTTCCTCTGATGGGGTGACCTACCCTGAGAAACGGAATCCTGGTTGTCACATCATTTCCAGGCCGTGTATAAATGGTTCTCATCCACTTAACTGTCAAACTGGGCAAGGTGGTACTAAAAGACACTCAAGTAGACGACCTGGATGCCAAACCCATTCCTCCTTGCCCCCTGCTATATCATCCTGATGATCAGTTTCTCTTTGGAGCCCCCCATACCATAGGTCTGAACTGAGCTGGCAGTGCTAGTGCATCAGAAGTGGATGACATGGTCTGGGATCCCTGTTCAGTAAGCTGGTCTCTGCCCCCTGGAACTGCACATGCTTGATCTCGGATACGTCACTTCCATCTTTGGTAGAGCCTAATGTTAAATACAGTGCCTGGCATAAATAAATAGGTGTTTACTAATTTTTTTAATGAATGCATGAGTGAATAAATGATCATACAAATGGGAAAAAAAAAAAACCCCAACTTCACTTTCCGGAAATACTAATAAACCAAATAACTCAAATAATAGAAACATTTCTATATACCTATAACCTTCCAAATTAGGTATATATAATTGGTACTACTTTAAAGTATTGTTGTTCTGAGTTATTGCCTCAGCTCCAGAATTTAGTATGCTTTTTGATTAAAGTTTTAGTCTTTAAACCAAGTTTTAGTGTTAAGTACCTCACAGAGGAGGATATCCAAATGGCCAATGGACTCAACACCATTACTTACTCAGTGGAATGCAAATGAAAGTTATGAAAGGCCACCACAAATTTTAAAGATTGATGATTACAAGTGTTGTCAAAGATATAAGTAAAAATTTATGCAACCACTTTGGAATAGTGTTTAGTATTACTTTCTACATTTAGCTGACCATACACCTACTCTATAGCCCAACAATTGCAGTCTTAGTTATATACCTAAGAGAATAGTGCATATATTTACACCATAAAACCTGTGCAAGAGTGCTCATAACAGCTTTATTCATAACAGCCATAAACTGAACTCAAATATCTATCAGTAGTAGATCAGATAAAATTTTTCGAGAGATATATATTCATACGTATATGTTATTCTTATATAAAAACATTTGTATATTTATGAACAGTAACATGAATATATTATATACACACACATATATATATATGAATAATAACAACAATAAAAACAAACTACAGCTCACACAACATCATGGAAAATTATCACAGTTTTGGGGAAAAGAGGCCAGAAAATACATATAATATGATTCTATTTATATGATGTTCAAAGACAGGCACAACTAAACTGTGTCAGAAGACAGGATAGTGGTTACCAATGGGAAGGAGAAGGGGAATGATAAGTGGGAGGAGCACAAGGTCTTCCAGTGTGATGGCAACGTTCTGTTTGTTGACCTGGGTGGTGGTTACATGAGTATTTGCTTTATTATAATTCATGGAGCTTACATCTCTATTTTGTGTACTCTCCTATATATGTTATACTTAAAGCAATGTTTTAAAAATCAAGTTTTAGTGGCTTTTAATGTTTGCTTTAGTTGATATTCTTATATATGCTAATGGTAAATACTGACTTACGGAGTTTTCCTAATGTTCGGAATAAATGAGAGCACTAGAAAATACCCATGTGGGATACTTGGATGGCTCAGTCGGTTGAATGTCCGACTCTTCATTTCAACTCAAGTCATGATCGCAGGTTCATGAGATTAAGCCCCGCATCGGGCTATACACTGGGCATGGAGCCTGCTTAAAATTTTCTCTCTCCCTCTCCCCCCACCCCTCTCCCCCCTACCCCCGCCGGCTCGTGGGCACACTCTTTCTCCTTCTCTTAAAAAAAAAAGAAAAGAAAAAGAAATAAAGAAAATATCCATTTGACTGTGATATACTATTTAAAAAAAATCTTTCAAAGAGGAATACTGCATATTTGCTATTACATACATTCCTATTTTGTGAAACCATAGTCACAAAATGAACGAGATATCTATACTGCTATTGAAAGATGTGTTCTAGAGATCCTTGTATATACTTATTTGAAAAAAGGATATGGGGCACCTGGCTGGATCAGTAGGTGGAGCCTGCAACTCTTGATCTCAGGGTTGTAAGTTCAAGCCCCATATTGGGTGTATAGATTACTTAAAAATAAAATCTTAAAAGGATAAATAAGAGATATCATCCTTAAATAGGAGAAATCATCTCTTTAGGATGCGGTTTAGAAGTTGCCAAGTTAATAGGTAACCTTATGGCTATGACTTATGGCATGTATTAACTATAAAAAAAATCATATTCCTGCAAGCAAAGACTTCAAAAGCTGATACCACAAGCAGTGGTTCCTAAAGGTAGAAAACTGTAAAATTTTTTTTCTTTAGTGTGAACATCCTATTTTTTTTTTCTCCTTAGTAGTGTTCTAGAGTGATTAAAAGCTCTAGAGAAGAAAATAAGGCAATCCTTAGTGCCCTGCAATCACAGGACCTGAGAGAAATTGATTCTGGGGCTCATTAAGAGACAGATTATTTAGGGAACCACCTTTTGATAAGAAAAGCAGCTAGAGGAGGGAAAACACAACCAAAATATCCAACAATAAGGGAATAATTCAATTAACTATAATGATATTATAAAGTTACAAAAAATTACATTCTAGGAAAATATATAATTGACACAGGAAAATGTTTACCTAGAGTAATAAATAAAAATTATAATATAAAGTAGTATATTGGGATCATGGATAACTTATATTTATATTTTCTGGTATTTTCTATAAGAATATGTGTACTACTTTTAACACAACTTATAAAGCACCCAGCTCATAAAGGGTGTTCAAGATATGGCGCTCTTTTTATAGGATTCTGTTGCTTCTACTAAGGAAAGAACAATAAAGATTTTAAATAAACATAGAAAAAATCTAAACCTTGATAACTTCATTTGGGACTAGATTTATACAGGAAGTCAAGGTAATTATTAATGGGATACTTGTGTCTAATTGCTTTAGTGTTTCCATTTGTTTTTATAGGGTAAGATTGGGGCAGCCAATAAAAAAAAAGAATATGTGTACTCTATAATCATTTTTAACTACATCATATTAAAGGAGAAAAGTAGGGGCACTTGGGTGGCTCAGTTGGTTGAGTGTTCGACTCGAATTCGGCTCAGGTCATGATCTCAGTCTTGTGAGCTTGAGCCTCACGTTAGGCTCTGTGCTCAGGGTGGAGTCTGGTTGTCCCTCTCTCTCTGCTCCTTCCCCCACGCATGCACACTCTCTCCCTCAAATAAATAAATAAAATCTTTAAAAAAAAAAAAGAACAAAAATCAAGAGGTGTCTGGCTGGCTCATCAGTTGAATATGCTACTTTTGATCTTGAGGTTATGAGTTTAAGACCCACATAGGGTGTAGAGATTACTTAAAAATTAAAAAAAAAAAAAGAAAGAAATTAAAAATTAAAAAAAATAAAAAATAAAAATTCAATAACAGAGGAAAATAAAGAAAAAGTTCATCTATTAGAATGACTATAGAATACCTTAAGTAAAATAACAGTGTAAATATTTGTGTAGCTAATGCAGTATGATAGTTTTAAAAATAGTGAGTGTGGTAAAAGTAA
The DNA here is from genome assembly GCF_002007445.2 of Ailuropoda melanoleuca. Taxonomy (NCBI): domain Eukaryota; kingdom Metazoa; phylum Chordata; class Mammalia; order Carnivora; family Ursidae; genus Ailuropoda; species Ailuropoda melanoleuca. The sequence goes on along the minus strand of NC_048224.1, from coordinate 76,155,809 downwards.
GGTGGTAAATGAAAATTCGCACTGGGTTTGAAGCAGGTAGATGGATCAATTTTTGCCTCTTGTCACTTACTATTTAACTTGGCTTGATGTAAGTAACCTCCTTCAGATTGTTTATTCACCTGTAAAATGGGGATGACAAAATCCAAATTAAATGGTTAATATGAAATTAAAGATTATTGAAAAATCCTAGTTCAATAAATATCAGCTATTATTATTCTTCTACAATGTATAGTATTTTGTTGAATATAAAGAATTAGTAAAGTAACAAAGAATTTATTTGTGGAAGAGAATAAGACATATGACAATAATTTGAAACTGCAAGTGACAAAGCTACAACACTGTTAAGCTAGCATAATCTTGCAAGGGTCTTAGCTACTATCATGTATATAAAAACTACAATACTCAGGAATGGAAAATGATTTCCAAATTTTGTTGACCATGACTGATGTCATATTGTGACCCAGTTTACCCATATATATATTTACATATAACTGAAAAAGATTATGAAAGAGTACTTAGGCTTATTATGTGCAAAGCATGCTGTTATTTTCTATTTTGTTCTATTTTTTATATTGCTGTTATAATTCACTAAATCAGTCCACTATTGAGTTGCATTCTGTAGTTTGAAAACACTGTTCTAAAGGAGTTCTAGGAAATTAAATATATCTTTAGAGTTATGTACCTCACCTTGATAATTAGTGTCATCATGTCAATTAGATCTTATAGAAATGGTTGGTATTAAGGAAGCCATTTAAAATATCCTTAACATAATATAAAAGCATTTAGTATAGTAAACAATAAATATCTAGAATGAACTATTAATTGAATATGATATAATTAAATGCTTGTGGTTAATTCCATATTACACCAGAAGACAAAATTATTCTAAAGCATTGTTATTTAATTAAGGAAGCTCTTTGCACAGGAAATGGTTCATTCCCAAAGTACAACATTTAAAAATATTTATATTGAGATATAATTGACATACCCCAAAATTTACCCTTTTTTTCTTTCAAGATTTTATTTAAATTCAAGTTAGTTCACATATAATGTAGTATTAGTTTCAGGGGTAGAATTTAGTGATTCATCAGTTGCATATAACATCCAGTGCTCATTACATCAAGTGCCCTCCTTAATGCCCATCACCCAACTGCCCCATCCCCCACACACCTCCCCTCCATCGACCTTCATTTTGTTCCCTATAGTTAAGAGTCTCTTATGGTTTGCCTCCCTCTCTATTTTATTTTTCCTTCCCTTCCCCTATTTTCATCTGTTTCATTTCTTAAATTCCACATGAGTGAAATCATATGGTATTTGTCTTTCTCTGACTTATTTTGCTTAGCATAATACTCTCTAGTTTCATCCATGTCATTGCAAATGTCAAGATTTTATTCTTTTTGATGGCTGAGTAATATTCTTGTGTGTGTGTGTGTGTGTGTGTGTGTGTGTGTACACATACCACAACTTCTTTATCGGTTCATCAGTTGATGAACATTTGGGCTTTTTCCATGTTTTGGCTATGTATATGTATATGTATATGTATATGCCTTCGAATGGAAATGCTGAGTCGATTTATAACTGTTTTATCTTTTTGAAGAACTGCCAAACTATTCTCCAGGGCTACTGCATCATTTTATATTCCCATTAGCAATGTATGAGGGTTCCAATTTTTCCAAATCTTTATCAACATTTGTTATTGTCCTTTTTTTTTTTTTTAAGCCATCCCAGTACTTGTGAAGTGGTATCTCATTGTAGTTTCGACTTCTCCAAGGACTAATGATGTTAAGCATCTTCTTATGTACTTGCTTGCCATTTGTATATCTTCTTTGGAGAAATGCCTGTTCAAGTCTTTTGCCCATTTTTTAAAAAGATTTTATTTATTTGTTTTTTTGTTTGTTTGTTTGTTTATTTATTAATTTGAGAGAGAGAGAATGAGAGAACACCGGCAATGGGAGTGGCAGAGAGCAAGGGAGAAGCAGGCTTCCCACTGAGCTGGGAGCTGGATGCAGGACTCAATCCCAAGACCCTGAGATCATGACCTGAGCTGAAGGCAGACACTTAACCTACTGAACCACCTACATGCCCCTTTTGTCCATTTTTAAATTGGGTTATTGTCCTGTTCTTGTGTTGTAAGAGTACTTTATATATTCTGGTTGCTAGACCTTATCAGATACATGATTTGCAAATATTTTCTTACATTTTTGTTGTTGTTTTTTCTTTCTTGGTGATGTCCTTTGAAGCATAAAAGTTTTGATTTGGATGAAATCCAGTTGACCTTTGCTTCCTAGGATTTTTTTTTCTTCATTACTTATGCTTTAGGTATCATATTTAAGAAACTTTTGCCTAACCCAAGAGCACAAAGATTTTTACATATATTTTCTTCTAAGAGTTTTATAGTTTTAGGTCCTTTTTGATTCAATTTTGAGTCAATTTTTATGTGTACTGTGAAACTGGGGTCCAGTTTCAGTCTTTTGCACATGTCTATCCCATTGTCCTATCACCATTTGTTGTAAAGACTGTTCTTCCCCATTTGATTGTTTTTGCACCCTTTTAAAAAATCAACCATAAACATATGAGTTTATTTCTAGACTCTCAGTTCTACTCCATTGATCTATAAGTCTATCCTTACGCCAGCACCATGCTGTCTTGATGACTAGCTTTTCAGTAAGTTTTGAAATAAGCAAGTGTGATTACTCCAACTTAATTCTTCTTTTTCAGGATTGTTTTGGCTTTTTGGAGTCCCTTTAATTTCCATATGAATTTTAGGGTCAGTTTTTCAGTGTTTTCATAGGGATACCACAAAGCTGGGGAAAGGGGGCTAGGGCAAGTAAAAATGTTACAAAATTCAGTGTTTTTGCTGAGTTTCAGCTGTGTGTGGGTAGGTGGGTGTGGTGTGTAGTGTGTTTAATAAATTCTCCAAGATTGCTTCAAGTCCTTGGTTAATTTCCAGAACTCTGAAAAAGTTGCTTCTGACCATTTTTGCCAATTTTTCCACAGCTTTTATGGAGGAAAGATTTTTCTAAAGTCATTCTGTCATTTTTCCTGATATCACTCCCTGAGTAAAATATTTTTGAAAAGCACCTTGCAGGCAATTGAAGCTGACTCTACTCTTAAGTAAGAGTGTGGGGAAGTTGGCTTTATAAAGATATGTAAATCAATAAAGGAAAGATGGTCCCACGGAAATCCAAGAACAGGAATTCCAATATAATTTGTCCCACAGATATTAAAACTAGAGTTCAAGGAAGCTTTGAAAGTCTCAGCAGAACTTCATAGTTCTTCACTTTAGTGGTCTACTATAAAGAAAAGTAAAGGCATAGTCTTTGAACTCAGCCTTTCTGGATTCAAATTCTAGATCCACTTACTATCTATATAACCTTGTTTTTCTCATCTGTCTAACAGGGCTAATAATAGTACATACATCATAGATTTTGTTAGGTTGATATGAATCAATTCATAAATAGAATTTAGAACAGTTCCTGACATAAATTATGTGCTTCAAAAATGCTGCTGTTATTATTTCAACTAGTTCAATCTATACTTCACTTTCCTTCTCATTACCAACTACCATCTTCATTCTCTATATCTTTTTAATATCACAGACCTTGGTATATCCTTGTTCCAATTTTATTATAATTTTAGGTAACACATTTGGCTTACTCATGGATCCTTATTTCTTTATTCTCCCTGCCCTACTTCATGGCTTCTATTTCCTTAGCTTTAATTCATATTTCCAGAGGCAGTATCAGAATGGTCCATCTCATCTTTCTTTGGTCAGAGCTTTCTACATCAGGCCACGTCATGGACTCCTTCCTGGCCTTTGGATTATCTGCCCTTGAGTTGGTTTCCTCTCTATCTGTAATGAGATAATATGGTATAACATATGGCTGTTTAGGATGGTACTGTAAACATATAATGTTTTTGTTGTACACAATGTTGACTGAAAAATTATGATTAACGCTTCTTTCATTTTAGGGGAAGATATAATCCAGTTAATCAGAAGACAATGAATGCCAAGAGAGGACCAGTAAAAAAGATTACGAGATCAAACCATCTTCCAAAACTCAATCCGTAATTCTAGAACTGGGTGGATTTCTATTTCTTCCCTTTTTTCATCTGTAATATTCAACTTGTGAAGTTAATGTTTAACACATTTTTCAGGGAATGAAATAGACAAGAAAGAGCTATCGAACTTCTCTTAGCTCCTCCTCCAGAAGTTTGTTCCTTTGTTTGTATGAAAGTAATTGTCTCAAGTGATCCTAAAATACCTAATAGCATTGCTTATGATTTTAAAATATCCTAGAAAGCCTGAAGGTTGGCATTATTACACTTATTTTTAATAATTTATTCATAATCTGTGCTGATAATAACATGGCTATTTTATTTGGTTTCTAGTTGACTGTCAGCTAAAAATGTGAATTCATCAAGACATTTTGCTATTATAGGCCATATCGTGTTCAGGTCTTTTAAACTTATGGTTTAAACAAAGCTACAAATAAGATGGATTTTCAACTTTGATTTGAACTACCATGGTGTTATGGAAATAGCCTTCAATCTGTAATCAGCTTCGTTATAATTCCTACCCTGCCATGGATTTAGGAGATCTTGGGCAGGTTCCTTTTCCCACATCTGTAAAATGATGGAGGCAAATGATATAACTTCTAAGGTTTGTACTTTGCTAGAAAACCAGTATTTATTCAACTACAAGGTCCTACTACTTAGCACATAGTGATTTAAATCATTTTATGATGTTTCTTAATTCATAGTGATGTTCTAATTCTTTAGACTAAACATTGCAAGCATTCACATAAGTCTCTATGTGGAGATAGAGGGAGGAGAGGAGAAAGGTTTGTTTAAGACATTTATGCAATTTATTGAATTTTTCTCTTTATCTTTAGGTGGTTTTGTAACTATTACCTTGGTTTGGAACATACCTATGATTTATTTGCCCAACTTAATAAGTAAAATTATTGGACTTTATATTTCTGGAAATAACTCACAGCTAACTTAGTTTTCAGCTAATGGTGTTCTCACCTTATATCTGGAACTAAAACCTAACTTCTATTCAGTATCAACAGTAATGAATACTGAATGCATTTCTATAATAACTTTTTATAGATATTCACTTTCTTTCTTTGAGGAAGAATTCATAAATTTCATATAGACAAATAGTTCTTTTATGTGACTTTATAAAGTAATACAGAAAACCATAAAATAACTTTCTATAAATTATTCCAAATGCTGTTTGGAACTATCTCCCCTGTTCTTTTTTTTTTTTTTTTTTTTTAAGATTTTATTTATTTATTTGCGGGGGGGCTGAGGAACAGAGGAAGAAGCAGACCCCGTGCTGAGCAGGGAGCCCGATGCAGGCCTTGATCCCGGGGCTTGATCCCGGGTCTCTGGGATCATGACCTGAGCCTAAGGCAGACGCTTAACCAACTGAGCCACACAGGCACCCCTGTCTCCCCTGTTCTTAAGCTAACTACAAAGATCAGATATTGTGGCCCATATTATTAAACAAATATTAGATTTTTAAGTCTTATACAATCTTTCTTAGCATTAGCAGCAAACTGATGACTTAAATATTCATAATATAATCACAGAGTCATCACTGAAAAATGAATTTATTTCTGTCATACAGAGCAAGCCATTGTGGGGATTGAATTTGGAACATTTAAATTTATTTCCATCACTAGGATGGGATATTAGTTGAATATCTTATTATGGGGACTCTGTCATGTTTGAGTATTAGGTCTGTAGGAGCTACTCTGGGACAGTTTCCAATGACAGAAAAGGCCTGTCTTTTTTGTTTTTGCCTTTTAGAGAATATATATTTTATTATTATGTTCAATTAGCCAACATATAGTACATTATTAGTTTTTGATGTAGCGTTCAATGATTCATTAGTTGCATAAAACACCTAGTGCTCATCACCACACATGCCCTCCTTAATACCCATTACCCTGTTACCCCCTCCCTTCTGTAACTCTCAGTTTGTTTCCTGGAGTCCAGAGTCTCTCATGGTTTGTCTCCCTCTCTGATTTCTTCCCATTCAGTTTTCCCTCCCTTCCCCTGTGGTCCTCCATGTTATTCCTTGTGTTCCACATATGAGTGAAACCATATTATAATTGTCTTTCTCTGCTGGTTTAGAATAGTTGGGCACTATTTTAAAAACAAGTAGTAGATTAACCTGATGTATAAATTAGAAAAATTTTGAATTTACAAAGTGAATTATTTCATTTAATGTAATCCCCTCCAGTTGCATCCATGCTGATGCAAATGGTGGGTATTCATCCTTTCTGATGGCTGAGTAATATTCCATTGTATATATGAACCTCATCTTCTTTATCCATTCATCTGTTGAAGGACATCTAGGCTCCTTCCACAGTTTGCCTATTGTGTACATTGCTGCTATGAACATTGGGGTGCATGTGCCCCTTCTTTTCACTACATGTATCTTTGGGGTAAATGCCTAGTATTGCAAGTGTTGGGTCATAGGGTAGCTCTATTTTTAATGTCTTGAGGAACCTCCATATTGTTTTTCAGAGTGGCTGTGCCAGCTTGCATTCCCACCAACAGTATAAGAAGAAAAGGCCTGTCTTAAACAGAGGGATGGGGTAGCATAAAGAACTGATATGGGGAATTCTCTTAGATCTAAGTTCTAATACCAGCCTTGCCACTTCTAAGCTTCTAACTTCGAGTAAGTCACTTTGCATTGCCTTACTTTAATCACTTATAGAATTGGGAATAAATTTCTGTGCAGGTCAAGGATACTTACTACATATTTATTTACTTTTTTATACCGTATTTCTAAAAAGGATTGTGTTAGCTTTTACTAAATGTAGAGGTATAAAAACAATGATCATAAGATAACAGATAAAAGTTAATGTTTTGTAAGAATTTCCAACTAAGAGGGGCGCCTGGGTGGCACAGCAGTTAAGCGTCTGCCTTCGGCTCAGGGCGTGATCCTGGCGTTCCGGGATCGAGTCCCACATCGGACTCCTCCGCTGGGAGCCTGCTTCTTCCTCTCCCACTCCCCCTGCTTGTGTTCCCTCTCTCGCTGGCTGTCTCTGTCTCTGTCGAATAAATAAATAAAATCTTTAAAAAAAAAAAAAAGAATTTCCAACTAAGAAAAGCTCTAGCTTTTAAGCTTTCTAGCAATTAGCAGAAAGAAGGAATGAATTATCCAGCTCTCATTTTTGTGTAGAAGGAAGTTACAAGTAGAGAAAAAGTTTTACTGAATTCTGAGCTTTAAGGATAATGTATCATGTGAAGTTTTATAAGAAAATGCAATTATTTATTGAAACAACCAGTGTAAAAATGACAGCTTGAGCTTTTAACTTTAATAGTGAAATATGTATTAATATCAGTGTTTATTTTAAAGAGTTTAGAATTCATAAAGCAAAATATCAGTAAACAATAATATACTTCAAAATTTTAATGTGTAAATATATTACAAAATATCAGCATCATTTATAAAAACAAATGTTGCTATAAAAAAGGCAGATGATGGTGAGTGAAAACGAGGATGTAGAGAAATTGGAGCCCTCATATACTGCTGGTGGGAATGTAAAATGGCACAGCCACTTTGAAACAAAGTTACCACATGACCCAGCAATTCCACTCCGAGGTATATACCCCAGAGCAACGAAAACCTATGTCTACATAAAAGTGTGTATAAAATGTTTATAGCACCATTATTTATAATAGCTAAAAAGTTGAAACAACCCAAATGTCCATCAACCAATGTATGGGTAAACAAAAGGTGGTCTATCCAAACAATGGGAAATATTACTCAGCCATAAGAAAGAATGAAGTACTGCCATATGCTACCACTTGGATGGACCTTGAAAAGGTTATTCTAAATGAAAGAAGCCAGTCACAAGAGATCATATATTGTATAATTCCATTTATATGAAAAGTCCAGAATAAGCAAATCCATACAGACACAAAGTAGGTTAGTAATACTTGCCGAAGGCTGGTGGGGCTGGGGGAAGGGTGGGCAATGGGAAATGACTGTTAATGTGTACAAGGGTTCTTTTTGGAGTGTGATGAAAATGTTCTAAAATTAATTGTGGTGATGGTTGCACAACTCTGTGGGTATACTAAAAAACATTGAGCACTTTAAATGAGTAGTGCATGTTATATAATTTGTACCTCAATAAAGCTGTTATAAAAAATGTTAAACTTGGTAATATTTTAATAAATTAGCAGATAAATTTTAACGAAATATTATTTGATCTTCCTCAGAAGATGTGATCTTAAAGATTAGGATGCATCATCATTTGGTACTATGGTTGGAGGAAGGGCATAATTTTGAGCATAATTTTCCAACTAAGAAACTTTCAAATACGACACTAGGTGGAAAAATCATGAGGATTAAGGGCTACTTCCCAATATTTCCTTGACTTCTTTTGAATAATTTCATCTCTTGCTTGATAACCTTGTGGAGATATTTATAAAACACCTTTTGATTTTTGACTAAGGCTAGATTTTTTAATTTAAAAAGTGCTATGTAGTTTTGCTTCAAAGAAATTACTTCTAGTTTCATCATCTTCATTAATTTTATCATGTGCAGCTAGATATTCCAAAGCAGAGTTACCTATTTCAATTTTAGTACCATGATATTTGTATTCTACTGGCCAAGAGATTCTTTATTTTGGGCTGAAAACTATCCTTTTAACAGAAGCTTATCAATAGCACTCTTTGGTTTCTTTTTTGCTATATGCACAATAAATAAGGACCTGTCTAGACTTATACGCCACCTATTATGTGTCTTTTTTTCATAAATTGAGTGGCTGAGTTATAGATATTTATTTCAAGATATAAACAATTTAGATTTTTTTTGGATTTATATATATTCTTAAAGATTTTATTTATTTATCAGAGAGAAAGAGACTGTGTGCACAAGCACAGGCAGGGGGAGTGGCAGGCAGAGGGAGAAGCACTCAATCCCAGCACCCTGAGATCATGACCTGAGCTAAAGGCAGACACTTAACCGACTGGGCCACATAGGCGTCCCTAATTTAGATTAAAAAAACAGAAAACAAAAAACACCAGAATAACAGAATTATGACAACAACGATGCTAGGGTTTTGGTATTTAAAAAGCACAAAGTGGGGCACCTGGGTGGCTCAGCTGGTTGAGCAGTGGCCTCTTGATTTCAGCTTAGGTCATGATCTCAGGGTCTTGAGCTCTAGCCCCATCTTGGGCTCCTTACTCAGCACAAAGTCTGTTTGTCCCTCTCCCTCCCCCTCTGCCCCTCAAATAAATAAATGAATAAAATATTTTTTAAATAAATAAATAAATAAATAATAAAAAGGGCAGAGTATACCAGAATACTAAAACTCTTGTTAAAATCACTAAACATGATTGAAGTATGAAAAAGTATCTTTAAAATAATAAATTATTACTTAAATGTAATATCATATCATGACAGTTGGGCACTATTTTAAAAACAAGTAGTAGATTACTCAGATCTATGAATTAGAAAAATTTTGTAATATAGCTTGAAATCTGGCAATGTGATGCCCCCAGCGTTGTTTTTCCTTTTCAACAATTCCTTGGCGATTTGGGGCCTTTTCTGGTTCCACACACATTTAAGGGCTGTTTGTTCCAGTTCTTTGAAAAATGTCATTGGTAT